>NC_142468.1:12872222-13172777 GCF_049115385.1 Moschus berezovskii | reverse complement strand
TCTGAACCGAGCTCCTTGCTCATAGCCTTCATCTCCCTGCATCCTTTGCATTAACCTGGGTGACTTCAATTTTCATGTTGTGATTTTCCTAATAACCTGACTTCCTCAAACGTCTGGCTACCTAGCAAAGAGGATTTCCCTTGCTGTTACCCCTTCGTAAGTTTTCACTTCTCTCCTGAGTCGACCTTCTGCCCTCCATAGGGTCAAAGGTTTCTCTTGCCTTTGTACGCCACCTGCAGTTCCTGGTCGCTGATTTAAGTGACATCCCCGCCAATACTCCAGAGCCTTTGCCTTGTGAACTGGCCACACCTCCCAGATTTCAAGTAAATCCCTCTGCTTGGTTTCTTGGCTGCTGCCTCATGAATCAGAGAAACTCAGGCCCTTGGCAGTGACTGCGCTGCGAATCCATAGCCTCTTACTCTTAGTGATGACTTCAGCTTGCTCCTGTTTGTGGCCACCCGAGCCTGGGCCCTCAATTCTGACCACTCTGTCTTCTCTCTGATGATATCCTGTTCTCCACTGTGCTCGTCGGAGTTGTCTGTAAGCCTTTCTTCTTATTTCTTCGTAAGCTTTGTTGTTTATGTTTAAACACCTCCCATCTCGACCGCGTGGCAGTGAAGACTTTCCCGGATTTTTGTTCACACCTTACTTTCTGTTTCAGATTTTCTAGGACTCGCTTTCATAAACCTGAGCACCAGTGGGGGACTCTTCTCCAGACGTGTCCAAGCCCTCTTTATCTATTGACTCATCTACCTTACTTTACTCCCCTGTATATGTTGAATGGGGCCTTGTAGTGAATGAATATTTGTGCAGTTTCCATGTTTTTGCAACATGCTTGCCTATGTGTGTGTGTGTGTGTGTATATATATATATATTTTTTTTTTTTTTTCCTAATTTGGATCCAGACCGTGTGATTATCTTTCCATTTACATTGCTTAGCACAGTGTCAGTCACTGGAAAAAAGAGAAGTTTCCTCACTCTTTCATTGCACTGAATATTTCTCCACTATAGTGCCTATCGCACAGTGTTTGTTAACTATCCTGGCTCACTAGTAAACTGTCAATTCTATAGAATAGGTTCAATGCCTTATTTATCTTTCTATTCTCAGTATTTTATGAGGAACCTGGCAGTTTATACATGTTCAGTAAGTTTTTGATGAGTGTAGGAAACATTGGCTACCAATTAATGGTAGCGGTGACAGCCAGCAGCTTGCTTGAAAGTAGGGAATGTAGATTAGGCTACTGTCATGGGCCATGCAAGGCACAAAACTATTAATTTATATGACATATTATTATTTGTGGATAAATGATTTATTGTTCATTTGTAAATACATAGCTCATTTATTTATTGTTTTATGTTATGTTAAATAAGATTCAGAAGAAAGCACTGGCTTTTCCAAGATTACGTGGCTAATGAGTAGTAGAGCATAAGAACCAGGACTCCTGACTGTTGGTTCTCGAGCCAGTGATCCTAAGTCAATATTTTCTAAATGGTGTTTTGTATAATAACATATCCCAAGAACCCTCATTTTCCTTTATATACACTGACTAGACTGAAGGGAAGGAGCTGGGGAGTAAAAGGCAGAGGTAATAGGTGTCCATGATGTAGAGAAAGGGAAATGATAGAAGAAATTCTATGCTCTTAAAGAGGCAAGTATATGACCCTACTGCAGAAATTACTATATTGTATCCCAAAAAGTAAAAGCAACTTAATATGCGTGCTAAGTTACTCTCTGTCACTCGGAAGAAAATAATTTTATTCTTGTAGAGGATTTCATATTTTGTCTCCTCGGTTCTTTTCTTCCATAAGTTTCACAGAAAACTAGACCCATTTCAAGGGGGCCTGAGTAACTAGTGTATCTGGAGGTGCCTTTTTTTTTGTTCACAGAGTCCCATGTATACATTTCTCTTTCATCAGAATATAGGCCCCGTTCTGCTCAGGCTCAGTGTTAGACAGAAAGAACAAGGTGAGCAGGGGTAGGGGTGGGGAAAGTCAGGGATTTGGGGGGAGTAAAAAGCCTGATTGGAGTAAAGGGAGGGTGAAGGATGGCGGGAGGCAGCCTGCCTGAGGTCTGATCATGAGGTCTGATCATGAGCTCCTGGAGGCAGGAGATTTTGGAGGAAGAGGAACAGTAGACATTTTTGAGCTCATATGTGATATGGGCAAAGAATGTCTCAGAAAGAGCCCCCTCGCAGAGTGTGGGGGTGAGTTGAGAGACGGTAGTAAGGCCCCTGTAGGTAAGATACCACATCCATTTATTTATCACTGAAATAATCAGACCTTCGAGTAGAGTGTGATACGCAGTGGAGATTTGGGAAGAACTAGTGAAAACAAGGAGAAGGCAATGGCAAGGCACTCCAGTACTCTTGCCTAGAAAATCCCATGGATGGAGGAGCCCATAGGCTGCAGTCCGTGGGGTTGGACACGACTGAGCGACTTCACTTTCACTTTTCACTTTCACACATTGGAGAAGGAAATGGCAGCCCACTCCAGTGTTCTTGCCTGGAGAATCCCAGGGACGGGGGAGCCTGGTGGGCTTCCATCTATGGGGTCGCACAGAGTCGGATACGACTGAAGCAACTTAGCAGCAGCAGCAGCAGCAGTGAAAACAAGAAAGCCATTTGTTGTTGTTCAGTCGCTAAGTCCTGTCTGACTCGTTGCGACCCCATGGACTGCAGCGTGCCAGGCTTCCCTGACCTTCACTATCTCCCGGAGTTTACTCAGATTATTGTCTGTTGAGTCAGTGATGCCATTCAACCATCTCATCCTCCTCTGCCCTCTTCTCCTCCTGCCTTTAGTCTTTCCCAGCATCAGGGTCTTTTCCAATGAGGTGGCTCTTTGCATCAGGTGGCCAAAGTATTGGAGCTTCTTAGGATGTTCTTACAATAGCTGGGGTACATGGCAAAATGGCATGAACTAGTGCTGGAGAAGGCAATGGCACCCCACTCCAGTACTCTTGTCTGGAAAATCCCATGGATGGAGAAGCCTGGTGGGCTGCGGTCCATGGGGTCGCTAGGAGTCAGACACGACTGAGCGACTTCATTTTCACTTTTCACTTTCATGAATTGGAGAAGGAAATGGCAACCCACTCCAGTGTTCTTGCCTGGAGAATCTCAGGGATCGGGGAGCCTGGTGGGCTTCCATCTATGGGGTTGCACAGAGTCAGACACAATTGAAGCGACTTAGCAGCAGCAGCCGCAGTGCTGGCATTGAGAATTTTAGGATTAACCACAACTGAAAAATGGATTAAAAGCTACATAGAGACAGAAACAACTAATTGTAATATTCAAAGAACTAGTGAAATGGTAAGGCTTTAAGAAATAGACTTCATTTGTAATTTTCAGTTCAATTCAGTTGCTCAGTCATGTTCGACCCTTTGCAACCCCATGGACTGCAGCACGCCAGGCCTCCCTGTCCATCACCAACTCCTGGAGCTTGCTCAAACTCATGTCCATTGAGTTGGTGATGCCATCCAACCATCTCAGCCTCTGTCTGTTGTCTTTTCCTCTGCCTTCAATCTTTCCCAGCATTAGGGTCTTTTCTAACAAGTCAGTTCTTTGCATCAGGTGGCCAAACTATTGGAGTTTCAGCTTCAGCATCCGTCCTTCCAATGAATATTCAGGACTGATTTGTAATCTTATAAGGACTGATTTGCAATCTTACAAGCTTTAATTATTATTCCTTTTGACTTTAACTTTGTTTTTATATTTGCAGCTAAAGATTTTTCTCTTTTTATGAAGAATCCACTTCTTGTATTAAAACCTCTTTCTCTGTCACTCAAACAGTGAATAGTATTGTATTTCAGAGATACATTGGTTTAAAAACTGTTAGATCATATTTGTTGTATGATTTCTAATGGAATGAACTGTTATGGCCTCTCTGATTAAATTATAATTTTAGTACACTGGGCTGTGAATGGCTGGGAACAAGTTCATTCCAAGTTCATTTTTCCCCTGATGCATGAGGAATTGCGGTCAGTTGAGTTCTATGCCTGCCCAGGCTCCAGGCTTGTTGCTAATAGAAATACCAGAGGCCTCTGACTCTTCCTCCCTCAGCATCCTCCCCAAGCTCCCTGTTGCTAAACTAAAATGCTTGAAGCTTTCAAAACTCATTTCCTGCCTCAGAGTGAAATGTGTGCAGATTTTCTTGTTTAAATGACAGTCTGAACATTCAGAAGGTTGAGAAACCTCCCGAGCTACAGGAAAATCTTTTGATACTTAAAAAAAAAAAAAAAAATCTTAACAGAATTCTGGTTAAAAAGAAATTTCCTGTAGCAGAGGAATGAGGTACATCAAACATTTAGGTTTTCCTGTTTTTTGTGGGGGGACACCATTTGGTGTGAGAGTGATTAAGGCATCTGTAATTCATGGGGTTGCAGAGAGTCGGACACGACTGAGCGACTGAACTGAACTGAACTGAATGCATACGTGTGTTCTAACAGTTTTGTTTGGGCCGTGCACATTGAAACATGGCGCTTCACGTCTTCATTACAGCTTTGCTTCATTTACTCTTCCCAGTTGCCTGTCTTTTCTATCAACTGTTGTTGTTGTTCAGTTTCTAAGTCCTGTCTGACTCTTTAGACCCCATGGACTGTGGCATGTCAGGCTTCCCTGTTCTTTATTATCTCCTGGAGTTAGTTCAGTTCAGTTCAGTTGCTCAGTCGTGTCCGACTCTCCGTGACCCCATGAATCACAGCACGCCAGGCCTCCCTGTCCATCACCAACTCCCGGAGTTCACTCAAACTCATGTCCATCGAGTCGGTGATGCCATCCAGGAGTTAGTTAGACATGCTCAAACTCATGTCCGCTGAGTCAGTGACGTTATCTAACCATCTTATCCTATGCTGCCCTCTTTTCCTCCCGCCTGCAGTCTTTCCCAGCATCAGGGTCTTTTCCAGTGAGTCATCTCTTCACATCAGGTGACCAAAGTATTGGAGCTTCAGCTTCAGCATCAGTCCTTCCAATGAATATTCAGGGTTGATCTCCTTTAGGATTGACCGGTTGGATCTCCTTGCAGTCCAAGGGGCTCTCACGAGTCTTCTCCACACCACAGCTCAAAAGCATCAGTTCTTGGCAATTCTCAGTCTTCTCTGTGGTTCAGCTCTCACATCCGTACATGACTACTCAAAGAACGATAACTCTGACTATATGGACCTTTGTCAGCAGAGTAATGTCTCTGCTTTTTAATTCTGTCTAAATTAGTCACAGCTTTCCTTCCAAAGAGCAAGCTCTTAATTTCATGGGTGCGATTACCTTCTGCAGTGATTCTGGAGCCCAAGAAAAGAAAGCATGTCAGTGTTTCCACAGTTTCCCCATCTATTTGCCATGAACTGATGGGACCAGATGCCATGATCTTAGTTTCTTTTTTTGAATGTTGAGTTGTAAACCAGCATTTTCACTGTCCTCTTTCACTTTCATCAGGAGGCTGTTTAATTCCCCTTTGATTTCTGCCATTAGAGTGGTGTCATCTACATATCTGAGGTTGTTGATATTTCTCCTGGCATTCTGGATTCCAGGTTGTGATCCACCCAGCCCAGCATTTCGAATGATGTACTCTGCATTTAAATTAAATAAGCAGAGTGATAATATGCAGCCTTGAGGTACTCCTTTCCCTATTTTGAACCAGATAGTGTTGAAAAGAAACCTCCAAGGTAAATGTTGGGTAAAATTCAACAACTTTACAGGCCAGGGATTGTCTCTTAAAAAGAAGCTTTTTTATTATTTTCTTTTCTAAGGACAATAGAAAACAAAACATTTGTGTTGATGATAGGATTAGGTGGGACAAACTGCTAAATCATGGTCATATACCACCCCTGAGGAGGTGGTGCAAGGTCAGCTATTATTTGCCTCTGTCTTAATCCTGTGATTTTCTGGTTCTTTGGCTTAGAAAGTTTAGGTTCTGACAAGTAGCTAAAGCAGGACAGCCCAAGGTTACTCATATTCTCTGTGATTTTATTTTACTTTTTGAGAAATAAGCCCTACCACTGCTTTGTAAATCATTTAGATATCCACAGAAGAAAGGGTTATTCACTGTTTCGGGAGCTCAAGATGGAAACTGTCTCCCTTTGAGAAATTAGAAACTCACTCCTAAAAGAATCAACACTGTCACATCTTCTCACCTAAAACTAATTTAGGTGAAAAGCAGCAGTGTGTGATTTTTTTTTAATCCCAATTTAATTTTAAAATTATAAAAAATTTCAAGCATATGGAAAAAACAAAATATTCAACACCCTTGTACCCACCATCTTTATTTTTAAATGTTAGCTTTTTACCATAATTGCTGAAGACTGTAGTTTACTTTTTCATTTCTTTTTAAAATACTTTCCATGTTTTTCTTAACTGTTGAGCACATGCAAATAATATTTATAATATGTTAATGTGTGTAAAGTGTACAAAATAACAAATGCTCATGCACCTACCTCCCGATTTAAGAATTACAGACTCGTTGTATTAAGAAAAAAAAAATCACAATTACTGTGAGTTTACTAATTTAGGCTTTTCTGCATCCCCTGCCCCCAAATGATGTTCAAAAGGAAACTCCTGGGGCTTATATTCTGATGTCTGCATTGAATCTGGACATCTTCCTATTGGTCTTCACACTGGGTGGCATGAGAATGATGTCTGCTGGAAACAGATTTGAGGAGCTAATCATGGAGGTCTTCACCCGTTTGGGTCTCTGCTCCCTCATTGTTCCTCCTGCCTTAGCTCTGGGAAAGCTCTCTTCTCTGTACATACTCAAGATCCTTATTAAGTATGACTGTTTTAAGTGCTCATAAAATATTGCTTCACTTTTGTGCCTCATGAGACTGAGGGGGAAGTCATCAGTATCTGAAAATGACACCATTCTTAGCGATACTGGTTTTGAGAGCTACCTGGACAGAAAAAAAATAAATTCCAGAAAAAAGAAATGGTAATCAAACATGCAGATCTGGATTGAAATATAGCCAAAGGAATATTGAAAAAGGAGATACGTGTATGTATACATATGTGTGAGTGTGTGTGTATATATATATAGGTTGTTTTTACTGGAAGTCCAGGGACCAAGCTGAATTCACTTACTGCTTCTGAGTCAACGTGATGCTGCACCCCAGGGGCGCCTTCCTTCCACACACCATTAAATCCAGTTGTCAGGTTTGGACAGGAGCGAGCCCTCCTTCTCCTCACGGAGGGGAGAGGGAGGTGACTCATCTTCCCGAGTAGGGAGGAGTGACCATCCATCATGATCAAATGGGAGGACTTCCTATCATCCATCTCCAGTGAGGATGGTAGTAGCAATTCTGGCCTTTTCCCCATTTTTTTTTTTTCTTTTTTTCACTGCTCTGATTAAGATTCATCTTTGAAACAGAAAGGGTAGTTTGAGGTTATTAGAAAACATACACACACATAAGAATTATTTGTTCTCTGCTGCTCTTTTTCCTCTCCACGAATAATTTCTGCAGACAGGTGACCAGTTCAACCATCTGTCTCTTTGTTATAAATGCCTGTGGTTGGTTCACTCTCTTGCCTTGCAATTCAGTGAAGGCTTCTTTTGCAAGAGAATGAGAAAGCCAACAAATAAGATGAGCTAACAATACATTCTTGGGTTGTCACCTTTTCTTTTGAGGAATGTGAGAAATGATTCCTTTTCCCTCCAGATCAAATATACAGATTCCTTAAAGGCCCTGATGCAAGCATATTATTGGGAAAAAACAAAAAACCAACTATTCTCAGTATTCAACAAATTGAAAAACACAAATGGGCCTTCAGAATTTATAATATCAGTTCTTTCTATCCTTCATTTAGCTTGATCCATTTATATGTTTTATTTTTAGCCTATGTTGTAGTAGAATGTTTGATTGATTCAAGGCAATTTCTAAATTCAATTAGGGAAAATAAAATTTAGGGAGCATGTTGGCTGTGAATTTGTGTATGATAACTTGGAAATACTTTTGTCCTCTCTTGCTTGGTTCTGAGTGATTTTTGTGCCATAAAAGCAATCAAGCAACCAACCAGCATTTGAGTCATACCTGCGTATCACATGCGACTTCTGCAGGAGCTTATCTAGTACTCATTGGTATATAATTCATGCCTAGATTGATAACAAAATCCTAAAAGTTGTTTGATGACATATATTCAGTTCAATTTGGTCGCTCAGTCGTGTCTGACTCTTTGCGACCCCATGGACTGTAGCACGCCAGGCCTCCCTGTCCATCACCAACTCTCGGAGCTTACTCAAACTCATGTCCATCGAGTCGCTGATGCCATCCAACCATCTCCTCTGTCATCCCCTTCTCCTCCTGCCTTTGATCTTTTCCAACATCAGGGTCTTTTCCCATGAGTCAGTTCTTCACATCAGGTGGCCAAAGTATTGGAGTTTCAGCTTCAGCATCTGTCCTTCCAATGAATATTCAGGACTGATTTTCTTTAGGATAGACTGGTTTGATCTCCTTGCAAGTCCAAGGGACTCTCAAGAGTCTTTTCCAACACCACAGTTCAAAAGCATCAATTGTTTCGCACTCAGCTTTATTTCTTTATGAAAGTTATTATAAAGAATTGCATAGTCCAGAAAGAGATTACTGTTTCATCTTACTGCAATGCCACTCCATGGATTTTGTTTTGTATCATTGAAACATTTAGGTTGAAATTAGAATAAGCTGATAAGTAGAATGATAAAACTTTAAAAAAATCTTTGTGGAGTGCTAAGTTATGTTGTCATGGTTGATTTTTCTAACAGTCTCTCAGTTAGATATTATTTCCCCAGCAAGTAGGCATTAATATTGCTCCGTTTATAGCAATGATGAAAACTGAGATACAAGAATTAAGATTTCTGGTCCATAAGCCACAGTGCTAGAAAGTAGGAAGTTGTGAATCAAATCCAGGTTTGTCTCTTAGGAGCTCACGCTCTTAATCTCTATACCATATTGTTTTTCCACACGCTGAGGTACAAAACAGAACTTTGGTCTCACCACCTTCCCAGAGAGGGACCCCAGACAAAGTCCAGAGAAGATATAGATGGCCAGGTACTCTGATTGTGGCGATGCCAGCTAGTTGCTCTAAGGATACTTGGCAAACACATCACACACAGATGGTGTGCAGCCCACACATCTCTATTTACGTCGAGGCCCCGAGTGTTTGTGTTAACAGGTTTGAGGGATAATAAAAGAAGTTGTTGTTTGTTCTTTCTTTACAAGTCTGCGATTAATTTTTAGCATAAATTCAAAAGGGAAGAAATTCACTAGACACTGAGAGACTGGCGATCTAAGAAAACATTTTTGTCTGCTGAGTTTAGAAAGGAGAGCCAGTGTAAAAGCAGCAGTTTTACATTTTTCCCGCTAGGTGGTGCTTTAGTCCTGTGGGTCAAATGTAACGAGCTTGGATTTCTTTGCTTTATTTTTCCTTTCCTTTTTTTTTTTTCCTCCTAGATGTTGGTCCAGAAAAAAAGCCCAATACAAGGCTGATTAAGGGGATTGTGCCAGTTAGGTTTGTTCCATTTGGGTTTTCTCCATCATTATATCTGTTTATAACCAAGATAATTAAACCCATTGGAAAATTTTAGATACTCCTTTTTCAACGTTTTTTTTTTTTTTGAAGTTGCATTCATGCATTTTGGGAAGGAGCATCAATAGTTGGAACTAGCTCAGTTATCTCATCAGCATATTATCTCAACAGGCTGTATTTGCAATGAGTCTTTCTTCTTACAGAGCAAGTCATGTAAGAGGCTGACACTTTGCTCAACCAAGCTTGTCATCTATGTGTACCTGTGGAAAGTAAGCTGACTCCTGACGTTGCTCTGGGACCCACACACACCCTACATGTGCTTTTCTTCATTACATTTTAACATTAGTGGAGACGAAAAAGGGAGTGGACAACGATTTAAACAGATTGACATTAAAGAGGAGTGGGGTGGGAAAATAGCATTATTCCAGATCCAACAAAATGAATCCATCGTTTGACCTAAATACCCTGAATTGACCTGTTTCCATCCCATGCAAGGCCTTTATTTGTTAACTTGTCTTTCCTTCTGTCAGGGAGTAATTTTCCAGGAAAAGACCAGAGTGTAAGATAATAGTTTGTGAATCAGAAAGGTTCCTTAAAGGGTTTGGCTATGGACATCATTTATTTATCTACCCACTTCCAAATGTCTACTGTATACCAGGCAAGGTGCTAGGTACTGAGGATACTGAAATTGTGCTCAGTCCCTTAAGGAGCCTCACGTCTAGTGAGAAAGGTAAAGAGACAGCTGAACTGTTGTGTGTGCAGTGACTGGTGGCCTTCTGCACAGGGTAGGAAGTCTGGTGACTGGGGAGAATGCTGAAGGGGTGTAATGGAGAGGGCATGGCCGACAGGACCCAGGCAAGCCGAGTCTGCGAGGATAGCTAGACTAGCGGGAGAAGAAAGGAGAGAGGCAGGCAGAGGGAAGAGAATGTAAAGAAGCTTGAGACCCTCAGTGAGTGAGGGGAGTGACAAGGGTTTGTAGCCTTGAGCAGAGCGATGTCACTAAGGTCACAGGCGGAGACAGGATTTGGGAGATCCTGAGTGCTCAGCTGAGTGTGAGCTGTTTTCCTAAAAGTTATAGGAGGATTTGTGAAGATCCTGTGTTCCCCACATAACTCTGTAAGAAGGGTGGGTCATTCATCCACGATTCAGAGAAGGGGATCCCAGAGAGCAGGTGAATTGCTCCAGGTGACCACCCAAATTCAGAGTCTGTGCAGACAGACCAATGATCATAGTCTTTACTTCATGGGGATTTAGATCCTGACTCTCTCAAACTTTCCAGGCTACTGAAGAATTGATTATACAAGAGTGGATGAGCTCCTGGTTTAATTATTTAAAGACTGCTTGCTATTTTCAACATTTTATTTTTCTTCAAACTGTAGACAGAACAGTCTTGTTGCAGTTTAACTATCATCATACTTATTTAACCTCTGGTAAGCGTATTTCCTCAGCATTTTCAAGCAGAAATTCTTAGGGATGGTTTTGACACCGACTGTGGTCCAACATTGTCTGCCTGTCTTCCTGCATCTGAAGGTGGTGGGGAAGTACAGTCTGTATGTATGCGTATGGTGGGGTAGGGGGACGGAGTGTCTGCGGTGGCAAAGATTTGGAAGTTTTCAGCTTTGCATTAAATTCATCTAATAAGAATACGTGGCTTCTCTGATGGCTCAGTGGTAAATCTGCCTGCAATGCAGGAGACACGGGTTTGATCCCTGGTGAAGATCCCCTGGAGAAGGAAATGGTAACCCACTCCAGTATTCTTGCTGGGCAAATCTCATGGACAGAGGAGCCTGGTTGGCTGTAGTCTGTGGGGTCACAGAATCAGACACGACTGAGCATGCACGATAAAAATATGTATAATCAAATTTCCAGCAGGTCAGTAAGGGTTCCTAAATTGTTTTAAAGCCCACCAATACTTGTGAATTCTTCCCAAATTAAAATATTATTTTAGAGGAGGTAGAAAAAAAAAATCTTCATATTGCATGAGTAAGATACTAGCTTACCAAAAACTCCTTGGATCATAGCGATGGTGAATTTATTCTTGTATTCTTGATGTATCTATAAGCTGGGTGTCTTTGCTTTGCTGGAGTGGCAGGATTTACAGCAGACCAGTTTTTGCCTAATTCTATGTGTACCCAAGTTACTTATAACATGTTGGTATTCAGTGCTCACTAAAACAAAAACACAATCCCAGTAACCACCCACTCCACTTCCTGTGGGTGGGCAGTGCTCTCAAAGGGATTATTAACTTCTTCTAAAGAAGCTTTTGTTCCCGAAATGCTGAATGCATTTCTATTCATGTTAGATTTTGCCAACCACCTTGTTGACTATAAAATACTAGGTCAGGATCTTCATTAAACTGTTTGCCCCTTACTAGTTTAGTAGTTAGAGAATCTAACAATATTTCCAAATAGGTAAATAAAAAATCTCTTAAGTAACCACCTCACATGACTTCTCTGTCTCTAAATGGGTGTTCATTTTAATACATTCGTTCATAAATATTTTATTGGTATACAAAGCAAAATGTAAAATTCAGTGATTAGTTTGTTCATCAACTAGTATTAAAATTCCTATTTGTAGCAGGTACTGTACTTGGCACTAGAGATAAAATGGGAAACCAGACATAAAAAACTTTGCTCTCATGAAATTTACAACATATAAACTATTCTTACTTCACTGAATCACAGGTTTTTCTCCATGACTAGGTATGAAAGTCCAGCTGGTCAGAATCTGATGCTGGCACCATCATTCACTACTGTGAGCTGAGAAGTGAAACCCTCCCCGTGGCCAAGGGCTGTGGACCTCCCTTTGCCCCTGAGAATCCCTTTCTCCATTGCTACCATCCTACCAGCTACAACCCGGGTGTGGGCAACAGCCCCTTTCTTCGATTCTGTATACCACAGCTGAGTCGGGCTGCAGAAGTTAAGATGCTCCTGCTGGATTTGGAATCGTGGGTGGGGAGGCACACTGAATCAGAGAGGGACCACAGGCCACGCTCATACTCCTGGGGTCCCTCCAAGATATTCCGAGGCTCCCTTTGCCTTAAGATCCTTAAGCATGACTAGAACTCTGAGTCCAAAGCAAAGAGAGGCTAGAGAAGAATGTCCCTCGTTTTTATTCTAAGGCTTACCTGCTCTGTCTTAAATTTCAGTCTCAAAGTCTAGCTCATCCCAAGATGACTGGCACTTGGACTCATGACCCAGAGGAGAGGCTCTGCGTTCTGTCCAAAGGAGTGAGGTCTTGCCTTGCCCTACCCGCTGCAGGAACACGTTTAAGCACAGTGGTCCAACACCAGGAGAGTGCATCCTGCAGCAGACAGCCGTCTCGTTCTGGTTCTCTTGGCTTCCCTGGGCAGGATGTAAATCCTCTCCAAACCTCAGGATTTCTGGGTCTGTAGTGGGAATGGTCGCTCTGTCCTCTGCATCTCATTGCTGTCTACCCCTTCCTATTAAAGGGCACCATCACCTCTTTTCTCAGTATCTGGGACCACAGGAGAAAATGTGGTCATCTCACCTCACCCATGTGCCCTTGTGCCCTGTATTTGCTCTCTCTGGATGTAGAAGTCTGGCTAACACAGCAGCCACAAGTCGAGGGAGCTTGTTGTAAAGCGATGGCAATTGAGTGGAAACAGCTTTGTGTACTGGGGAGGCAATCTTTGTGGAAGATTACTACACACCCAAGACTTCCTAGTCCACCCTGGTTCCTATCAAGATCACACACCCACTGTATCTGCACTTCTGGCTCATATATATTTTTGTTTTGGTTTAGAACCCCATCTCTCTAAAATCTGCCTTGGGTGCCAGGCCCTTTTGGTTGTGATACGGGATGTCCAGGCTCAAGCATCTTGTGTGAGGGAAATGTTTTTTAAGTTTGGGAAACTCCTTTTAATAGTCAGCTAGTAGGAGTGCCTGCAAATTTAAAATAAATTCAGCAAATATTCTTGTCCACCTCCATTACAGCGAGAGCGTATGTATGCGGGGGCCACCGCGGTGAACACAATAGGTATGGTGTCAGCTCTAGTGGTGCCTGAAATTGACTGGGGATCACGGACCTTCCACAAACAGTTCCAAGAGCATTGGAGGCTCCAGAAAGCAGAGTCAAGGTTCTGTAGGTGTGAGCAGTGGCCGGGGCTGACCTAACCTGGGGAACTTGAGGATTTTTTGTTTTGTTTGTTTAGCATTGTCTGATTGAATGACCCTGAGCAAATGGTTTCAGCCTTCTGCAATGAAGAGAGGTTCTTTTTTCCCCCCTCCGCAAGGCCTCCCTGCTCCAGCCCAGACTCCCAAGTCTGTAAGGACAAGGAAGATGCTGCACAGGCAGTAAGGTGGGCTGTGCAGAGAGCAGACAAACGACAGATGAGGCGTCGGGTTCACTCCGGAGCCGCACGTGGAGAAAGCAGAAAAGACTCTTGGCCGACAGTGACCTCCGTGATAGACGTTGCATCTGCCCCGCTTCTTATGACACATCTGGCCCTTAGCGTGGGGCCCCTCCCGCACTCGTGAAAGGAACGGGGGGCCGACCACTGTCGCTGTCACTTTGCCTGGCTCTCAAGGTTAGGGTCAAGCTCTGTGGCGAACAGAGTCAGAAGCAGCTGATTCCACAAGTGGAGTACATCTGGGGGTGGATCCGATGACCCCTGTCTTCCTAGTGTGAACCAGCCCGTGGGCCACCAGTGTGTGTTCATCTGGGGGTGGATCCGATGACCCCTGTCTCCCTAGTGTGAACCAGCCCGTGGGCCACCAGTGTGTGTCCATCCGCGCTTTGCACCAGAACTTTTTTAGTTGTCCAGCCCTGATACGCACCTGGCCCTGTCGTCGTGCTGCGCAGCCACAACTCAGTATACAGCAGCCTCATCCATTTAGAGAAACTCATCTACAATGAAACTCGTGCTTCGTACCTTCTCGTTCCCCAGCCTCCCCACTTTCTACGTTGTCGTTCATTTGCTAAGTCGTGTCTGACTCTGTGACCTCACGGGCTTCAGCACACCAGGCTGCTCTCTCCTCTGCTGTCTCCCAGAGTTAGCTCAACTTCACGTCTGTTGAGTCCCTGATGCTACCTAACCATCTCCTCCTCTGCCACCCCCTTCTCCTCTTGCCTTCAGTCTTCCCCAGCCTTGGGGCCTTCTCCAATGAGCTGGCTCTTCATATCAGGTGGCCGAAGTATTGGAGCTTCAGCAACAAGTCCTTCCTGACTTGCCTACTTTTAAGTATGCTAGATTCTACTGTGGGGCTCCGATTGCACCAGTCCTGCTGAAAGGTGTTAGGGTTAGGGAAGTTATCCAGGTGGCTTGGAGGGGAGATGGCAAGAGTCACTCTGACCAGAAGTGTTCAGGTGCCATGTAGGATTAGGGTCAGCCATACTACTCTGAAGGTTACTGAAGAAAATTTTCACGGCAGCTGGTATAACCTACACGTTCTATGCCACATGCATGCTGAGGGAAGCACATTTGTGTGCAGGGTTCTCTGTTAACAGGGGGCTGTGGCTTTGGGTATTAAATGATGGGCTGCAGGAAAAGGATGAAAGGGACTGGAACTTCTCTCCACAGAAGCCCCTGGAAGCTGGTCTGTGGACTTCCGCTCTCAGCATAGCTTGCCACCATGTGCGTGCTAAGCTGCTTTAGTTGTGTCCAACTCTTTGCGAACCCATGGACTATAGCCCTCCAGGCTCCTCTGTCCTTGGGGTTCTCCAGGCAAGAATACTGGAGTGGGTTTCCTTCCCCTCCTCCAGGGGATCTTCCTAACCTTGGGATCAAACCAGCCTCTTCTACACCTCCTGCATTGGCAGGCAGGTTCTTTACCACTGCACCACCTGGGAAGCCCAGCTTGCCATGATACATAGCAAATCAACTTCTGTGATAAAGAATCAAGAAAACAAGAGTCTTTAACCATCACAGGGAATCCTTGGGGCACTTCTTATAATAAAAGGGTTTGTTAATATAATAGAAAGTTAAAAGAAAAATAAAGCAATAAGAAAAAAAAAAAAAAGAAGCCCCTATGGGAGAAATGTTTTTTCTCTGATCCCACCCACTTCCCTTATTCCTCCTTTGTACATCAAAAGAAGCAATCTCTTCAATTTCTGAGATCCTAGATGGCATCAATTTTCTGATAATAATTCTATAATTATGATCATTTTATACTATCGGCCCTTTACTTGTTTAATTCCCATAGGATTTTGGGCTCCCTTTGGACAGGTTTTATTCATAGTCCTATCTCTCACTATTCTTTATAGAGGGTAGGATCCTGATAAATAAATGCAGAGTGAATAAGTGAATCATCAGATTAATATGTACTACATATATTCATCCTGATTTCTCTGATACTGAGTTAGATTGTTCTCTTCCCTGCCTTAGATTTTTAAATGCAGTCCAATAAACCTGTTCATTGTGTTGTTCATGGAGTTTATTAGTGTCTTGCTATTTGCCTCCAGAAGGATAAATTGTCTGGTTCAGAATAAAAATTATCTTTCTCTAGCTCAAGGGTGATTAAAATGTCCAGGTGCTTCCAGGTTACTGAGCACTCCTGCCCCGGCTCTCAGGAATTATAGCTGCTGATCAAACATCTGTCTCCCCATCTTTCTTCCACTTACTAAAATTCTGTTCATCTTTCAGGATGAGCTTAATGTTTAACTCCTCACTCAGTAAAGGCTTTCTTTGTCTACCAGAGCTGGAAAAATATTTTGCTTCTCTGATCTATGAGAACAAACTGCTGCTCTCATTAATTTAGCGTCAATAATATTGAGATAAGCGTTTTGAAGAGAGTACTCTGGCTCAAGTCCTACCTTTGCCACTCAGTGGTGGTCAGTTACCTCCCTTGACCCTGAGTCCCTTCTCACTGATAGTAAACTTCTGCAGTAGGACATCTGGTCTAGAGCGTGAGATGACGACCTATATACAAGATGCCCATTCTGACACCTGGAACTTCTCAAGGGCTCAGGAAAAGCCAAGTGCTCTTATTATCTGCACATATGTTATTTCACTCTGGAGGGTAAGTTTAAGGATTGCACGTCTTTTTCAGTCACCTAATGTCTAACTTGCTTTTAGAACATTTTTAAATTAGTGTGTATAGTAAGATGAAGATAATGATTAATGCTCAGAAGACAAAGCAAGAAAGGGAGAGAATGTGCAGGACGAGTGATAATGTGGTTGGGGAAGGCTTCCGACTCTTTCGTGACCCCATGGACTGTAGCCCTCCAGGCTCTTCTGCCCGTGGGGTTCTCCAGGCAAGAATACTGGGGTGGGTTGCCGTGCCCTCCTCCAGGGGTTCGTCCTGGCCCAGGGGCCGAACCCACATCTCTTACGTCTCCTGCATTGGCGGGCGGATTCTTTACCACTAGGGCCCCTGGGAAGCTCCTCTGTGAGGAAGGGACATTTGATTACAGTTTGGATGAAACTGAAGGAGAGTACCTGGCTTGTGCTTGAGAGGAAGCAGTGCCCTTGATGCATTCAGGGAAGGGAGATTTGAAAGAGCATCTCAGTGCAACGGCGGTCAGCAGGGTTTTACAAAGAAGGAAGTAATCCTTAGTGTCAAATCCTAAACATCAGAATCCTGTCCTCCTGGGAGGTCTAGGAAGGCAACTGCTGAGAATGCCTCCTGGGTGTGGCAGGTGGGAGCTCACTTTATTGGGAGGGTAAGGACAGGGACAGTGGAGTGGTGAGAATAGGAGGGTGGGGAATGAAGGGGGTGTCCTGAGGTCGAGCAGTGAGGGAAGGCCAGACTGCGCAGTAGGAGGGTGAAATAGGTCAAAAGGGAGGTTGCAGTTTAACCTGAAACAATCCATTATGAACCTGGCAGCGAGGAAGGAGATAGCTGGGAATTTAGGAGTGAGACGATGGCTGATGGAGCTTAGTTTTGGAGGAGGCGAGGGCTGATGAAGGGAAACACAGGGATGGGTGATTTGGTCAGAGGAGCAGTGCCCCGTGCAGAGCAAAGGGAGGAGGGTTGGATGTGGGTAAAGCCAGAGGTAGCGTCAAGCTTTCTAAGGAAGTACATGGAGGGTGGTAGGTGGTGAACCGGAGCGGACAGGGGAGATCTGAGTTTGGTCAAGTGGAGAAGCAGGTCATTCATCAGGAGCCTTGAAAAACAGTTTGTAAAATTTTGTTTCGTTTATCTGGTTTTCATTTTTGATCTTGGGTAAAGTAAGCCATTTAATCCTTTCAGTATATAAGGACATGACCATGGAAACAACCTCTAACCACATTTTCCAAATGGCAGGGTTTTCTGTATAAACACATCATTGAACCAAACTCTGCTTAAAAAAAACCTTCCTACACACACACACACACACACACACACACACACACACGCACACACACACACACACCCCTCTACCCCCACATCCCTGTCAGTTCATAACCAACTGAATATAATAGTAAACACTCTTTAAATTCTGGAGTATTAGAGCCTTTTAAAAATATAGAATTTTTAGGTATGTAATCTTACATTGTGCTATTTAGTAGTATAAAGTTTAGATTTGGGCTTCCCTGGTGGCTCAGCGGTAAAGAATCTGCCTGCAATACAGAAGACCAGGGTTCAATCCCTGGGTTGGGAAGATCCCCTGGAGAAGGAAATGGCAACCCACTCCAGTATTCTTGCCTGGAGAATTCCATGAACAGAGGAGCCTGGTGGGGTACAGTCCATGGGGTCACAGAGTTGGATACGGCTGAGCGACTAACACCTCACCTTACCTCATATGATGGAAGAGCTTAATTCTAGCTATGGATTGTGTCTGGTAACTCTTGTAGACATATGCTCATTGTGATCCAGAACTACACTGGACTTGGTATGTATGTGATCCCATTTACAGTCCCTGCAACCACACTGTGAGGTGACGTGGGGAAAACTGAGGTTCCATGATATTAAAGCATTTGCTCAGCATCACCCACCTTGCTATGGGACATTTTTTGATTGCAAATGCAAGACTTCTTGGCCCTAACCACCACCCTGTCACCTAGTTACAGCAGAAGGACTTGAAGAACAATAACAGTCTTTAGTTTGGATCCTGAAGAAGCTCTTATGCTGGCTTGAATATCCTGTGCAGTGGAAGGAGAGGAGAAAGTGCATTTTAATAAGCTTCAATTAAATTAATTTCATTTTACTTCTTTTGATGTATGGTCTCTTGAAAAAAAAAATTCAATTCTACTGATGTTTATTAAGTGCCTCTATTCACTTGGAAAGCACCAGGCACTTCAGGAGATCTATGGATGAGCGTGATTCAGCCCGTGCTTCAAGAGTTTACAATCTAGTGGAGAGGATGGGAGTGCGTAATTGGCTCTAATGCCAGATTGGATGTGATAAGCACCCTAAGAGGTGGCTCAGACAATGATTTCTTAATTCGGAAATGCCAGGCTGTGTGGATAATTAGAAAACTGGCCTCGTTCCTGTACCTAAACCCGGGAACCGTCACACAGTAGAACTGTTTTTAAAGTCTTTGTTTTATGCACTATGGCCCCTTTGTTTGAGGGTTTGTGAAGAATGTATAGGATGGCAGTGAAGATTTCACTGACTGCCCAGCTTGTGCTGTAGGGGATGTTGGGCTCGTTGACTGAAGACGCGGGCAGGGAGGTAAGGATGCAGTGATCCCAGTGGTGGGGAAGGACCGCCGGCTGTTCTTGATCCTTGGCGTGTTTGGCAGACAGTAGGTGTTCAGGACATTGAACTGCAGCTGTGCAAAGGTATATGTTATATAGAGTTTTGGGGGTTTATTTTTTTCTTTTAAGGTGCTTTTTGGGATTTAAGGAATCTGAACTCCGGAAATACTGTGGACCCAGAATAGGTCAAGTCCTACATACTCTGGGTAAAGAATTTTGTAATATGTTTTCATGGGGATTTAGAAGGAGGGACCCAGACACCTCACTGCAGTTCCTATTCAGCTTTCCTGCAAGCTTTTGGAAGAAGGGGATCGAAACCAAAGAACACGAGTGAGTACAATGTACTCTGTACACACGGGAATTTAATGAGTGTTCCCCGATTCTTCACTTACTGGACACTTGTGTGTGTTGGGTGTTGTCACTTCTGAAACATGCAACTGGGAGAAACACTGCTTCTGTCTTCTAAGAGTTTATATATAAGTAGAACAATTCCAGAGTGTGGTTGCTAAAAGGTCAGAAGCCAGGTAGCTTCTGCCACGTTCTTGAGACCACCCATCTGATTGCAGGAGCTGCCATTCCATAACTTTCTCAGCACTCTGCGCTGCTCTGCATTGCCGCGTAGAGGTTTGTCTCCATGTTCATCTGCACACCCTTGCGGTTTGTTTGCCACCCTCCTCCCCCTGCCCCTGTGCCATTGGTCACTGCCTCCCTGATGGATGGGCTGCAGCCACATTTGGTGTTGCTTGGATGAGGTGATGGATGCTTCTCTCTGGCTGCTTGGAGCCAGAACACAGAAGTGCTGGTTAGAAGGTGATTAATCTTCCCTAATGGTGCTGTGTGCAGCAAACTGGGTTTCGGCCCCCGTGTCTTCATTAGCCTTGATCAGAGTCTACATTACCTCAGATTAGGTAATCGGTTATTTGTTATCAAGCCGAGCATAGGGGCCTTTGGAGCAAATGTCAATTGTATGAAGTCTAGGAAAGGAAAGGGAAAAGTGTTGCTTAGGGGCCCATAGGGCAGAATGAAAGCTGGTGTGTGGTCCCGGCTACCACTTTGCTCAGCACTCCAGTGGATGTAGGGCAGCAGGACGCTCTGACGCAGTCAGCGTGGACCCCCAGAAACGACCTCTGGCCATTTCTTGGTTTCTTGGGTGACACCGTCTGATCCTAGGGGTTGGAACTATTTGGGAAATGTTGTTTTCCAAAAGTTGAGGACAGATTCTTAGTATCATTGGGAGTTAGGTATATTTCTTTAAGTAGGAGTGTAGAAACTTATTTTGTGCCCGGTAATATTCAGAATATTGGGGAGATGGGGAGCATACACCAGACTGAGCCGTGAGCTCCTGAAACTCTCAGTGAGTGGGAGAGACAGACAGTAAACAAACAAACGCACACCAGATGTGAGAAACAGAAAAGCATTCTAGAGATAAAGAAACCAAGTGAGGGGAGAAAGAACAGGACAGGTGGTGGTCAGGGAGGCCTCCCGGAAGGGCCGTTTGAGTCGAGGTGAAGTCAGAGACGCCTGTGGTTATAAGAAAGGCCTTCCAGGCAGAGAAGACCGCTCGCACTTCAGGTGGTCTATGTTCATTTTATTTTAACTTGAGCACCTACCAGGAGTCATTCAGTGTGCGCAAGTAATGTTAAATGACCTGGAGGAGGTAAATATATATCACAGTGTCTAGTACATTACTGGTGTTCAAAAAGAAAAAAAAAAAGTGAGCTTCCTCTCCATTTGCAATGCAAGGAAATGACCGAAGAGGAATTCTCACACCAGAGGGCTGCTACCATCTAGGCAAGTCGCTGGGAAACATCTTCCCTTCCTTCCCCCCACCCCGCCTTGATGTTTTTTCCCTTCTGCTGCTCTCCTTTCGACCTCTCTCCAATCCCCTCCCTTCCTTTCTCCATGCCCCTCCTGCCCTCCCCTTCTCCTCTCTGTCTTCTGAAACACAACTGCCTCAAATTCAGGTTTCAGAATGAATGACGTGTAACCTCAGAGGTCACAGTGAACGAGTGATTGGTCTGTGATGGGGTCATGCCACAACCACTTACCATGACACAATGCGCGCGCACACACACACACACACGCAGTGAGAACCATCCCAACTAGGTATTGCAGTGGGGTGAAAATAGAAAAGGGTCAGTTTTCCGGGCAACTGAGACCCTTGCAGCACTTGGCAGTTTAGAGTGCATTTTGCCATGGGGGTGTTGGTGTTCACTAATGATCTGCAGAGAGAGTCACGGTAAGGATGCCTTTTCAGATGTAGGTATAATGCTGTAATCGGCATCATTCTAGAACTGTCCCCAAAGCTGTTCCTGTAAGATTTGAAGTCCTGATATTGTTACCCTGTCAGTTTCTTAAAAATCCTGAAAATCATACTCATGAGTGAAGTTCTTCTCTTACACACAAAATAACTCGTCTACTTTCTCCACCTGCTGATAATAATGATAATGAAGTATCCACTAAACAGCTGTTAAACATGTCATGTCTAACACAGTTATCCAGTGAACCTAGTTCTCTGTACAGATCAAAGACACTGAGGCTCAGAGACACAGAGAGCCCCGTAGTATAAATGGGCGCCTCGGACGGGCCCTGGGTCTGGTTGCCTGCAGAGTCAGTCCTGTGCTCACTCTCCCTGTCAATTAGCTCCCAGAACATCCACATTCTCCTCCCCCGAGACTTCACCGTCATTCTCTGGTCTTCCCGTTCCTTCCTCCTCCGGTGCAATCCTTCTTAGGAGATTCTTCATACTCTATCCATCTGCTTGCAGCCCTGCTGCTTTCTTCTCACAGAGCCTTTCTCCTTTTATATCTAGACTATTGTATTTTGCGGCCTGTCTTCCAGCCTCCAATTGTTGCTACACCAGCCAGTTTTGTGTGCCGTTGTCAGATCTGCTGCCTTCAGTACTACTTTGCCACATTGCTACCACTGTCTTACCATTGTCCAGGGCTCTTCACTATTCTCAGTGTAATAATAGGCAGGTTCTGAATGCTGGCTGCACATTACTGCATAACGACTCCACCTTATTTTTCTTACTTTGTTCCATGAAAACATTTTTATTGGCTTAGAAAAGAATATCTCCTGTGTGTATATTTAAAAATCAGAGACATCTTGAATTATCAAAGACAATTTTGCAGAACACTGAAACATGCTAAAAATAGACTGGGGGAAGTTAAAAGGAAAGCAACATCTGATTGATGGCTAAATCACACAGTGCTCTCACTTCCTTCTTTGACCACTTTCTTATTGGTGCTTTTATTTTTTTGTGTACATCTTTTAATCATTTGTCTGCCATCTATAACTGTAAGTACTTCCTTGGTTTATATTATCATTTGAACTTGCTTATTATTCCATTCCACCTTATTGTATCCAACCTTATTTCAGCCATGTGACTGAGTTCACGAGATCCCTGGAATATGCCAGATACATTCTTCCCTTGATAACCTTGCTCACACTGCTTGCCCCACTCAAAGGGCAGCCTCCTTTTTTATATTCTGTAAAAGATCAAGATCAATTTCTGTCTCATTCATGAAATGCATCCTCCCTTTTCTAGCCATATTGATCTCTTCCTTCTTGAACGGTTTCTCTAAACTTCAAAGGTCTATAAAATGGTCCTATTTTAAATACACCTTCAGTAGAAACTGCTCATCTTACATCAGATGCCCCTTATTGCAGATAAATTATTTTCTTTATTGATTTGTATTATTCAGCTTCAACTCACAGAAACACAACTGACGTTGTCTTAACTGGTTAGCGCTTGATAGTCTTAAGTAACAAAACATCCAGAAGTGTGAAGTTCAGGGTGGTACAGCCACTCACTGATGCCATCTGGGACCCATGCTCTTTCTGGTTCAGCATCTTCTGTATATTGGTTTATTGCCCTTAATCATAGTATAGGTACTGTACCTGCAGGCAGGAGGAGTGGAACAGCAGAAAGCCAGGTATACCTCATTGGTCACCGAGGTTAAGATTATGTGACATGCCATCTCTAGCTGCAAGGGAAGCTGTAAAATTGAGTTTGGGGCTTCAAAGTTCCTAGGGGAGGCAAGACTGGAAAAATGTGGTCAAGGATTGGTCTTAAGTGAACTAGCCTGTAGTATCAGACCCGACAAAGCTAAATGCATAATTAGTCACTTTCAAATGCTTCTCTTTTAATGGGAGAACATGGGAGCTAAAACAATGGGAGCAGATAGATTAGCTTGTTATCAAATACATGGCCTGTTGGTCATATGGCCTTAAGTTACTTATCTTTCTATAGTGGGTTTCCCCATCTGAACAGTTGGATTGACAGTAACACTTGCTACTTTGAGATATAGCGATGACTGAAAGAGGTAAAGCCCATCTGGCAGATGCCGAGCAAATGCCTGTGTCTTTTGTCTCTTCCAATTTGAGACCCTGGCTGGTGTGGTGGAGATTCCCAGGGACAGTAAATAAAATCAAGAATGGAATCAAGGAAGAAAGGGTCTCCTACCAGCTAGTTCCTATAAAGTTTTGTCAGTAGGGAAAAGTATTGGCCCAGTAACAGACCTACGGAAGTGTTTGAGATTCATGTATAATTCAGATAAGAAAGGGAACCTCTGGATTTTTGGGTGTTTTGTGTGACAGTAACTCACACGTCTCGGGTGTTTAATGAGGATCAACAGTTTGTGGGCCCGACAGCTGTACAGTCCCATCACCTGAAATCACACACAGGAACCCTGCTTCTGAGAAATGACACTTGATGGGAGGGAAGGGCAGAGTGATATCCAATTAGCAAGATTTGTGAAGGCGACACATGTGCAAAAATCACACGTGATCCCAGAAAAAAAGTGTGTTTGTGTGTGCCATATATATATATATATATATATATATGGCAGAGCGTGTTCTTAACCCCCTTTGCTTCCCCTCCACTCAAAAAGCAGAAGGAAATTCACCATGTAATTTATTGAAGTTCTTAGGGAAAAACACACACAAAAAGCTTAATAAATCTTTATAGTATAACAACCTGTATGTATGCATTTTAAATTATCTATCATATCTATCTCAAGTGCGTTGAAAATCCATAGGTTTTTTTTTTTTTTTTTTTTGATCAAAGGAAAAGCAGAACCTGCTGGATGTTGGGGGGCATGGTAACCAACTGATTCAATCAGAATTCTCCTGTGGGGCTGTGGACTCTCCTGGTCAATGTCACAGGATGAAACAGTCTCAGATTCACCCAGCAGTGAGTTATTCCATCTGGTTATGGCAATTAGGAGCTGAAGATGACGGGAAGTTAAATGACTGTCTTTATGAAACAAAGCTAAACAGAAAAGGGAACAGCTGGAGGACTGGATGGCTCGGGGATGCAGAATTGGATCAAGAATGAAGAATCTGTTACCTCCAGTTGCTGGTTATAATGCTAGTGCAGGTTAATACGAATTGAAAGTTATTGCTGTGTGATAGCAGTTAGCTGTCACTTGCCTGAAATATGACCATGGCATATATAGCACTGTCTGCATCTAGGTTTCTAGGATATCATGTCTGCTTTAGTTAAGGGTCAAGTCATGAGCTTGACTGTGTAGCCAGGGAGTCAAGCGTGAGAATCACAGGGTCGTAGAACTTGAACCCTGGAAAGGACATTGTTGTTATGCCCAGAGTCTGTGGCCTCCCTGAAGTTGTTTGTGCCATTTCTTTGTATGTGCTGTACTTGTTCTAAGGAATAGAAAGCAAAACTTTTATCATATCCAAAAGAAGATATGGATCCACCAGCCCTCCACCTTTCCCCTTCCAGATATTAAGAAATTGATTTAGATCTTGTCTTTGGAGTTGGGTAGAATTGAACTTAAGTTTTTGCCTTACCACTTAAAAGCTGTGTGACCTTGGGCAAGTCACTTCTGTAAGAGTTATTTTTCTAATTTATATAGTAGGGATGGTAATTATGATCTATATCATAGAATTTTTAGGAAGAACATTTGAGATCATGTGTGTAAAATTTTTACCATAATGTATATTGTATTAAATGTTAGCTATTATTAGTATTACTATCATAATCATGAAAAATACTGAGCCCCAGAAATGTTCAGATTTATTCAAGATTAATGACAGAAACAGGACCGGAATCCTGATGTCTAACTCACTACTTTGGCCATTGGAAAACACGATGACCCCATCTCTCTTCCTGTTAACTACTCCTTTCATGTTTTGGCAAGGTTAGACCTGTAGGATAAGATGCTGAAATCAAATGGCTAGTTCTCCCATTGCATGACCAAATGGTCTATTTCATTTGAGAACTTTCATTCGATATTCCTTAAATGTCTTACCTAAATTGGAGTCTGAAAAGGGAAATCACAAAGAGCAAGGAGGTCATCTTGTGGCTTTTAGCATCCTCCACCCACCCCACCCAAGAGCAAACCGTGAGCAAAGTTAGAAGTCTGACTCTTCATTAGCGAGGGGAAGTCTCTTTAAGCAGCTTCTCTGTTGGACAGATAGAGTGGATCTAACAAAAGGGATGACAGATTAGGAGCTGTCTGGTGGCTAATGTACTGTTTACTGCAGTATAAATGCCTGGTGTTTGGGAAATGACAGATGAGAGAGGGCACACGTAAATGATTTCCAGGTTTCTGCAGTGGAAGAGAGTCATGGTTGACTGAGGTGTTGACTGGCAGTGGGGAGTCACTGGTGGGGGTTTCAGGGGGATGAAAAGTGCGCGGAGAAGACTTTTCAGTTAGCCCATTGAGCCACAGCTTTCGTGCCATAGATGGAAGGTCCATTCCCTCCATCTTTTCTCAATGCCTCATCCACTCAAACATAACTCTGGGTCCAGTCCAGGTACAGCCACCTCCCCAGAGAGACAGCAGGAGGAGTCAGCGTGGAGCGATGCTCAGCCAGGCAGGGAGGTCCGTACGGGGAGATGGCGTAGGAAGAAAGAGGAATGCATGTGGCTGAAAGAAGGCAAGAAGACAAAACGGCAGGCAAGCAGGGAAGCAAGCAAAAAAGTGGACGAAGGAGGGCTTCAGGGGAAAAGAGAAGAAGGGATGGAGGATCTAGCACATCAATTAATCTCTATCTGATATATTTGAGCTGAGTGAACTTGTGATCATCTAACTTGTCCCAGGAGATCACAAGACACCTGCAGTTAATCTGTAGCTATTGTACACGTCGAGCATCCATTTTCTTACTTTCAATAATAATAATGATGATAATATAAGCAGGCTGTCAGACAGTATTTGCAAATGCGTCACCGTTGTAACTTGTCTTTACCATTTGCTTTGTCAGAGGTCTTATGTTCGTGCATTCGTTCACTTGCTAACAAATGTTGATGGAGCATCTATGTCGTGCCGGTTCCAGGTACACGGGGTACACAAGTAGACAAAAATATCTGCCCTTGTGGATCTTCATGTAAGTAGGAAAGAGCAAACAGTATTTATGATATTGTATCAAATAATATAAACTCATGATAGTTGATATGAAGGTCACTGACTCGTGGCATAGGGTTAGAGAGTGATGGGGTAGGAGGGAGCATATATGCTATTTTAGATAAGATGCCTGAGCAGGCATTTTTAGGAGGTGGCTTTGAGCAAAGGATGAAATAAAAGAAATGATCAACCTGTATAGATATCTAAGGAGGGACATTCAGTCTGAAGCAAGTTGCTGTGCAAAGGCCCTGAGGTAAGAGTGATGTGTTAGAGGGATGTCAAGGAGATTAGTGTGTCTGGAGAGAAGGAAGCAAACGGGAAGATAGGGGATGAAAATAAGAGTGCAAGGGAGCTGGGCAATGCAGACCTTTCAGGAGAGTAAGTGTTAGAGTGTTTCAAAAAAGGTAGTGCATTAATGTAGTATTTATCTTAAAGTATGGCTCTGGCTGCTGTGTAGCAAACAGTTGGTGGGGCAGGTAAATTTGGGAGACAAATTTGAAGGGTAATAGAATAGCCAGGGTTGAAATGCTGTTGACTTGGACTAAGATGGTTTTCTTGGATTTGGGATATATTTTGAAAGAAGATCTGCTTGACTATGCTGCTGCTGCTGCTGCTGCTAAGTCGCTTCAGTTGTGTCCGACTCTGTGCGACCCCGTAGACGGCAGCCCACCAGGCTCCCCTGTCCCTGGGATTTTCCAGGCAAGAACACTGGAGTGGGTTGCCATTGCCTTCTCCACTCAGATGTGAGTAGTAAGAAAAATAGGGTTTATGTGCCCTGATATTTAAAAAATGTTGTCTTTTAAGTTCCATGCTTGACCATTGTTACTTCATGGCTTGTCTCGTTAGGGTTTGAGGCAGTCATGCTAAATTATAATTACCCAGTAATTATAATTGTAATTACCCAGATATCATAAAATGGCCCTTTTGTGGACCAAATTCAGTCTACAGAAATGCCATTTTGGCTCACAGTATTTTAAACCTTTTGTAAATGGATTTGCGCAAGCTCCGGGAGATGGTGGAGAACAGAGAAGCCTGGGGTGCTGCAGTCCATGGGGTCACAGAGTCAGACATGACTGCGTGGCTGAACAGCGATAACAACGACAGATTTTAAATCTTTGAGCTGAAAAACCCAGATGTCTGAGTTCTTCGGAGAAATGGTAAGATTTGGAGTAAGGATACGTAGTCCCATGAAGGGTATCTTTTACTGGAGCTGAATAACACTTACTGTCTTTAAAGCGAGCAGTTCTTCAATTCTTCAGTTCTGTTTCTTCCTGAGCTTGTTCCCTGCCTCAGTGACATGAATGGCCCTGAAGGTTTCCATTGCCTGCTTGCTCCCCCTGCCCCCACCACGTAGTCCATTTTAGAAAGAGTTATTGATGAAATCATCCTAAGTGTAGTTCCGTTTGAGTTAAAGGGACAGGGATCTCAGGATTATTGTAAGCGACCTATACACCCGTATGTAATCCACATATTGCATCATATTCATAATCAGTAGTCTGCTTTGTGTGAATATATATCATTGGAAAACTAAAATAACTGCAAAAGATAATGAATAAAATACATAATTGAATCTCACTAAATGTTAGTAGTCTGTATTGTCTCAACTGAAGACTCTTGAGAGTCCTGTGGACTGCAGGGAGATCAAGCCAGTCAATCCTGAAGGATATCAACTCTGAATATTTATTGAGAGGAGTGATGCTGAAGCTGAAACTCCAATACTTTGGCTGCCTGATGCAAAGAGCCGGCTCACTGGAAAAGACCCTCATGCTGGGAAAGATGGAAGGCAGGAGGAGAAGGGGACGGCAGAGGATGAGATGGTTGGATGGCACTGCCGACTCAGTGGACATGAGTTTGAGTGAACTCCAGGAGTTGGTGAAGGACAGTGAGGCCTGGCGTGCTGCAGTCCATGGGGTCACAAAGAGGTGGACATGATTTAATGACTGAACTAAAGCAAGAAAAGATGCTACAAGTAAGATTGCTTTCAAGTAGTGGTGTCCTTTCTGTTTTGAAAGTTGAAAGGAAGACTTGAACTCGGAAAGTGAAAGTATCAGTCGCTCAGTGGTGCCCTCCGCTTTGCGACCCACGAACTGCAGCCTCCAGGCTCCACTGTCCATACTCAGAAAGGCTGGAAACGATTGTTCTAGTCTGGCCTTCCACTTCGCCGATAGGGCTAGTGTTGTGCATCATTCTTGGTTTGGTGGAGGACTGCGTTGTACACCGTAGGATATTTGGCCATTTCTTGGCCTCTACCCACTAAATGCCTCTAGTTAACCTCGCTGCTCCCCGAACTCGCACTAGTTGTCACAATAAAAGATGTCTCTTGACATGGCCAGGTGTCCCCTGGAAAGGGGCAGAGTCATCCCCTGTCGAAAATGACTTCTTTAAGACAGAAGCTCCTGTTTTACACATTGATTCAGTCCCAGGGAAAGACCTTAAACACACAGTAGCCTGGAATCCTGCTGATCCGAGAGTTGTGCCTGGGTCTCTTCTTCCCATCTGCAAGGGGGTAATCTATTCCCCAGTCTCATCCCAATCCAGTTCTTGGTAAGAGTCTTTGCAGTTTTGTTTTGTTTTTTTACTTTCAAAGGACACTTACTGATGTCCAGTACCTCAACTGCAGCAGTAAGGGGCTTTTTGTCTGTACCTCTGTTTACCTCTGTTATTTTTAACTTTCCCCTGTAGGGTTTCTCACTTTTTACTTTTCCTTTCCTTTTGCATTGCTTTTGTGTCTCTCTGTGTGGCTTCTCGATCCCTTTTTGGTGTGGAGCCTTTTCCTGCCTGTATCGACATCTGTCTTTCTACCCAGATCTCTTTCATTTTAGGGCTTAGCCATTAGGTATTTATCTCCCCTGTCTGTATCATTCTTTTAAGGACTGTGTTTCTGGTTCTTCCTTGAGTTTTTTCAATGACTGCTTGTCTCCTCCTCCTTTTCTCTCTCTGTATGTCTCCAACTATTTCTCAGGACCCCCTCACACTTCTGGGGGACGTTGCTATGTTTACATGGTATTTGCATGTGTGATTGTCTTTTTTTTTTAATCATCCTCTTTTTCATTTCTGCCTTTCTTTGGAAATGATCCATCTGTTCCAAGCTCCTATCAAGGTCTCTTTCTCTGAATAGGAAGTTCTTTAGGCATGTTCTTTCTAGAAATCTTATACTTCTATTGAACGAAAAGCCTCAGAGAATGGATATGGAATGGATTTTTCAGTTAAGTGCTCAGAGGCAACTCTTTGTTTTATTTTATAGAATTGAATTTTTGCAAATTATACATTTTTGAATATTAAATCCAGCAAAGTTTAAATATTTAACCTTTCATAAAAATCATTTTAAATGATATGAGTTCATAAGCAATTATCTTAGAAAACAAATAGGTAATTCATTCTTGAGATTAACTCTTTTTATAATGCTAGGTGAAATGAAATCAATGATTTGTAGAGATGTGGGAGTTGCTTCAGGCAAAGTTTGGGAATAAGAAATTTTAAGAATAGGATTTCACTATTTGCAAAGTAGTACCTTTTTGCTTGGTTCCTAAGGAATGTCCAAACCAAGTATGAGAGTCCCGTGGGGTTCACAAAGACAGTGAAAACTATTCAATTTTCTCATTTTTGTGAGAAAATGAGAATCGTAATAAACTTGCAAAACAGATTGGAATCCATCTGGTGTAGCCAAATTAATCCTCCTTTAATGATTGTTTATACTGTGTATCCAAAATCAAAGCCAGTATCAAGTGTTAATCAATTAAAATGTGTAATCATTTGGTTCACCAAAACAAGAGGAAATTGTAAACTCAGGAAAAATTTATTTTATAGTAGAAACATGTTAAAAACATACAGCTTAATTGGACCATATGTAAGTGAGTCAAGTTACATCGCTACAAACTTTTATCGTTCTTGTTGTTTGTTTGCTTAATTGTGGTACAAGGAAGAGTAATGGCTGCTGAGAACAGTGGCAGGACTGTGCGAAGAGGGTTGCTAAGGTTTCTGAAATGTTAAACAACCCTCCACCCTCAACCTGCCGAGAAAGCCATGATAGAAATTTGGATTCGATGGAGGCAACAGAAACTTAACAAGGGAAGGAGACGTTTCTTTTCTTTCTAGTTTAGGATACATTTCTTCAGTACGCTGTCTGGACCTCAATAAATTCAGTGATATAATACTACATCATTAAAAAGTCTACTATAGGCAATTGATATTTGGAAGGTGTTTGATATTTGACTTGGACCATTTGTTTTCTCTGAGAAATCACACAAATATCTAAGATCTTGAAGTTTCCTAAAATTTGTAGTACGTAAGTTTAGTTCAATCAAATGCTTTGTTTCCAGAAATTATTGAGTAGTTACTTCCATGGTCGTTGTGCTGGGGTTGAGGAGGGATCACTCTGACAGAGCTGTCAGTTAATTATTGTCGAACATCACTGCCTTGGTGATGTTTTTCCACCATAAACCAAAGTGGCCAAAAATATGTGAGTGCGTGAGACCAATCTATATCTTGAGGATGCCCAACAGAGGAAGGTGACGTCTGCCAGCCTCTTTGTCAATTCTGCTTGATGTTTCTTACATCTGTCTACACAGTCATCAGAACTGGGGAGCACCGTGTCTGGTTTCCATACCTTCACTCTCCCTTCATTTAAGTGCCTTCTCCACTCTACAGCCAACTCTTCATGATATTTGGTGAGCACTGATCGCTCTGAAACTCTCTTGCTTTCTCCATGATCCAGTGGATGTTGGCAATTTGATCTCTGGTGCCTCTGCCTTTTCTAAAACCTGCTTGAACATCTGGGAGTTCACGGTTCACATATTGCTGAAGCCTGGCTTGGAGAATTTTAAGCATGACTTTGCTAGCGTGTGAGATGAGTACAATTGTGCAGTAGTTTGAGCATTCTTTGGCATTGCCTTTCTTTGGGATTGGAATGAAGACTGACCTCTTCCAGTCCTGTGGCCACTGCTGAGTTTCCCATATCTGCTGGCGTATTGAGTGCAGCACTTTCACAGCATCATCTTTCAAGACTTGAAATAGCTCAACTGGAATTCCATCACCTCCACTAGCTTTGTTAGTAGTGATGCTTTCTAAGGCCCACTTGACTTCACATTCCAAGATGTCTGGCTCTAGGTCAGTGATCACGTTATTGTGACTATCTTGGTCATGAAGATCTTTTTTGTACAGTTCTTCTGGGTATTCTTGCCACCTCTTCTTAATATCTTCTGCTTCTGTTAGGTCCATACCATTTCTGTCCTTTATCGAGCCCATCTTTGCATGAAATAGTCCCTTGGAATCTCTAATTTTCTTGAAGAGGTCTCTTGTTTTTCCTATTCTGTTGTTTTCCTCTATTTCTTTGCATTGATCACTGAGGAAGTCTTTCTTATCTCTCCTTGCAATTCTTTGGAACTCTGCATTCAGATGCTTATATCTTTCCTTTTCTCCTTTGCTTTTCGCTTCTCTTCTTTTCACAGCTATTTGTAAGGCCTCCTCAGACAGCCATTTCGCTCTTTTGCATTTCTTTTCCATGGGGATGGTCTTGGTCCCTGTCTCCTGTACAATGTCACGAACCTCCGTCCAGAGTTCATCAGGCACTCTATTAATCAGATCTAGTCCCTTAAATCTATTTCTCACTTCCACTGTATAATCATAAGGGATTTGATTGAGGTCATATCTGAATGGTCTAGTGGTTTTCCCTACTTTCTTCAATTTAAGTCTGAATTTGGCAATAAGGAGTTCATGATCTGAGCCACAGTCAGCTCCTGGTCTTGTTTTCGCTAACTGTATACAGCTTCTCCATCTTTGGTTGCAAAGAATATAATCAATCTGATTTCGGTGTTGACCATCTGGTGATGTCCATGTGTAGAGTCTTCTCTTGTGTAGTTAGAAGAGGGTGTTTGCTATGACCAGTGCGTTCTTTTGACAAAACTCTATTAGCCTTTGCCCTGCTTCATTCCGTGCTCCAAGGCCAAATTTGCCTATTACTCCAGGTGTTTCTTGACTTCCTACTTTTGCATTCCAGTCCTCTATAAGCAAGAGAGTTTCAGAAAAACATCTATTTCTGCTTCATTGACTATGCCAAAGCCTTTGACTGTGTCGATCACAATAAACTGTGGAACAGTCTGAAAGAGATGGGAATCCCAGACCACCTGACCTGCCTCTTGAGAAACCTGTATGCAGGTCAGGAGGCAACAGTCAGAACTGGACATGGAACAACAGACTGGTTCCAAATAGGAAAAGGTGTACGTCAAGGTTGTATATTGTCACCTTGCTTATTAAACTTATATGCAGAGTACATCATGAGGAACGCTGGGCTGGAAGAAGCACAAGCTGGAATCAAGATTGCCGGGAGAAATATCAATAACCTCAGATATGCAGATGACACTACCCTTATGGCAGAAAGTGAAGAGGAACTCAAAAGCCTCTTGATGAAAGTGAAAGAGGAGAGTGAAAAGGTTGGTTTGAAGCTCAACATTCAGAAAACAAAGATCATGGCATCTGGTCCCATCACTTCATGGGAAATAGATGGAAAAACAGTGGAAACAGTGTCAGACTTTATTTCCAAAATCACTGCAGATGCTGATTGCAGCCATGAAATTAAAAGACACTTGCTCCTTGGAAGGAAAGTTATGACCAACCTTGATAGTATATTAAAAAGCAGAGACATTACTTTGCCAACCAAGGTCCGTCTAGTCAAGGCAATAGTTTTTCCTGTGGTCATGTATGGATGTGAGAGTTGGACTGTGAAGAAAGCTGATTGCCGAAGAATCAATGCTTTTGAACTGTGGTGTTGGAGAAGACTCTTGAGAGTCCCTTATACTGCAAGGAGATCCAACCAGTCCATTCTAAAGGAGATCAATCCTGGGTGTTCATTGGAAGGACTGATGCTAAAGCTGAAACTGCAATACTTTGGCCACCTCATGCGACGAGTTGACTCACTGGAAAAGACTCTGATGCTGGGAAAGGTTGGGGGCGGGAGGAGAAGGGGTCGACCAAGGATGAGATGGCTGGATGGCATCACCGACTCTGTGGACATGAGTTTGAGTGAACTCCGGGAGTTGGTGGTGGACAGGGAGGCATGGCGTGCTGTGATTCATGGGGTCGCGGAGAGTCGGACACGACTGAGTGACTGAACTGAACTGATTGCTCTGAAAGCTAGTCAGTGGCTCCTGACTTCTTTCAGGATAAAATCTGTGCTCTGATCCACAACATTGGATGTTTTTGTCCTTCCCTTCTTATCTATCTGTGTGCCCCTGAGCAAGTTCCTTTACCTCTCTAGGGCTCAGTTACTTCATCTGTGAAATGGGAATAATAACGTTACCTACTTTGCAGGATCACTGTTTGTGAAAACTAGTTAGTGTCAGAGAGGTGATTTGCAGTGAAAACAGTAACCTTCAACACATGCTAACTGTTATTACTGTTGCCACACGTATAGACTCAGCCCTAACAGTGCCCCTCTTTCCTTCTTGCCTGGTGCTTTTGAGTTCCTGGACCCTAGCATACTTTCCGTCTCTCCCCTTCACCCTGCTAACTCCTGTTTGACCTTCAGGACTCAGACTTCGGACTCTGCTGGGAATCATTTTGACTAGTTTCCTGTCCTGCAGGGTGGGCACCCTTCTTATGTGCTGAGTTTCTTTTTTTAGTCACTCAGTCGTGTCCAGCCCTTTGCAACCCTGTGGATTGTAGCCTACCAGGCTCCTCCATCTATGGGATTTTCCAGGCAAGAGTACTGGATTGGGTTGCCATTTCCTTCTGCAGAGGATCTTCCCAACCCAGGGATCGAACCTGGGCCTCCCACATTGTAGGCAGACACTTGACCATCTGAGCCGTGAGTTTACCTGTGTCATAATATATTGCACCTTGTATTTTCTTGTATCTCTGTTCTGCCCACAACACGCACACCTTGAGGGCAGAAACCCTGCGTTGTTCGTCCTGCAGCTCTAGCCCCGACACAGTGCTTAGCTCCTGGGAGGGGCTCAGGAGTGCCCTGCCTCCACTGAATGAGCAAACCTAGAGTGAGATCCTAGTAAAAGAATGGAGGTTAATTACCAAATATCTGCGTGTTCAAGGCATATGTGTTCAGGAGTAGGCAGGTGTCTCTGAGGAGCACTGGTATCCTCCAGAGGCTCATAGGTAAGTTTGAAATGATGAGTACATGGTCATGTACAGGGAACTGGGGCTCGGTCTCGCCTGAAGACTTGCACTATGGATTAGCACAGATCTAATTGCAGGGCTGTCTGCTGTCACCCTGTTTGTTTAACCTGTATGTTGAGCACAGCATGAGAAATGCCGGGCTGGATGAGTTACAAGCTGGAATCAAGATAGACGGGAGAAACATCAATAACCTCAGATACGTGGATGGTACCACTCTGATGGCAGAAAGCAAAGAAGAACTAAAGAGCCTCTTGATGAGGGTGGAGGAGGAGGATGAAAGAGCCGGCTTAAGACTAAACAGTAAAAAAAAAAAAAAAATCATGGCATCCGGCCCATTACTGCATGACAAATAGAAGAGGAAATGTGGAAGTAGTGACAGATTTCCTCCTCTTGGGCTCCAAAATCACTGCAGACAGTGACTGCAGCTGTGAAATCAGACAATCCCAAACAGTGTGTTGAAAAGCAGAGACATTACTCTGCCAACAAAGGTCCATATAGTCAAGGCTATGGTCTTCCCAGTGGCGTATGGTTGTGAGAGTGGGACCGGAAAGAAGGCAGAACACCGAAGAATTGATGTTTTCGGACTTTGGTGCTGAAGAACACTCCTGAAAGTCCCTTGGACAGCAAGGAGATCATACCAGTCAATCCTAAGGGTGATCAACCCTGAATATTCATTGGAAGGACTGATGTTGAAGCTGAAACTCCAGTACTTTGGCCACCTGATGCGAAGGGCTAACTCATTTGAAAAGACCCTGATGCTGGGAAAAATTGAAGGCGGGAGGAGAAGGGGATGACAGAGGACGAGATGGTTGGATGGAATCACTGGCTCAATGGACATGAGTTTGAGCAAGCTCTAGGAGTTGGTGATGGACAGGGAGGCCTGGCGTGCTACCATGGGGTCGCAAAGAGTCAGACACGACTGAGTGACTGAACTGACCGACTGATATGATATGCATGTTGAAAGTTATAAGGACTTAGATGTTTTACTTTGTGAGAAGAAAGACTATTGAGCATGTCTGAGCTTCACCATAATCATCTATGAAACGGGAATGGCGCCATCTGCTCTTTCTCTGGAAGAGGGGTAGAGAGGAGTATGCGAGAAAGAGAAAATCAAGTTTGAAATATAAAGTGCTATGAAAAATAAGGTATTACGATGCATATATGTAAATTTGGTGAAATGGTAGTCTTGTTACATGTATTCTAGTAATATTTTTAAGTAGCCTAGTTTGGTTAGCTGTTCTGTAGAGTTTAGAAGTACATTTAAATCACTTATTTCAGACTTATTAAACACTGAACCTGATTATTAAAAGTAAGGGAAACTTCTGAGATTGCATAAAATAGGAATTTTATAAAGCACTCACTTTGATTCTGACAATAGTTAAATATTAAGAATCATAATGCTGAACTCTTAAGTGAGTCCATGTTATAAGCACATGCTATGGAAAGCAAATAGGACATTCATTTATGAAGTTAACTTTTTTTCTGATGCTGTGGGAGCAAGATTATAATCATGTCATGTCTAAGAATCCACCTCAGGTTTACATAGCACATGAAAATAAATGGGGGAAATTCACAAAGCCTAACATCATTTGTTAGGTGTTGTATACTTTTAAGAAAAGTTCCTTTTCCTTCTATAATGTAAACCTTTTAAAAACTGTTAATAAATTTAAGTTCAGTCTATCAAAAGTACATTGCAAAATGTTAGCAGACAAGATACATTTGACAGAAAATGGGTAAAATCAAAATTTTACTCATGTACAGTAGTTACAAAGCTGCTAAGATAAGTTATTTGAAATGAGTGCTGTCCTTTTAATAGGCCTTATTCTCTAGTCTTGTCTCATTTTTCACTTTCACGAGGATTTTGATGTATTCTTTTCATTACATAAAACATGCCATATTTGGCCTTTTCATGAAAATGGATCTGATATTCTCCTTTGACAGTCATTCATGTGAAAAGAACAGGTCCTATTTCTGTCCATCGCCTACTTGTACATATTCATGGAAATCATAGATTTTTTTAGTAAAATATACTTTACACTTATCGAGCATCTTAACCCCAGAAATTTAAAGTGTTTCAGTCAGTAGCTATATCGTATCCCCTTTCTCCGTCAAGCGGCATATGTGGTCAAGAGTTCTCAGTTCCAAATCCAGCTCAGTCTAAGTTATGAGATTTCCGTTTTCTATACTGAGGAATAGGAATGCAGGAAATGCAGCCACCAGCCCGGGGGCATAAGCCCCAAATTAATCTTGAAGACTTGCTCTACTGTTTTATCTTTCCAGTTACATGTCTAAGTTTTGCTACTTTTAATTTCAAGTAACATTTGTACTTTTAGATTTTTTTGAGGGGGGATAGAACTAATAATTTCTCTGCTATTTTGTAAAGAAATATTAAGTGTGTGTGCATGCTTCTTTTTACTCTGATCGTGTAATTTTAGTATCTGGTCGCTATCCTTACTGGCCTGAAATTCTGTCTTTCTTGGAGGGAAAATTTATCATCTGTGATATTGTTTATTTTAATATTATCATTTCTTCTTGAAATATGAAAAACATTGCAAAGTTTTTTTACATGATATTCTTTTCCTGTTGAAAGACAGTTGCATTTTGCTCAGCACTGTAAGCTACTTTTGGACAAGAAGGATATAATTGTAGAGTTACTGATTTCAGAAATCAGTAAGTTGCTTGTATAGTGTTCAACAAGATACACCTCCCACCTCCAATTTATAACAAAACTCCAAGTCACCAAATAAATGGTGCTCCTTGTTTAAACTTGGGGAGTAATTGATTGTCTTAAATTTAATATGATCATGTTCTGATATCTTTTCTGAACCCAAGAAAATAAAATTTCTCCAAGTAAAATGAGGACATGCCAGATATTTTACAACATTAGCAGGAGTGTGGATGGAGAAAGGATGCGAGAAGATGTATTCTCTACTTATCGCTAGTTCTGTACCTTGGATAATAATTGATAAATACAATGACAAGCAAAACAACAGCAAAAATGGAAAAGTTACGGGATCGGGTAGAAACCAGGGCTCAAACTGCTTTGTCATTGTTTTGTTGCTGTGTTGAGTCCTGGTTTCTAAAAACTCAAAAAAGTTGAGTCCTTTTTTCTTTTTGTGATTATTTTTGAAAATTATTTTAACTGAAGGATAATTACTTTACAATATGGTGATGTCTTCTGCCATACATCAACATCAATCGGCCACAGGTATACATGTGTCCCCTCAAATCCTGAACCCCCTCCCACCTCCCTCCCCACTCTATCCCTCTGGTTTGTCCCAGGGCACCAACTTTGGGTACCCTGCTTTATGCATTGAACTTGCACTGGTCATCTATTTTACATGTGGTGAATACTGTATATATATATATATATATATATATATATATATGTAGTTTAGGAAGGTGGTACCGACAATTTTATATCAGATCAGTTCAGTTGCTCAGTTGTGTCTGACTCTTTGCGACTTCATGGACTGCGGTACGCCAGGTCTGCCTGTCTGTCGCTAACTCCTGGAGTTTATTTACTCAAACTCATGTCCATCTAGTTGGTGATGCCATCCAGCCATCTCATCCTCTGTCGTCCCCTTCTCCTCCTGCCCTCAATCTTTCCCAGCATCAGGGTCTTTTCCAATGAGTCAGTTCTTTGCATCAGGTGGCCAAAGTATTGGAGTTTCAGCTTCAATGTCAATCCTTCCAATGAACACCCAGGACTGATCTCCTTTAGGATGGACTGGTTGAATCTCCTTGCTGTCCAATGGACTCTCAAGAGTCTTCTCCAACACCACAGTTCAAAAGCATTAATTCTTTGGTGCTCAGTTCTCTTATAGTCCTATTCTGCATGCAGGGCAGCAATGGAGACACAGACGTAAAGAACAGACTCTTGGACTCAGTGGGCGAAGGCGAGGGTGGGATGATTTGAGAGAACAGCACTGAAACATGTACATTACCGTATGCGAAGTAGATGACCAGTACAAGTTCGATGTATGGTTTTGTTTTGTTATTTTAAAGGAAGTTACAGCAAGGTGCAGCTGAGAACATATAAACTGGCAGCAGATTGTGGTTTATGATAATGATGGTCCCAAAGGGACTTAATTTTCTTGGTGACATTGAAGTTAACTGCACTACTCAAGATATATGCTAAGAAGGGTTGATGTTGAGCTGTATGGAGAAGACAGTGGCTTGCTGATTTTAGTGTTGCTGACTATCAAAATTAGTGGAAGGGAAGGGAAGCCAAGTATAATTACTTATGTTAATTTTAATATATGTTATGAATGACAAAAATTTCTATTTGTTTTAGAGGGATAAAGACATATAAAAGTACCTCCAACAATTACTGGCAACTATTTTAATCCATTTTTCTGACTTTCAGTACCTTTGATTTACTTTAAATTTTAAATTTATTATTAGGTGACATCACATTGGTTGTTATTTACTTGGGTTGCAAATAGCATTTTTCTTTTTAGATGAGGAAAGAGGAAGGGAGTGGTATAGCTTCCTCATCCAGAAACAGAGCTTGTGGTAAAATCCTTTTCCCAAGAGATTCCATGAACTTTTGGGTTAGTTGCACCTATAGAGTGGGGCTTTGGGGGCTTGACAGATCTCCCAATCTGAATGCCTTGTTTTTAACTAAAGCCATGTTAAAAAGCACATGTGCATACGTGTGCATGCAGGCACAAATGCGTACACGGCAGGAAGCTCTCACAGCTGTAGAAGGACCTACAATATTTCAGCTGTTTACAGAGCACTACAGCTGCCGGGTTCCCAAGTTCCTCAGGCAAATCTTTGTCGCCGTGGCCTCTGTTAGCCACACCTTCTCTCGTTACCCCTCCCTACCTTCTTAATTCTATGCTGCTCATTCCAGTTAGAACACAAACTGCAGTGCAGGATTTCCGGTCATTTTAGAATTGGGGTGAAACAAGGCGGGGAGCATTGTTCTATGGGAGTGTTTTAATTCCAGAGGGGAAAGAGGTGAGTGCCCTCTACCTTGATACAGAGCAAAGTGTCCGGGCGGCTCCCCATCTCCTTTGTCTTCTGTGGTTTCCTTCTCCCTGGTGCCACATTGAGGGGAGATTCACTCCTAAAAGAGTGTGTCATTTTCAGTTGACTTTCTCAGAGCTCAGCTGAGAGCCATAGCCAAGGCCAGTGGGCGTAAATCCAGTCCTCCTGAAGGGAGGTGAAGGGCTGTGGGATTTATGACGTCTTTGAGTTCCCATACATCACCCTCCGTGTCACTTGCTTATGATGGCCCTGCCAAAAGATAAAGAAGTGTAGGACGCTGGGTACGGGCTGTGGTGACAGGCCAGGGACAAATGTCTCTGTTGGGTAAATTGATTTGAATGGCTCTAGTGAAATATCAGGTTAGACTGAAAATATGATTGGGTTTAATGATCCTGCTGACTTCGTAGACTGTCGGGACTCCAAATCCTGGACAAGTTAATTAAGGCACTTTATGAAGGGGGTGTGTATGGCTATTTATACATCCATATAATTATTAATGTCAGTAAATACCACCATGTAAAAATCTAGGCCTGTTTTTCAGTCTTAATATATTGAATCTCTATTGAATACCAGAAACATTGCTTGCGATTTATAGAGTATTTATCTGGGAAAACTGGTGAGAATATTATTTCTTTCTCCACACCGCGGAGTCAAGAAATAGAGACCTGCAGCCATAAAAATATGTAATGAAAAGACAGAGAACTGATAAACAGTTATACCCTGCTGGTACAATTTAGTAAGACTTACATCTAATAACACAGTGGCGAGAGGACTTCTGCTTTGTGTGAAAGTGCAGTTGAGTGAGGCCACTAAACCGAAGACAAAATAAATGGATTACTTTTTCAATTATGAAGAAAAATAGTGTTACTTTTTGTTTTGAGTGTGGCTATTCAGTTAAAAATAATAAATTTAGATTCTCTTTGTAGGACCAACATTTCTTGGATTTACATTTTTGGTTTACTATTTAAAATGGACTTTACATTTCCGAGTTTCCTTCCATGCTTTTTTTTTTTTTTTTACTGTTCTTACCTCCAGGTAATTATCATTGATGGATTATGGTTTCATTTTATTAGGGGGCAAGAGTGATTGGGTTCATCTTCTAAAAGTGTTACAAATTCCCAGTTATTTCTTTGTGCTTTACATTTTTTTTCTTTATCTCAGGGAGCCCTGAAAGTGAGAGTGTTAGTCCCTCAGTCATGTCTGACTCTTTGTGACCCCATGGACAGTAGCCCACCAGGCTCCTCTGTTCATGGAATTCTCCAGGCAAGAATCCTGGAATGGGTAGCCATTCCCTCCTCCCAGGCATCTTCCTGACTCAGGGATCAGACCCAGGGCTCCTGCATTTCAGGCAGATTCTTTACTGTCTGAGTCACCAGGGAAGCCCCTGCAGGGAGCCCTACTTACATCAAGATGAATTCCAAGGAGAGGTTTCCATGATTCCTGCTGGTCAGCAGAGCCGCAGGCAAAGGAGATCTGTGCCTGCACTGTGTTCCCATTCCTGATTCAATCTTGATCTTGGGACACAGTTTCCATCTTTTCTGGCATGAAGTGAGATTTCTTCATTTCAGCAAGTGGCTGAGGACCTGCAGTATCAGCTCTAGTGGGTGTGAGGAGGGTAATAAATTGGGTGTAGGAAAGAATGAAACATATTGTCAAATAGGTTCTACTTTTAGAACTGGAAAAACAGAGTCAGCACTTGAAAGTGTCCTGCTCATTTGTCATTGTGGTGTAGAGTGACATGCCAAACCCCACTCGCCATTTTGAGCAGAGGCCCTGGCATGCTTGCAAGCCTTCGAGCCATCTCCGTGGAAGATCGAGGTGCCTGTGAGTTGAGTCTTAGGTGAACCATGCCGGGATCCGCTTGCCTGTTCTTCAGTGTCACCTGACTGCAGGTGACATACCTACTGAGAAAAATCCGTTTGCGTAAACCTCATTTTAGATAATTTCCCTTTATCTACACTGTTGTTGTTTAGTTGTTGAGTCGTGTCTGACTCTTTATGACCCAGGAACTGAAGCACACCAGGCTTCTCTGTCCTTCACTGTCTTCTGGAGCTTGCTCAAACTCATGTCCATTGAGTTGGCGATGCCATCTAACCATCTCATCCCCTGCTGCCCCCTTCTGCTTTTGTCTTCAATCTTTCCTAGCATCAGGGTCTTTTCTAAAGAATTGGTGACCCAAGTACTGGAGCTTCAGCTTCAGCATCAGTCCTTCCAATGAACATTCAGGGTTGATTTCCTTTAGGATTGACTGGTTTGTTTCCTTGCTGTTGAAGGGACTCTCAAGAATTAGCAGAACCCATAACTGGTTTATGAGTCTCATTCTTCCTCAGTTTTCCAACTCAGGACTAAATCAAGACCGTTCCTATTCAGTGCATTTTTACTGATTTCGGTCTTCATCTCCAGTTTCTTCATATGAGGACATTAAGGATCAGAGAGATTAAGAGATTTGTCCAAGGTCACACAGCTTGTAAGGGACAAGACAGTTTTTGGCTCCAGCGGTGCGTGAGTATAAAACACGTCTTCTGCACCACACCATTGCTTCAGCAGGAGATGCGCATTGTCTGTCCAGCTCTCTTCCAGGCTCAGGTCTTGGCACTTTCGCTCTGAAATCTCCTGGCATTCTGATCTGTTTCACTAGCTCGGACTCACTCAGGCCCGTGCCTACAGTGCCTTTTCCACCATCTTCTCGTAGCCTTGTATTCTCCTTCTTCAGCCTCCGATCATTTGTCCCTCCCTAGGGGTGTCCTGTTCATCTCAAGTGGCCTTCCCAGTTATTCTCTGTCTCCCTACCCTGACTATTTCCTTTACAGAAGTGATCACCTTTTGTTATTATTTTTGCCCCTCTCACCTCTGCTCCCCATGTAAACTCCATGAGAGCAAGGATCCTGCCTAACTTATTTAGCTTCTAGTTTCAGGGCCAGACCCAGAGTAAGCCACAATAATTGTTTCATAAACCAGTGACTACCTGGGTGAGTAAATGTTCTGGGAGAGACAGAAATATAAGCAAGCAGTTATAATCCCAGGGAAGGTTTGTTGAATCTTCTAACAAGGATTTGAGCAGGCTGCTGTGACTACCCACTACAGAGTTGGTGAGGAAGGGTGAATGGATAGTAGGGGAATATTAGGATGTTCTGGGAGGAATATATGAACTGAATCTGGTGGATGAGTGGCGTTTCAGTATATAGAGCTTACAAAGATAGTGGGAAAAGCATTCTTGGAACAGCCTAAACAAGCTCACACAGATAAAACCGTGTGAACTAAACATTAACGTAACAGAAGACCTGAGTTTTGATCCTGACTTTTGCTCTTAATAGCTGTTAATTTTGGACCCTTTGTTTAGTGATCATTTTTTGAGTGCCCTTGAAATTTCAGGCACACGCCTGTCACCTTTTCTCTTTGAATCTGTTTTTTTTTTTTTTTTGCTTGCCAAGTGGGGATCATAATCTATGGTTCAGAATTTTTAATGAAACAAAAGAATCTCCTTTTTAGCTGGTACTTTCATCCATGGAGATCCTCACTGAGTACAGGTGACCAGCTACATTTAGAAAAGCATTATTTCAAGTCAAGGAGCAGCTCTATTATAATGCCATCATTAGAATGGATAATTACACTCACAGAGAAGGGACTATACTGTGAGTAAACGTTGCTTTTTCATAAAGGGCTGGACCTGGCGTTTGGGGAGCTAGGTTCTCATCTCATTATAACCTTGGGTTCTGGGGGACTCTAAAAATCAATTTATGATGTTTCTGTATTCTTGTCCTTAAATGATTGTTTTTTATAAAAAATACCTTAATGTGAACTTAGCTTCTTCTTGAGGGTTTCGATAAAGAAAGTGAAGATGACTTCTCTCTAGAGCATTAGGCTTGCCTGGGAAGGTGCCATGCGAAGTATGATAACGAGGGTAATATGAAAAGAGGAGCAGCCTCTAAATCATGTTCGCAAATGCAGAGGTGCTAGCTCAAGTCTTAATTTCAATACGGAGATGTATACAAACTAAGCAGTGATTCTGGGTTTGGCCAGATCTTCTAATGTTCGGAGGTTTATCATGTTGAATCGTGGTGTCACTTAGCAAGTGCATCCTTAAAAAGAAGCGTGGAAAGCCAGTAAGGTTGGATGAATAGGGAACAACTGGGAGCATGTTAAAAGGAAGCCTGGAGTTGAAAACAGAAGAAAGAAGAGAACAGAAAAGAAAAGCTAAGTGGCGAAACAGATCAGCTTCTCAAGAGGAAACCAGAGGAGGGAGATCTTTGCCAAAGGGAAGAGAGCCTTCTCATTTTTTTCTAACAAAACCTTCCACTCCTCTTCACGGTGTGGCTGCCTCTTTGAAAAGGGAGCAGGTGTGTTGGGGGCCTGTCAGGCTTCCTCATAAGCAGGCAATTCCGTGAATTTCATTCCACTGGATTCCCATTTTCTGTAATAATACCTGCAAAACTGGGAGGCTTGGCAGATTGATGGCTCGTTTTCCATGAAGCAGTAAACGTGGTAGCTCAGCTTGGACCCTTACAGTCGTTGAAATTCCAGAGTCTTGTCCACTCACAGTCACTCTTCTCGGATGAATACCTAATCCAAAGTTTTCCTGTTATTCCTGTACTGGAGATAAGAAAAATGAGACTTAGACTAAATCAGTTCAGTTCAGTTCAGTCGCTCCGTCGTGTCCGACTCTCCGCGACCCCATGAATCACAGCGCGCCAGCCCTCCCTGTCCATCACCAACTCCCGGAGTTCACTCAAACCCGTGTCCACAGAGTCGGTGATGCCATCCAGCCATCTCATTCTCCGTCGTCCCCTTCTCCTCCCGCCCCCAACCTTTCCCAGCATCAGAGTCTTTTCCAGTGAGTCAACTTGTCGCATGAGGTGGCCAAAGTATTGCAGTTTCAGCTTTAGCATCAGTCCCTCCAATGAACACCCAGGATCGATCTCCCTTAAAATGAACTGGTTGGATCTCCTTGCGGTACAAGGGACTCTCAAGAGTCTTCTCCAGCACCACAGTTCAAAATTTACTCAGGGTCAAATAGGTCCTGAGTGGTAGAACTAGATTTAAATGTCATTCTGACTCCAAATTTCATACCATATTTTCTAATTTTTAAAAAAGTGTGTATATATAATGTGTTAAAATATGACACTTATGTGTATATAAAATAAGTTTTATTAAGGGGTAATTTTGGAATATAGATTATCTTTGGAGAAAGTGTCCTTTTCTTTCTTTTTGTTCTTAATGTTGCTTGGGAATTAGAAAAGATATGGTGAGTGTGCCTTTGTGCTGGGAGTAGCTAAAACTGCTCACTTGAACAATAAAGTTCTGCCATCTGGGTTATTGCAGATCCTCTTAGATTGGTATGGTCTGTCCTGTTGTCTTGGAAAGGGAACAACTAGTGCAGGGGAAAGGATTCAAAATGCAGCTAAGGGATTTTTTTTCTTTTGGTGAGAGTTTGTTTAATTATCACTGCGGTAGAATGGCTGGCCAAAGTCAGAAATCTTTTATTTCCACTCAGTGAGCAGCCCAATAAAGCTGCAGAGCGTGCGGCATAAACAAATGCTGTTTCACTCTTTTTTTACCTCTTACAAAAAGTTAATCAGGAATTTATTTTTCCAAATAATCCTGTGTTAAATCAGGCAGCCAGACAATGAAACAGGAATTAAAGAAAATGAAATGGTGGGAATTATCAGAAAAAAAAAAAATGAGATTCTGTCACAAGCCCTACCAAGTGAATTGGTTAATAAGCGCCTAAAATCTCTTGCCCCCTGGGTTCTGTTTTCACCGACATCTTTGTGGTTCATCGATTGGTTCCCCTCAACACTGCTGGCCTAGAATCCTTGACAAATATCCACCTTAGATAATGGGAATAGCCTGTAGAGTTGAGAACAAAGCAAGACTGGAGCGTGAGCCAAGAAGTCTGCAAGGGTGTGGGTTAAGATGGATTAGGATCAGAGATTTTCGTAGGTGAGTATTTGCTTGACTGAACGAAGCCAGTTTGCACTGTGACTCTCTGTGGTATGCGACCTGGCAAGGATTCCTGCTAGAGAAACGTGCAGGATTTGAAATTGCACATGTATCCAGTTTTCCCAAATCCGTTATTTCTGAGAGGTACCAGGGCTTGGAGATATGGCAGTAGACTTGATGAAGTTCACTTGGTCCTGCCGTCTTGGGAGCTGTGGGCTGGGACAGCCCCTGCTGTGTTGGTCACGGGCGGGCAGGTCTCTTGTGAGGCTGCTGCGGGGTATGGACGGCTGCTCTCTCACGCAGGCAGCAGAGCATGGCATGGTTCTTTGTGACGATGTGCTGGCTGCCTCACCTGCAGATTCCAGTTCTGTAAAGCGTGGTCAAAAGGTCTTTTCTGTCTCCCATAGCATGGCAGTGTGAGGTTGAGAGCCCATTCATTTCCATTGAGAGAAATTTCAAGCTACTGCCTGAAAGATCTTTTCTGCTCACAGCATCGCTGTAGGAGGCCTCCATCTTGGCACTCCTGACATTTTGGACTGGATGATTCTTTGTTGTGGAGCTGTCTTGGGCCTTGTAGGATGTTTAGCATCCTCTATGGACTCTACCCGCTAGATGCCAGTAGCACCCTCCCTGAGTTGTGACAACACAAAATATCTCAGACATTACTAGTTGTCCCCTGGGGGGCAAAATCGCTCCTGACTGAAAACCACTGCCTTAAATTTTGTGTCCTTTGAAATAAGTTGAAATAAGGCCGCTGTTTTTTTTTTTTTTTCTTCCTTCTAATTATGCTCAGTAATGTGAGGCCGCCTTTTAAAACAGACTTCCAACATAAATCTCTGATTCCTTTTGAGAAAACATATTGCGTTTTAATCTTTAGCGGCTGATTGTCCCCAAATGTGAAATAGGAAGTTGATGAAGGCAGTGGTTATATTCACATATTTTGAGCCAGAATCCCCTGAGTTTGAGTTAATGATTTGCTCCCAGCTAGCTATGTGACCTTGGCCGAGCGACTTCACAGTTCCGGGTCTCCCTTCCTGTGTCTGTGAGGCAAGGGGGATGACGACTGTACCTTTTTCGTCCTGTCGTGGTGAAGATTAAATGAGACAACGTGGTGAAACCATGTGACACAGTGCCCGGCACCAGTTGAGTGCTTTATGCTTCCTGGAATTACTACCATCACTAATAAAATTCTGGAAGAATTAGTCAGCTTGTTGTTATTAAGCCAATGTTTGTGTGTTTGTTTCTTTACAAAGTACTTTCCATATTATTTATTCTCAGAGAATAGACTCACAAATGTAAACACATACACACAGTCTGATTACACACTATCTTTAGACAAATTCTGGACATTCTGATTAGCTCTAGTTTCTTTTTTCTGGTTTTGCTCTCACTGCCTTTTCCTTCCTGTTCTTTCCTTCTGAAACCATCATCAGATGGAGTACAAATCATCTCCTTGATTTGCAGCCCTTGAACCAATGAGAAAACGCCTATAGTGACTTGATTTTATGCTTCATTGGTTAGGCCTCCTCATAAACACCATGGCATTTTAAAAGAGAAACCAGAAAAGAAAAACCCAGCAGCTTTCTTTCGCCCAGAACTTTATCAAATCTGTGTCTATAATGGTGCAGAGATGTAGGAAATGGGAAAATTCTCTTTTTTTTTTCTTTTTGCTGCAGAAGCAAAGTGACCTTGAGGAAGCACCAGCTCTGCGTTAGCTTTTCATGGCATTGCCCACATCCCTCCTCCGTCACCTCCTCCTGCCCCTCTTCCAGCTCCACAACAACCTGCAATCACTCTGCCCTCGGCTCCAAATTTATGACCAGGAACAGGCCGTAAACAGAGAAGGCCAACCCTAATCCCAGGCACGGCACCTTCCTGTTTGCTGGAGGTACGACAGCTTGATGGGACCGTAAAGAAAAAGCCTGCATCCCACTCGTCTCATGAATCATGCCCTCAGAGAGGGAGCTGCCGTTGAGTACAGGTGACTCAGAGCCCCGAGGCAGGGCTTCCCCGAGCCACGTGGAGCAGAGGGTCCCCGAGGATGCCCTCTCCATGATGTGGCCTGACACTTACCAAGTAAGCTCACACTGAGAGACCTCACTGGCTCACAGATCCATAGAGGCACTTTAAGGGATTTGTGTGAAATGGCAGAGCCACTCCACTACTGATGCTCAGAGTTTGACAAAGGTACAACCTGGAATAACACTCCTACAGGAGACATTTGGGGAATAAGCACCCACCTTTCACAGATCCCTTCTTCCTCCTCTAGTTACCCCTCAGGGTACGTGTGTGGGACTCACCAGGGTGATCTTGTTCAATTTCTGATCCAGCTAGTCTGGATGGGGCCTGGGAATCTGCATTTTGCAGCCCTCCCCCGGCCCCCCCCGCCCAGGTGAGGCTGACACTGTTCATCTCATAACACGTTTTGAGTGGTGAGATCCTAGTGTGTTTCACAGCTTTCTTTCCTCCCCAAACCAGAATTATTTCTTTTGGAATGGTACTTGCTAGCTTTTACAGGAAGCAGTAGTCGTCTCCCCAGTTGGTTTGGGGCAAAAAAACCTTACTTTATGTTTATGAAATATCATCAGAAACTTGAAGAACTCTAGGCATATAGTTATTAGTGGGTTTGGTCTTCTTCCCCTCATATGATTTTTAAAAACGTCTCCTGGTAAATGGCCTTCCAGGTGCTTCGCAGATCACTGCTGCACCTGAGGGGTCTCAAGCCAGTGCTGCAGAGAACAGCTCGTTGTCTTGTGGTTCAGCTCCAGGTGTAACAGATGCTGGTGACCTGTTGAAATCCGCGTCCAGCCAACGGTGAAGGTTTAGGTAACAGAGCAAAACACAACGTATGTTGCACCTGTCTACAGTTTACAGAAATTTTCTTTTCCAGATCTAACAGGATTAACTGTAGTCTGTGCTTTGAGTTCGTGAGACACATTTTATCATGGTCCCTGCAAAAGAACAGTGAGTGGAAGAAGCAAGAGACGCAGATGGTCTGATAATTTGTCCATGTGTGTGAGGTTTGGATAGGGCTTCCCTGATCCCTCAGTGGGTAAAGAACCCACCTGCAATGCAGGAGATGTGGGTTTGATTCCTGAGTTGGGAAGATTCCCTGGAGAAGGAAATGGCAACCCACGAAGCACTCCAGTATTCTTGCCTGGGAAGTCCCATGGAGAGAGAAGCCTGGCAGGCTACAGTCCAGACAGGTCACAAAGACTCAGACGCACTTGAGGAATAAAGCTCGTGTGTGTGTGTTTGACTGCAAGTTGAACTAGTTACGCTTCTTTCCCAAGAAATGTAAACTCTGGTTGTTCAGACTTGGAAAATTTGCTATAAAAATGTTTTCTTGAGAATTTCTTAAGAAAATGAGCCCGTCACTTTAAGGAAAACAAGTGATATTTGTTGTTCAAGATAAGATTTGAATGGAAAAATGAGAGTTCTGAAAAAACAAAAAAGACACGATTGAGCAGCTGAGCACCAAGCACTTATGGGGGTCATTTTTTTCTCTAAGTAAGGCCTGTATGCTGACATTAGCAGAGTGTGCTTATGGCTCAAGCATTTACTCTTAAGACTTTCTCCCACACAGGAAACACTCTGCTGCTCTGTTTACTTGAGTGAAACACACTATAGGCCTGACTCAAATTTACCTTCTCTATCAAACCCTTTCCTACATGCGTTTTTTCCAATGATATGTGATTTGAATCTGTGGAGACACAGAGTCTCATAGTGGAACAAGCGTGGGGTCTGAGTCTCATAACCTGGGCTAAACTCTCAGAGTCAATGGTGATTGCACAGCCTGACTCTAACCACTTAAATCTGAGCCTAAACTTCCTCCTCTGTGAAAACTTGATAATAGGGGCTTAAGTGGGTATTTTTTGACAATTGTATGAGCTGAAATAGAAAAGACTAACATAACAACTGGCACAGTAGTCACTCAGTAAACTTCAATGCCATCCTACTTGAAGCATGTGGTTTATATTAAATGGTCAGAGTTATGTGGCCCGTGGCAGACTGCGTCTGAGGGCTCTGCAGTCCACTTGTCTTGAGTTTGAAACCTGACTCAGCTACTTCTTTACTGTGTGGCAGTGACATGTTTACTTTATCTAGATCTCATTTTCCTGGATTTTGAATATTAAATAAGTTACTAAACACTTAGAAGAGTTTCTGGCACATAGTAAGTATTCCTGACATTGTGGTACAGATTTTAGTTCTTCTGGTTGTACGTAGGCAGTGGCAACCAACATGTTCCTTCCAATGAACATTCAGGACTGATTTCCTTCAGGATTGACTCATTTGATCTCCTTGAAGTCCATGGGACTCTCAAGAGTCTTTTCCAGCACCACAATTCAAAGGCATCAGTTCTTCAGCACTTAGCCTTTTTTATTGCTCTGCTCTCATATCCATACATGACTACTGGAAAAAACATAGTTTTGATTATATGGACTTTTGTCGACAAACTAATGTCTGTGCTTTTTAATATGCTGTCTAGGTTGGTCATAGCTTTTTTCCCAAGGAGCAAGTGTCTTTTAATTTCATGGCTGACATTAGCATCCATAGTGATTTTGGAGCCCAAGAAAATAGTCTGTCACTGTTTCCATTGTTTCCCCATCTATTTGCCATGAAGTTATGGGACTGGACCCCATGATCTTCATTTTGTGAATATTGAGTTTTAAGCCAGCTTTTTCACTCTCTTCTTTCCCCTTCATCAAGAGGCTTTTTAATTCCTGTCCGTTTTCTGCCATAAGAGTGGTGTCATCTGAATATCTGAGGTTATTGATATATCTCCTGGCAGTCTTGATTCCAGCTTGTGCTTCATCCAGCCTGGCATTTTGCATGCTGTACTCTGCATATAAGTTAAATAAGTAGGGTGACAATATACAGCCTTGAAGTACTTTGAACCAGTCCATTGTTCCATATCTAAGTATTATTCTGCTGGACCACTTTGGAGTAGTTCAGACCTGGCAAGAGTTAAATGTTTTGAGTTATAATCTTGAGAAGAATTAATTTGGCATGGATCATCAACCTAAATGCATAGCTAATATCCTAAAACTCTTAGAAGAAAATGTAGGGAAATATCTTTGTGACCTTAAGGTAGACAACAATTTCTTGGAGAGACTACAAAAGCATGAAGTAATATATTGGTGTTGATCAAAATTAAAATTTTCTGCTCTTCAAAGAATATTCTTAAAGTGTGACCTGCAGACTGGGAGAGAATATTTTCAAGATATATATCTAAAAATATGTCTTCAGAATATATAAAGATCTCCTACAGATCACTAATAAAAAGACAGTGAAAACTGGGCCACAGAGTTGAACAGGTATATCATAAAAGAAGGTAGGTGTGTGTGTACTGAGTCACTTCTGTCGTGTATCACTGTGTGTGACCCTATGGGCTGTAGCCCTCCAGGCTCCTCTGTCTGTGGAGATTCTCCAGGCAAGAGTGCTGGAGTGGGTTGCCCTGCTCTCCTCCAGGGGATCTTCCTGACCCAGGGATCAAACCCACATCTCTTTTGTCTCCTGCCCTGGCAGTCAGGTTCTTTACAACTAGCCCCACCTGGGAAGCCCCAAAAGAAGGTACACAAATGGCCAATCGGCCTATAAAAGATGCTCTGCATCTTGAGTAATCAGGAAAATTAAAATCACAATAAGATGTCATTTTATACTCATGAAAACGATTAAAATTTAAAAGATTGGTGACACTAGATACTAGATATCATGAGAGTATAAGAATTCTCATACGGAGCAGACAGGGAGGAAAATGGCATAACCACCTTCAGAAAGTCGTTCGACAATTTCTAATAAAACTAAACATAGTCTATCTTAACTAAGACCTAGCAAATTTATCCAAAATAGATGAAGATACATATTCACAAAAATACGTAAAAAAAATTAATTATAGCTTTATAGTAGTCAAAGTGGAAATGGGACGGGTGTCTACCAGCAAGAGAGTGGCTAAACAAAATATGGCACGTTTGTATGATAGAATACTAATAATTGATAAAATAGAATGAGCTACAGATAAATACAAGATATATACGTATCAGAGATATATGGAAAGAAAAGCCGTAGAAGTGTCCAAATTATGTATATGTAATTCCATTTAAGTGAAGTTCAAGAAGAAACAAAACTAATCTGCATTTGAAAGCGTAACACTGATCAGCTGTGAGTGGTGGGGATTGACAAGAAGGGACATGAGAGAGCTTTCTGGGATGGTAGAAATGTGCGTATCCTGATGAGAGTGCTGGTTTCCTGGATTTTTGAGTTGTTAAAATTCACCCAGTGATATACTTAAAATCATGTGTTTTATCCTGAGCCCAGATTATTTGTTCTATTCTTTCCCACCATCTGAATTTCTGTTCAGCAGTTGACCATCATCTAGAAAATAGAGAAAGAGTGATACTGACCAGGGTTCTTGGCCTTCCCCAATCAGTAAAAATTGACCAGAGACCAGACAAGAAATTCAGGCAAGGCGTTATTGAGGCTCCTGATGCAGCAGGGGGGGTGAGAACACTCCCCAAGGTGGGGGCAAGCTGGTCCCTATATGGATTGAGAGTAGGGGTCTCCAGGGGTTGGGCTAGAGGCGTGGCTTAGGTGTTTTCCCCTCCCTTTGATTGTATTAAGTGCAGGAGGCATGCACAGTACCCTGCTTTTACTCCCAGCTGTCTGTTTTTGCTCCCAGTTCTTCAGAATTGTTGGTCATTGGAAAAGACCCTGGTGCTGCGAAAGATTGAAGGCAAAGGGGAACAGGGTAACAGAGGATGAGATGGTTGGATGACATCACTGGATGGACATGAACTTGGGCAAACTCCAATAGATGGTGAGGGACCAGGAGACCTGGTATGCTACTGTCCATGGGGTGGCGAAGAGTCATACGTGACTTAAGTGACTAAACAGCAATAACAACTTTAGAAGTGAGAAGTGATAGATGGGGTTTTTGGTCTTTTTGCCCAGAATTTGCCCCAACTGGGCATGCACACAGTTATTTTAAATCTCATATAGTTTCTCTGTGTTTTGTTGCTCTAGGAGAGGTGTGTCCAGGTTCAGGCTTTGCAGCTCTGCACCAAAGGGTCTGGGGTCCCAGGTGCCAGCCTGCCTCAATAGGAATAGCTTAACAGTAAACAAAACACCTTTGATTAATTATGTGCATCTCTTAAGACCCTGTACCTTCCCTCTAGATAAATTATTCTTTTGTGAAGCTTCTCTAGGGGGAAGCTTTTACAACTGCCCTTCATTTCTGGGCCTCTGCACTCTGGCCTTCCCGTCCCTGTCTCGTCCTGGATTATCTGTTGTAGAATAGAATTGATGGCCCTTTCCACTTCATTTGGACTCTTCATTCAGATTTTGCATGCACATTACAAACTCTAATTCATTAACATCATCGTAAAATGGTAATGTCCTGTGAAAAAAGAGAGGTGATGGCACCAATTAAAATAATCTTCATGTCGTCGCACTTCAAATCAATGTCAGTGCAAACACTTGAACCAAGAATTGATGCACCACCCGCCCCCATTCTTCCACCAGACTGAGAGCAGCGCAGTGGTTGAAACAGAGATCCGTCCCCAGTCCACACTTACAGAATGTACCATGCTGCCCTTGGCACATGGCTGTGCTAAGAGCAGGGACAAGGAAAGGGAAGAAATGGCCTGGACTGGCCAGGGATCTGATAAGCAGTACATAGAGCTAGTCATCTTGAAATAGGATATCCATCAGGATATCTATTCAAAATATTCTTGCATTCGTTCATAGAATTTCAGGGCTGGGTTGCAACTCATTTTATTGTTGACTTAATTGAAACCCAGATCAATGAAGCCCAAGGTCACATAGCCCGTTCGTTCTGAGATCTGCTGACTGCCAGCCCTGAGCCATGGCCACTGCAGTCTTTGTGGATTCCAGATTACATGAGAGATTCCTCATGTGATGGAAATGGAATTATGAAATTTGAAAAAGAAAAAATGAAACTATGCCTTGGCCTCTCCTCCATTTTGAGTTACAGCCTTGAAGAAGCATTTAAATGCATTGCTTCCTTTGGGCATAGGGTATTAAATCAATAATGCAAACGTCCTCTCACACTGAAAGGGGCCTGATAGTAACTGACAGTTGGGGAGTAAGCACTCTCCTTGTCCAGGACTCTTTGGGGCGTTTTACATGCATGAGTTCATTTAATTGTCACGATATCCTGCAGTGTTGCTGTACTATTGGGGTTACTATTGTGGCCCCTCACTTTACAGTTGCAGAAGCATAGGGAGGCTAAACACCTGCTCCCAAAGCAGTTTGCAAATGACAGAGCCAGCCTGGGAGTGCCACAACTCTCTGCCCTGCTTCCTGTCTGCAGGAGAGGAGGCAGGGAAGATTGATTTCCTCTGGAAGAAGAACAAAAATCTCAATGAAATAAACCTGTGAGTGACCGGTGAATGGGTGTGATCTCTGCTGATATTAGATAGACAGTTGCCTCCGTGCGAAGTGGTTTATTTCATTTGACTTTTCACAACTTCATGAGCAAGTGTGATTTTTTTGTATCCCTCCATTGCACATGAAGGAACTGGGTTGTGCAGTGTTAAAGGAACGTGCCCATGGCCACACAGCTGGGAAGAGTGTGAACCCCGATAGACTGGATCCGGAGGCTGTCCCCCCACTGGAGGACTGCAGAGATGCTGAAATAAAAGGGCATTTGTTCAGTCTGGCTCTAATAGAAGAGGTACTGAACAGAGAATGCACTAAATAAACTTTTGCTGAAGGAACACTTATACTTAGCTCTTTCTGAGCTGGAAAGTCTCTGGTTTGATAGAGACTGCCTTCAATTTTATGAATCTGGCACCAAACCAGTTTTAGAAAGAACTGGATTTTCTCCAGGGTCCTCCTGGTCAGTGTGACCTGACACATTTTGTGGTTTAAGTCAGTAATTCACAAAAAGGGCAGCGTTGGGAGGGATGGCAGTGCCCTCCCAGAGGAGGTGTCAACATATGGAAGGCAGGGGATGAGGGGAATTGCTTGTTTCAAAAGCGATGCTGAGCTGGAGGACTGATTTTGAACTTGACCTAGGACTTGCTCTTACATTTCCTCTAGCTTGATCGAAATGTCTGCATCAGGCCAGCAGACTCAGCAATCACATTGGTACCTTATGATTAGAATTTAAAAAAAAAAAAGGTTCTTTTTCTAAAATTCTTTTGGTTTTGATTTGTATTGAGTCACAATTTTTAAGTTATTTAATTTTTAATGCTTTGTAAGAGAGAGTGGGGATTTTGTTTCTAAGCAACACAAAAAAGTGGTTTAAGTAGACAGAAGAGATAGAAGTAGCTGCCATATTCCTGTCCATGGGGTGGGTAGGTTGAGAATAAGTCCTGGTGGTGGCTCTAAGGCCTTTTGAAGAACTTGGATTCACCTCATCCAAAGTGAATTCTCTACATTTTTTATGCGTGTGTGCATGCTTAGTCCTGCCTGACTCTTTGTGACCTCAGGAACCGTGGCCTGCCACGGTCCTCTGTCCATGGGATTTTTCAAGCAAGAATACTGGAGTGGGTTTCCATTTCCTACTCCAGGGGATCTTCCCAACCCAGGGATTGAACTCACAACTCCTGAGTCTCCTGCATTGCAGGCAGATTCTTTATCACTGAGCCACTGGGGAAACCTTCAAAATTATGGCAAGTGTGTCTAGGGAATCTAGTCCCTCAGGAGGAGCAGGGAATGATTTCTAGGATAAAACTCAGATGGGAGTTCTCATTCACAAAGTCCTTGTATTCTTGTGATTTTTGACTTGTCGAGAGGGGCAGGCTGCACTCCACACACGTTTGTGTCCTAATAGGCTGAGACAGAAAACTCAGCCTGGACCTCTGTGTCCCCAGGGGTAGAGATGAGTGTTTCTCCTTGTGGGTTCTTTTCTCACTGCCAGATGGCACATGGCTTTCCCAGGTTTTAGACTCCGAAGGGCTATTCCACCATAGTTTTGTTTTAGTTTTGTCTCCTAGACTATTACCTTATGAGTTATTATCCCAAATGAATGTCTTTCATTCTCCAGTCAAGATGCAAAAATTTGTTAGGTAAGATACAAATCACCTTGCCTCCCCGTTAGGATCAGAGGTTGCCTGTTTGGAGCCTACATCTGTAGTGTTTCCTGGGCTTCCTTCCTTGTATCAGCTCCCCTGCCCTGATGTCCTTTCTAGAGAATGCACCAATGTGGTTGCCTAACAGGGATGCCCAGAAGCAGTTGGACTTTGAGTACCAGGTAGTGAAAAAAATAGAGAGGAGGATGTGATAAATAGTATTTTTTCAGAAGGGGCTAAGATTCTTTTTCTCCCCATGTTTTACTTATCAACTTTAATTAAATTTATCCACTCATTCAAGACTAGCCATGTGGTCACCATGTGCCTTTTCCTGTACTGATTGCTGGAGATCTCTGAATGAACAGGAAAAAAGAAGGATGCTACTTTCACGTGGTGGGCTGCATCTCATTGTGGGTATGAAATTGAGAGTAAGAATAAGAGTCACTGAGAATAAGAGTTCGCATCTACGGAGCAACTGATACATGCCAGCTGCACTTTGAAGACTTTCTATATATTAACTTGTTTTGCTCTTCCAACCAGCCTATAAAGACATATGCTACTATCATCTCCTTTTTGAGAGGAGAAGACTGAGGGATGAGGGGCTTTGGGTAATGAGACCAAGGTCACAAAGCTGGCAAGTCACAGAACCAGGATTTGAACTTGGGCAGTCTGGCTCTGGGGTTCATGATTTTAGCCATGATGCATTGAATAATAAGGGTTCACTACTTTGTACTGGATGGTCAGGAGGTGACTCTCAAAAAGAAGGTCATTAAAGCTGAAACTGAAAAGATGAGAGTCTTGCAGGTGAAATGAGTGTGCGTGTGTGTGTATGGTTTTTTGTGATTAGTGTGTGTGTGTGATTTTATGTGATTAGTGTCATCTCTTCAGGAAAATTAGAGATACCAAGGGAACATTTCATGCAAAGATGGGCTCAAAAAGGACAGAAATGGTAGGTACCTAACAGAAGCAGAAAATATTTAGAAGAGGTGGCAAGAATACACAGAAGAACTGTACAAAAAAGATCTTTATGACCCAGATAATCACGATGGTGTGATCACTCACCTAGAGCCAGACATCCTGGAATGTGAAGTCGAGTGGGCCTTAGGAAGCATCACTACAAACAAAGCTAGTGGAGGTGATGGCATTCCAGTTGAGCTATTTCAAATCCTGAAAGATGATGCTGTGAAAGTGCTGCACTCAATATGCCAGCAAATTTGGAAAACTCAGCAGTGGCCACAGGACTGGAAGAGGTCAGTCTTCATTCCAATCCCAAAGAAAGGCAATGCCAAAGAATGCTCAAACTACCACACAATTGCACTCACCTCACACGCTAGTAAAGTCATGCTCAAAATTCTCCAAGCCAGGCTTCAGCAATACGTGAACCGTGAACTTCCAGGTATTCAAGCTGGTTTTAGAAAAGGCAGAGGAATCAGAGATCAAATTGCCAACATCCTCTGGATCATCGAAAAAGCAAGGGAGTTCCAGAACAACATCTATTTCTGCTTTATTGACTATGCCAAAGCCTTTGACTATGTGGATCAGAATAAACTGTGGAAAATTCTGAAAGAGATGGGAATACCAGACCACCTGACCTGCCTCTTGAGAAACCTCCTGTATGCAGGTCAGGAAGCAACAATTAGAACAGGACATGGAACAACAGACTGGTTTCAAATAGGAAAAGGAGTACGTCAAGGCTGTATTGGAGAAGGAAATGGCAACCCACTCCAGTGTTCTTGCCTGGAGAATCCCAGGGACGGGGGAGCCTGGTGGGCTGCCGTCTATGGGGTCACACAGAGTCGGACACGACTGAAGTGACTCATCAGCAGCAGCAGCAGCAAGGCTGTATGTTGTCACCCTGCTTATTTAACTTATATGCAGAGTACATCATGAGAAATGCTGGGCTGGAAGAAGCACAAGCTGGAATCAAGATTGCTGGGAGAAATATCAATAACCTCAGATATGCAGATGACACCACCCTTATGGCAGAAAGTGAAGAAGAACTAAAGAGCCTCTTGATGAAGGTGGAAGAGGACAGTGAAAAAGTTAGCTTAAGGCTCAATAATCAGAAACTAAGATCATGGCATCCGGTCCCATCACTTCATGGCAAATAGATGGGGAAATGGAAACGGTGACTGACTTTATTTTTGGGGGGCTCCAAAATCACTGCAGATGCTGATTGCAGCCATGAAATTAAAAGACGCTTACTCCTTGGAAGGAAAGTTACGACCAACCTAGACAGCATATTAAAAAGCAGAGACATTACTTTGCCAACAAAGATCCATCTACTCAAGGCTATGGTTTTTCCCATGGTCATGTATGGATGTGAGAGTTGAACTATAAAGAAAGCTGAGCGCCGAAGAATTGATGCTTTTAAACTGTGGTGCTGGAGAAGACTCTTGAGAGTCCCTTGGACTGCAAGGATATCCAACCAGTCTATCCTAAAGGAGATCGGTCCTGGGTGTTCATTGGAAGGACTGATGTTGAAGCTGAAACTCCAATACTTTGGCCACCTGATGCGAAGAGCTGACTCATTGGAAAAGACCCTGCTGCTGGGAAAGATTGGGGGTAGGAGGAGAAGGGGACGACAGAGGATGAGATGGTTGGATGGCATCACTGACTTGATCACCATGAGTTTGAGTGAACTCCAGGAGTTGGTGATGGACAGGAAGGCCTGGTGTCCTGTGATTTATGTGGTCGCAAAGAGTCAGATACGACTGAGTGACTAAACTGAACTGAGTGTGTGTGTGCTGTGCTTGGAGTAAAGCAGGAACCTCACAGTGTTCCTAGTGGGGGCAGCAGTGTGCCTGAGGGTCCTGAGGAGAAAAATGTTGGGAACAAGAAGAGAGAGATGGAGCTTGGATGGTTCAAAGGGAAAGGCCTGTAGGCTGAAAGCTTATGGTAGAACTGGGGATACATGTGAGGTTGGGATAGTGTGGGGGCAGTACCAGAACTGCAGGGTCTTATGTGCCAAGTTTGGAGTGTAGAGTCATTGGAATAATTTAAAGAAGTTACCTAATTCAGTTGATTTACAAAAAAAAAAAATCACTCTTGCTATCATAATGTCAGGGTCCATGGCTCTTGCAGTGGTCCAGAAAAGAGATGAAGAAGGCATGGCCTTGGATGAAGAGCAAAGCTTTGTGTGTGCTCTGCTCTGTGGGTGCAGAACTTCCTTGATGGCCATGTCCGACCTCATTGCACTTAGAGCATCCCTTTCCTACCAGAGGATTTCTGACTTAAAAAGAAGCTTTTTGCACCAGTGTTTCCCATTTGTGGCTTCCCTCAGCTGTGCAAGGAGCCCTGATTCAGCAGGCTTTCTGGTCAGATATCCCACTGGAAATGCTGAGACTCACGAAGTCCGGACTGAGTCTAGGAAGGATGAGCTGAAGATTCTGGGCGTGAAGCATGGAAATTGTTGTCTGAACACTTGGTAGCAGGGCCAATGCTATTTACACATTTTCTTTTGGACAACCTGAAACTTTGTATTAATGGTGTCTTCTGCTTAATTCCCTTATCCATGGATATCTGATTGCAGCCGTCTGCGATGGTACAAAAACAGGAGTGGGCCCTTTTTGAAGGAGTCTCCCATCTGCTGAAGGCTATTGAAGTAGAGGACGAAATATAGTAGTTGCTAGAAATGTAAACAGATGTTATTTTGATTACGTTCCTTGAGCTGCAGGATTCTGTTGAAGTAGATGCTTTGTGTAAAGACAGCGGCAGCTCGTGAGCTGCGGTGTCGGTCGTCCAGATGTATCACATTGCACTAGTGTGTGGAATTCCATTACCCTCGCCACCACTGTGGCTGACTTCTCCAGCCTGTTCTGTTTCTATTCCTTCAGGACACAGAGAGGCAGCTTAGGTGTTAAGTGCCCCTGTGTTTTCATTTCACCAAAACAGAACTTTGTGATTCTTTCCCTTTCTTTCTTATTCATAAGAAGACTACTTTTTATAGAATTCCAAGACAGGTAGAATGTGGTAATGCTGTACTCCATTGAAATAATAGTTGTTATTCTTTGAGCACCTCCTGTTTGCCAGGATAGGGCTGATTGCTACATTCATTGCCTTATTTAGTCCTCAGTCCTCAAAGCTTTAAAGGAAGGTGATACTGTTCTTACTGTACAAATAAAAAAAAATTAAAGCTAAAACTGTCTTGCTAGCGATCGAAGCAAGTGATTTAGTTTCCTCATTGTACCCCGTGGAAGTCTAATCATGTGGGGGGATTGGGCTAAGATCTGACTAACACATTTTAAGGGAAACATTGGCAAAAAGTGGTCGAGGGGAAACATCCAAGATGATTTAATAAAATCTATATACATTTCTCACAGTATAACAGGCCTGAAAAATCACATTAAGGGGAGCTTGAGCAGTATTTTGATGTTAACATTCTTACTTCTATAGGATAAAAAAAAAAGATGCTATGGGAATAGATGGAAGAACCATCATACCTAGCCCAGGAAATGAACGGGGTCCTGAGTAAACAGATTTTAGTGAGTGAGAAGTAGGCTGGCATTGGGTGGACTTGTATGAGAAGTCAGAGAGGGCAAACTTGGGGGCCTCAGGCCATCTAGGGTGATTGGAGCACAGTGCCCCAGGGAGTGCAGAGATACATGGCTACAGAGATGAGCAGAGAGTGAACCCTGACGGGTCCTGTATCTTATCTAAGGGCTCTGTAGAAGTGAAGCATTTAGAACAGAGGTGTAGTATGAGTTCATTTGACTTCATTGTAGGAGAAAGTATAGATTTATGGAGAGAAGTTGGAGTTTTTTTTGCAGTAATCCAGGTGAGAAATGATGGTGGTCCTAACTTAATGTCATGACAGTGGCAATAGATAAAAGAGCACAGGTATAAAATATTTTAATCAGGCAGACACCTGGAACAAGGGTCCATAGAGACCCTTGCTAACAGTTTAAAAAGTATTGGGAAGGCTGTCTCATGGAAGATGGAGATTATTCTGTTTATTTACAGAGGGCATAGTAAGGATTCATGGGAGAAATATATTTTAACTTCAATACAATAGAGTGGTCCAAAAATTGAAAGCCTTTGTTTACCATCCATCATGGAATGTGTCTAAGCATTTTAATTTAAGACTTATTTTTGAATGCTTTACACATGCTATAGATTGAGTAACGATGCACAAGACACTGAGCCCACCCTTAGGGAGACTGAGATGCTGAGATAACTAACAGCTAATTAAAGTCAGTGAAATACATATTGATGTGAACAAAGAACTATGGAAATTCATTCTGTCCAGGGTCGAGTGGAGGTATTAACCAAAACGATGGAAACTGGCAGAGGAGTTGATTAGAGGGAAAATTTTTGTGGTACCTGAAGGACTGATTGCAGCCATGAAATTAAAAGACGCTTACTCCTTGGAAGGAAAGTTATGACCAACCTTGATAGTATATTAAAAAGCAGAGACATTACTTTGCCAACCAAGGTCCGTCTAGTCAAGGCTATGGTTTTTCCCGTGGTCATGTATGTATGTGAGAGTTGGACTGTGAAGAAAGCTGATCGCCGAAGAATTGATGCTTTTGAACTGTGGTGTTGGAGAAGACTCTTGAGAGTCCCTTGGACTGCAAGGAGATCCAACCAGTCCATTCTAAAGGAGATCAATCCTGGGTGTTCATTGGAAGGACTGATGCTAAAGCTGAAACTCCAATACTTTGGCCACTTCATGCGACGAGTTGACTCACTGGAAAAGACTCTGATGCTGGGAGGGATTGGGGGCGGGAGGAGAAGGGGATGACCGAGAATGAGATGGCTGGATGGCATCACCAACTCTGTGGATATGAGTTTGAGTGAACTCCGGGAGTTGGTGATGGACAGGGAGGCCTGGCGTGCTGTGATTCATGGGGTCGCAGAGAGTCGGACACGACTGAGTGACTGAACTGAACTGAACTGAAGGACAACTGCATGGAATTGTCCAGGAAACATTTGGAAATATGAATCTAGAGCTTAGAAAATAGTCAGGGATGGGGGAATGTATTGCAGAGTTTTCAGGACACGCAAGGATCGTCAAAGCAAAAGTCCTCAAAAGATAGGCAGAGGCTGTAAACGAGGGAAGTAGACAAGGCATAAGACAATAAGGAGTCCTGGGGACTGTGGAAAATCAGAAAGTAAATGACGTTCCCGAAAGGCACTGATGCCTCTCAGCTCTAATGAAATGTTACAGCCTAGGAAGATTAGCTTGTGTTTCCAGTATAGAGATACTTTCTAAATGAAGACAAGCATCTGGATATTGGTTACATTTTCAGTTGAAAATTTTCCCATGTAGTCTACATTTGATTGAATTATGTTCCAAAGACTCTCAGATTTTGCCTTGTATGTTTTAAGGTGATTGTTGAAGCTGTGAATACAAATCTTCGCACGGGAGTTGAGCGCTGGTCTATATACACTGATAATCCTTCTCCAATGAATAAATCAGATCTTCCTTGATATACAGCCTTTCCTTCGTCTATACCTGAGGATTCATGCCCCCACGGTGACGTCTAAGGAGGTGAAGCAGTACATTATCAAACAAGGTGCAAAAGACAGAGAGGAACGTAATGTTAACTAGAGCCCAGTGAAGACGTGGTTGTTTTCAAAGAACAATCGCGTACACGAGGTGATGACTGTGGCTGTGTTTTCAGACCTCAGAAAACACTGCTTTTCTTGTCGAAGTACTTGTGTTGTGATTGATGTGAGTTTAATAGCTCAGATGTGCCACTTGGTGTCCTCGCACCCAAGATGGGACTGAAAGCAAAATGGTTTACGAGTCATTGAAAGACGACCGGGATCAGAGATGGTATCCTAAATAACAGCATTAGGGATGAGTGAGGAGGATGACCAGAAAAAGGCAAATTTCCGGATGAGCCGAGAGGACTGTCCCAAAAACCAAGACGGGAGAGAGCTTGGAGAAGAAAGGTCCACTTTGGCACAGTATGCAAATGAAAATTGGCGAGGCCATCGGTTCTAAAAGATGACCTCGGAGTAGGCAGAAGAGCTGTCAAGATTCCAGGTTGCTGTGCCCTGGGCCGTGAGCGAGATCCCTGCCCAGAGCAAATGCAGACTGCTCCTTCAGTAAGTTTGGCAACACAGGGAAGGAGAGAAGCAGTCGTTCCAAGGATGAAGCAAGGTTAGAGAGAGGGTGTACTTTTTTTTAATGGAGTAGATTTGATAATATATTGAGGTGAGGAGAGTGATCATTGATGAAGCAAGGTATGGAATGAAGCATAAAATGGAAAGGTCAGAATCGGAGCGGTTGAGAATTGTCCTCCTTTCAGACAGGTAGAAGTATGAACCTGTGGAGGTAGCAGAGAGGAAAATTGGGGGAGCCGATGCCTGATGACTCCACATTTTCTCTGAAATAGAATGTGAGGGCAAGGGTTTGTACAGAGGTATGGGCTGCAAAAGAGAAAAAAAACACACAACAACACATTTAGAACAGCTGCTGTAGGGAATTTAACAGGGGTAAATAAAAGGATTGTTAAGGTTCAAACCAAGGCTGGAAGCCATTAAGTACTAATGATCAGCACAGCTGTGAACATTTCTCCAGCAGAACCCAGGAAGTGAAGAAAGGAGGCATTAGTTTGTTCCAGCATTGGAGGATGACCAGCGAGATTCAGCAGAAGATCAAAGGGTCAAAGGGGTGATAAGTGGGTGGGCAGATAAATAAATGGCCAATGCAAGACAGGCTGCTGGGGAAGTAAGAGGAGTCAGGTGAAAATGCACTTGATGAGAGAAAAGAGAGAGGTCCTGGGATGACTGTTTTGCTTTGGATATTAGAATGAGCGACTCCTGCACTAGGTGAGACTTGGAGCTGAGTGACCACTGAGGTTCCTTCTTATTCCAAGATTCTTTTATTATTCAGTTCAGTTCACTCAGTCGTGTCTGACTCTTTGCAACCCTGTGGACTGCAGCACGCCAGGCCTCCCTGTCTATCACCAACTCTCAGAGTTTACTCAAACTCGTGCCCATTGAGTTGGTGATGCCTTCCAACCATCTCATCCTCTGTCTGCTCCTTCTCCTCCTGCCTTCAATCTTTCCCAGCATCAGGGTGTTTTCCAATGAGTCAGCTCTTCGCATCAGGAGGCCAAAGTATTGGAGCTTCAGCTTCAGCATCTATATTTTATTAGTTTACTGTAGAAACCGCAGCCAGTTCCTGTGCCGTTGTCGTAATTGTCATAGTAGGAACAGAAAAGTCCTGGAAATACTAACGTTCTGGGTATACCTCTCTGGAATGGCCTCAAAAAAATCATAAAGTAAATGATATTTCTCATTTGTACTCCTCTCCTTTGGTAATTTCATCTTCCATTCCTTCATCATATCGCTAGTGGATCAAGCCAATGAGGGCATTGTCCTGTGACAGGAAGGCTGTCCTTAGGTCCTGCACAAGTCGAAACCTCTTGGTAGACACTTGCTGTCCTTCTTTGTGGATCCATATCTGGTCTCTAGTTACTTCTTTTCATTTCAGTGCAGCTACAAGGAACTTTAGTCTCAATTAGCTTTTCGCTCCTTCTGACTCAAGTCACAAGGCAGCCTTCCTTTTGGTTTACTCTTGTTAATTCCTGTAACTTCGACTGGATGGTAGGTAATGTGAAGAGAAGGGGGGATTAAAAGAATGGAGCGATTAGCCTAGTGGACTTGAGATGAACAGATGTTGAGATTCAATACCAGGTGCTTTCCTGTTCCAAATCCTGCATCTTGACTTGGACGGCTCTTCTGTATACTTCCCAATTTCTGTACAAGTGCCACTACACCAACTTCGCTTGCCTCTGGCATTGGCTTTCAGTTTTAGGAAACACAGAGGTCAAACATAGGTTATTTCTTCACTGATCCTGCAGATTTTACCCTGGGGACCAGCTCCCTTGCTGTGGAGAGAGCTGAAAGCACTAAGCAACAAATTTGAAATATGCCCAGACTCTATGGAACCAGAGGGTTTGAATGCCTGCCAGGGCTTTAGTGCCTCCTGGTGTACTTCTGAGGTTGATCAAAGTCCCACACAAGTTCTGCTGGAGGAGAGAATCTTTAGGGGGATCTCAAGAGCAAAAATAGCCTTGAAATGGAAGCGAGAAATTCAAACAGCCCGAACTGTCTGTGGGAACTTTGATTGCATGGCACTGAAGCTTCTTTCTCTGAGCTACCTCTACCTGGACATTTCTTGAGGATAAATGTGTCTCCTTTGTCTCCAGCTCCGGCTTAGTACACACAGTGGCCTGTGCTCTGCTCACTCAGTATGTGTGTGAGTCAGCCACACGTCAGGGTGGCAGTTGCCCCCCCATCTCTGTTCCCGTGGTTTGTGAGTGGTCAAGGGACTTCTTTCACTTTGTACCTGTAGCCAAAAACTTTAGGTTCTTTCCAGTGTCAAATGCTAGGGAAATCCTACCCCCAAAGGGAGCCCCACTGCTGTGATGGAAAGGATTTGATTTTGAGAATCTGAGAAACCCAATTTTGAATTCTCACTCAACAGCATGTTCATTTTGTGAAGCTAATTTTCTTAACCCTCTCTCTACCTCAGTTTCCTGTAGGATTATGAGATCTCTCTCTTAGATTTGTACTAGGGTGAAATTTCCTCTTTTTTCTTCCCCTCTGACTTCCCCTTTTCCTTATGCATATCGCTATGGGTATGCTGTGTTACAGCTTCACATAGGAGAGACCATGAGTCCCCTTCTAGGTGATGAGCAGAGACCACGGCTGCCCCTCTCACAGAGGACCTGGAGGAGAGTCTGAGCTTGCTGTCCATCAATGATTACCCGCGATACTGTGTGACATGCTCTGGCCCTTTTGGTCTCTCTTTACCAGTGTCTGCCATAGGGTCATGAAAATTTGCAGTAGACAATCCAAACATTGACCCGACGGCCTACCATATACAGCTGCACTCTCTTTTGTTCAGAAACCAGAAAATTAGAAGTGGTCTCCAACCAAGAGGCATTCTTTAATTTATTTATTCAATAAAAACCCATTATGCATCTCCTGTGTGCTAAGCTCTGGGGACACCACAGTGCATAAAGAGGGACACTGTCTTTGTTCATGCAGGGCATGTATCGTGAAGGGAGAGACACACATTAATCAAATACCCTCACAAGCAGAGGTACCGCTGCCGCAGTGATGAAGACTCCACAGTGATAGAACCTGCTGCTGCTGCTGCTAAGTCGCTTCAGTCGTGTAGCGACTGCCCCATAGACGGCAGCCCACCAGGCTCCCCCGTCCCTGGGATTCTCCAGGCAAGAACACTGGAGTGGGTTGCCGCTTCCTTCTCCAATGCATTACAGTGAAAAGTGAAAGTGAAGTTGCTCAGTCATGTCTGACTCTTAGCATCCCCATGGACTGCAGCCTACCAGGCCCCACCATCCATGGGGTTTTCCAGGCAAGAGTACTGGAGAGGGGTGCCACTGCCTTCTCCGATAGAACTTGGTGCTGCTTAATTCAGAGATGTGACGGAATGAAGACGGTTCAGAAGCAATTGTCTGAGGAAGTGGCCATGGACAGTGATTTGAAGGATAGGTAGAGTTGACCAGGAGAGGAAAGAGCCTCACAGTCATAGGGAACAGGGTGTGCAAAGCACTCATAGCGTGAAGGAGTGTGATGACGTTGTGAGATGAGGCTGGCATGACTGGAGTCTGGGGAGAAAGGTTCGAGGTAAGACTTGCCTGGGGGACCCTGCTCAGGAGTTTGGTTCTTGCTCGAGCTGCAGTGGACAGCTGTGCAGAGGTGAGGTCATCAGAAGGAGGATCGGGCCCCTACAAGTGGGCGCAGCCTGCTCTATCAAGGACATCTGCCCTCCATGGTGAGATCTGTGTTGTCAAGAATGAGTCCTCTTTTTTCTCTTGGCTGACCACACTGGGTTACACATGAGTTGTGCTTGTCTCAACTCACCCCGTCGCCTTAAGAGAAGGACGACCGTGCCCTCCCCATCCCCTTTCCCCTCCCCGCCACCACACACACACCTCCTGACCAGCGCAGCCGGCCTGGTGCCAGAGTGGGCCGAAGAGTAATAGCTGTTGTTTCAGTTTCCTCGGGCTAATCTATCACACCTCACCCAGAGACCCCAGCTCTGCTCGCCCAACGTTCTCTGTCCTGAGCTGTAACACACAAGCAAATAAACAAGTAGGGAGCTGTTTGGAAATCCTCTTTGTCACCACTGAAGCATGCTCATTTATTTAGCAAAATGCCCATAATTTTTAAATTGCTTGATTTAGCCACTGGCTACTTGGTATCTTCATGGGGTCCCATCAGCACCAGTGCTTCCCCATTACCTGGGAAAACCAGGCAGGCTTTTGATCGCTGGAATTAATTCCCTGCGAGGATTTTCATTGCTTGGAACAGCAAGCCGCTGGTTCCTGCAGGGGCCAGGCTGAAGTCTCCTGCCAATTCCCTATCCATGCTTGTCCTTCCCTCCACACCTACACCCTTTCTTTCTTTCATTATGCTCAATGGGTTCAATTCAATGGGAAATTGCAATTAAAACATTTACAAAGCTCCAGTTTTCTCTGTGACTGCCCTTAAGAAGGCTAAATTCACTTTTTTTTTTTTTCCAAATAGAGCACAATGACAAAGTTTCCAGGAATGTCTTTCTTACTAACACAGGCCCCCCGAAGAGTATTAATACATTTGAAAACAACTCCACAATGAATTATAAAACCGGGGGCTAAAGGGAGAGAAATTTTGGTCTTCAGGCATGGGGGAGAAAATGCAATAAGGAGTAAGTTTTTCGGGGCCCAGCACCTTCGTCTGGTGGCCCTGCAGACCAGTTCACAGTGGTTTGCAGCTTTTCTGTCTTCCTTTCTTTGCATTAATTATTCATACCTCTGGTACCAAGAGAGGGCTCTTGTCTTCCTTTTAGGTGTAGTTAGAGGAATCAGAGGTTTTGTAATGCTCTTCTGTTTTATTTCTCTGTTTCTAGTCAGTCTCTTTTCCTGTGCAAGAGAAAAATATAAAACACAAAACAAAACAAAAAAACCCCGAGTCCCTCGGTTTTGTGAATTCTTGCAGGGAAAATTGGTTTTACCATAATAGCAATTGGCAGCAATAATTCTGAGGTGGACAACCTGAAATTACTCCCTTAAAGGCAATAGTTTGTATAGTGTGTATTATGAGAAAAGAGGGGAGGACTTGGTGACAGTTTAGGTGAATTTTAACACAGCTTTATCTTTTTATTTTGTGATAAGTGAGGAAGCAAACTGTTGGCGTATTCAACGAAGGGTATGCATTTGATTTTGTTTCTGTTGAATAGATTCTGGTTTGAATGTCAAATTAAACTCCCAGCTTCCAAACACTGAATTCCTTTGTTGAGAAATTTACACATTCTTGAAAGGAGAGGAGTCCAAATGCAGTTATCCTTTAAAGGTAAGGAGGTTAGGCAAACAATGAATTGACAATTTTTCTACCTTTTATATTAACAAAACTTACTTTCTGCAGTTCACAATAGGGAATCTTGTTCTAAAGAGATTTTGCCACATCATCGCAAGCATTTCCAAGGTGACAAAGCGACGTGTCACCAACAAGGCTGTACCATCTTTGAATACAAGCTGATGGGAAGAGAAAAAGTCAAGAGCAAGAAACTGTTTTAGGGTTTTCCAACCTATCATATTTGTGTTTGCTCAAGATAGCTGCTGCTAAGTCACTTCAGTCATGTCCGACTCTGTGTGACCCCATAGACAGAAGCCCACCAGGCTCCCCCGTGCCTGGGATTCTCCAGGCAAGAGCACTGGAGTGGGTTGCCACCTCCTTCTCCAATGTGTGAAAGTGAAAAGTGAAAGTGAAGTCGCTCAGTCGTGTCCAACCCTTAGTGACCCCACGGACTGCAGCCTACCAGGCTCCTCCATCCGTGGGATTTTCTAGGCAAGAGTACTGGAGTGGCTTGCCATTGCCTTCTCCGTGCTCAAGATAGAGGGACTCCTAAAATATTACCATGAAAGAGTCAAATAAAACCGTTCAACATTTCTTTAAAAAATGAGAAAATGGATAAGGAATAGTATTACTGAATTTTTTTCACTTAAATCCACTCTTCAAAATATGTATGCCCCTTTTATTTACCTTGGCCAATAAATTTATATTTCCTTGTTTTTGTGGATCAAATATATGCAGAAAAGCCTGTGTGAGTGTGTGTGTGTGAAGATGTACACATGACTCTGTAAGTATTCTGATTATTTATGTAAAACTAGAGGGAGACCGGAGAAGGCAATGGCAAGCCACTCCAGTACTCCTGCCTAGAAAATCCCATGGACGGAGGAGCCTGGTAGGCTGCAGTCCATGGGGTCGCTACAAGTCAGACATGACTAAGCGACTTCACTTTCACTTTTCACTTTCATGCATTGGAGAAGGAAATGGCAACCCACTCCAGTGTTCTTGCCTGGAGAATCCCAGGGACGGGGGAGCCTGGTGGGCTGCCGTCTATGGGGTCGCACAGAGTCGGACACGACTGAAGTGACTTAGCAGAGGGAGACAAGATGAATCCCTAAAGAATTAAAAGGTAGCTTGCTAGTGTTTATATAGGCTTGTGAGGCATCTTAAGTGACAGTCTGTCATGATCCTTGGTGTTTTTCTTCTGGGAGAGAACCCCCAGGTAAGCTGTGGAGATAGTGGTACAGCTGTGAGTTCAATCCAGGGTTTCTCTTTTCCACACGAGTTTCTTTCAAAGCAGCACCAGGATGCCAGCCAGGAAGTAAAAGTAAATTCTTACAAAAACCAGGTTTAAAAGGGTACCACGTTTCAGATTCCTCAAAGTGTTCGTCGGTCTTCAGCTGGCTTCCTAATGTTGAAAGGTAAATTGAGGCATATTAAAGTTTTTAAGCCTTTGACTGTGTGGATCACAATAAACTGTGGAAAATTCTGAAAGAGATGGGAATACCAGACCACCTGACCTGCCTCTTGAGAAACCTGTATGCAGGTCAGGAAGCAACAGTTAGAACTGGACATGGAACAACAGGCTGGTTCCAAATAGGAAAAGGAGTATGTCAAGGCTGTATATTGTCACCTTGCTTATTTAACTTATATGCAGAGTACATCATGAGGAACGCTGGGCTGGAAGAAGCACAAGCTGAAATAAAGATTTCCAGGAAAAATATCAGTAACCTCAGATATGCAGATGACACCACCCTTATGGCAGAAAATGAAGAGGAACTCAAAAGCCTCTCGATGAAAGTGAAAGAGGAGAGTGAAAAGGTTGGCTTGAAGCTCAACATTCAGAAAACAAAGATCATGGCATCTGGTCCCATCACTTCATGGGAAATAGATGGAGGAACAGTGGAAACGGTGTCAGACTTTATTTTTTTGGGCTCCAAAATCACTGCAGATGCTGATTGCAGCCATGAAATTAAAAGACGCTTACTCCTTGGAAGGAAAGTTATGACCAACCTTGATAGTATATTAAAAAGCAGAGACATTACTTTGCCAACAAAGGTCCGTCTAGTCAAGGCTATGGTTTTTCCCGTGGTCATGTATGGATGTGAGAGTTGGACTGTGAAGAAAGCTGATCACCGAAGTATTGATGCTTTTGAACTGTGTTCTGGAGAAGACTCTTGAGAGTCCCTTGGACTGCAAGGAGATCCAACCAGTCCATTCTAGAGGAGATCAATCCTGGGTGTTCATTGGAAGGACTGATGCTAAAGCTGAAACTGCAATACTTTGGCCACCTCATGCGACGAGTTGACTGACTGGAAAAGACTCTGATGCTGGGAAAGGTTGGGGGCGGGAGGAGAAGGGGACGACCGAGAATGAGATGGCTGGATGGCATCACCGACTCTGTGGACATGAGTTTGATTGAACTCCGGGAGTTGGTGATGGACAGGGAGGCCTGGCGTGCTGTGATTCATTGGGTCGCGGAGAGTCGGACACGACTGAGAGACTGAACTGAACTGAACTGAACTGAGAGTTTTTAAGCACAAATCAACTCAAATTGGGTAGCATCCAATCTCGTGGATACAAAGGAGATCCGAGGATCTGTACAAAATGAAAGGCTAATAGGCACAAGGGAGCAGGAATTAGAAAGTTATTATAGACAAAAAAGCAGGTTGGTTATTACAGAGTTCCTTTCCTTTAGGGGTTGCAGGGTCTATCAGGCAGATGACCTAACTAATGCTGATCTGGTGATTCCTGATTGACTGTTTCTAGACTCCATCTCTGGGATAACCGAGACTATAATTAATGTTAAGTCTCTGGTGACATAGGGCTTAGTGTGAGTGACTCCATTTGGAGTCTATTTTTTTTTTAAACACAACAAACATCCTTTCTTCCTTTATCTTCAAGGACTGGACTTACTCTTCCAGTTTAAAAAAAATTAAAAAGAAAAATCACTAAAGTACAAACAGGGTAGTAGTTTTTATATGCATTAATACATTCCCATTATCCAGAATCAAGCAGCATTAATAGTGTGCCATCATTTCCTCGGTCTTTCATAAATTATAAAAGCAGCGTATAGATATGTTTTTCTTCTCTTAAAAAAATATGAACTTAAACTGTCCTCATGTACTTTGCCCTCAACTAGATCCTATCCTCCCAAATCTCTCAGAGAAATCACACTTTTGAGTTTGGTGTATATGTTGGTCAAGGTTCTCGAGAGAAACAGAACAAATAGGAGCTATGTTTTTAAATCTACATATCTATATATGTAACTTGGAATTTATTATAAGAAATTATCTTTTGTGATTATGGAGTCTGAGAAGTCTCCAGATCTGGAATCTGAAGTCCTGAGAACCAGCAAAGCCAAAGGTATAAGTTCCAGTCTATTTCTGAAGGCAGAAAGAGATCAATGGCCCTCGCTCAAGACTGTCAGGTGCATTCACACATGCTAAGTCACTTCAGCTGTGTCCAGCTCTTTGTGAACCTATGGACTGTAGCCCTCCAGGCTCCTCTGTCCATGGGATTCTCCAGGCAAGAATACTGAAGTGAGTTGCTATGCCCTCCTCCAGGGAATCTTCTCAACCCAGGGATCGAACCCAAATCTCTTGTCTCCTGCGTTGGCAGGTGCATTCTTTACCACTGCATCACCTGAGAAGCTCCCTAGACTGTCAGGTAGAGATAGTAAATTCCTTCTTGCTCAGGCTCTTGTTCCATGTAGGCCCTCGCCTGATTGGAGAAGGCCCACTGCCACTGGGGAGGGCAACCTGCTTTATTCAGTCTACCAATTCAAGTGTTCATCTCATGTAGAAGCATCTTCATAGACACACCTGGAATACTGTTCAAACAAATGATGAGATACTCGTAAGATTTTTAAAATATGCACTTCTGTGCACATACATATATCTAGAGAAAACTCAGCATATGATATTTTACATAGTTTATTCATTTTACTTACACAGTAATGTTTGCCTTCTTCTACATCATGCTTCTTTCTTTCAACTTTGTGTTTTTGATGGCTAAGTTCCTGATAGGCTTGATGTTCTCCTGATGGGTATCAATTGATGTGAATCCTGAGAGATGGATAAGATTGTGCCAGGTCAGGAAAGGAATGGGGCACAAAGAACCGTATTATATGCGTGGGTACTGAGTTTTCTAAGGACATGGGATAGACTGTGGAAAGTCAAAGTTGCTGGAACTTGAGGGGTAGGGTCTCATATAGAAATTAAGTAGTTAAGATATGGAGACTCTATAGCCTAGACCAGAGAATTTGAATTTTTACTCAGCACCAAGGGATATTATAAGTGGATTGTTGTTGTTTTCTTTTGCTCCTTGGAAGGAAAGTTATGATTAACCTAAATAGCATGTTAAAAAGCAGAGACATTACTTTGCCACCAAAGTCCGTCTAGTCCAAGCTGTGGTTTTTCCAGTAGCCACGTATGGATGTGAGAGTTGGACTATAAAGAAAGCTGAGCACTGAAGAATTGATGTTTTTGAACTGTGGTGTTGGAGAAGACTGTTGAATGTCCCTTGGATGGTAAGGAGATCCAGCCAGTCCATCCTAAGGGAAATCAGCCCTGAATATTCATTGGAAGGACTGATGCTGAAGCTGAACTGCAATACTTTGACCACCTGATGTGAAGAAATGACTCATGGGAAAAGAGTCTAATGCTGGGAAAGACTGAAGGCAGGAGGAGAAGGGGACGACAGAGGATGCAATGGTTGGATGGCATCACTGACTCAATGGACATGAATTTGAGCAAGCTCTGGAAGTTAGTGATGGACAGGGAAGCCTGGCGTTCTGCAGTCTTTGGGGTCACAAAGAGTCAGACACGACTGAGTGACCAAACTGAACTGAAATGTTGTTTTCAGTTGCTAAGTCACGTCCAACTCTTTGTGACCCGATGGACTGAAGCACACCAGGCTCCTCTGTCATTCACTATCTTCTGGAATTTGCTCAAATTCATGTCCATTGAGTCAGTGATGCTATTCTAACCACAAATAAGGTCATGTCCTTAGGTACTGGGGCTTAGGACTTCAACATATGAATTTTGGAGGGGCACAATTCAGTCAGTATGGAGTGACAAAAATATTTCTTGCAGAAGATAATTCTAGCTCTCTTCAAAATAGACTGAAATATAGAGAAATGATGGTGGAAAAACAGACATGAGGCTGTGAACTTTGAAGGATCGAAAGCCACTCAGCTACAATCCAGCCCCTCTAGAAATCCTTATCCTCTCTGGGCACCATATTTTTCTTTAAAAAACCCAAAGGGAAACAGAGACTTGGAAAAACTATCTATAGATTCCTCAAAGTGATGTGTGATTTCTCATCTACCCCTAGTTCTTTTCTTTTACTTTCTAATGCATGTTTTTAATTATTCAGGGCACACATATTTTAGAATGTCCGTTTAATTTAACCACATAGGAAATGATTTTGTCATAAAGATACTTTCACTATATACCTGTTGGACGAAATGGTTTATAACTGCTACAATTTCTGAGTTTAATGTCTTCCTGAAAAAGAAAAAATGAGAAGAAGAAAAAAATGAAACCCTCGGCATTGATAACATTTGGTCGTGGTCACATGCTGAGTCAGAGATAGCACTGCTTTCTAAGTTGCTTGTTTAAGTCTCAATTATGTCTGCTACCTTATATTTATGTCTTAATAAAATGTGCATGTGCAGCCTAGCTGTTATGGGGACAGTGGGGAGCATAAATTTGATTTTTGTTGACTTCTTCACATTTAAAGTCTCTACTTCTTGCTTGAATTAACATAGTAATTTAGCATTTAATTTCCTGGGGGGACCAGATGTTTTATTCTGTGTGTTTGTTTTATTTGTGTTATAGTTGTTGGGTCGTTTAAAATGAAATGACAAAGAACAAAGAATGATGCATACCAATAAATATGTAGTTTAATAATATTCAGAACACATATGCACAGTGAGAGTATATCCAAATACACATACTCCAATGAAGAATTATTCAGCGTTGCCTATTTTTCAGCTGGATTCTCAGTTATGCTATTCAAGTTGATGGGAGATTCCAGCAAAAGGGCCGGGAAGAAGACACAGGAGGAACAACCTTATGGGGCGCAGGTTCTCAAAGCCTTTAAATTGATTGATTAGCATGTTAATAATAGCAGGAGAGCTACTGTGTTACAGTCGGACACGACTGAGCGACTGAACTGAACTGAACATGGCATAATTTTCTGTTTTGTGGCTCTCACCAATAAAGGGGGAATGCATAGACCAAACTGAAAGTATTTCTTAAATTGAAAGTGTTAGTTGCTCAGTCGTGTCCTCCTCTTTGAGACTCAAGGACTGTAGCCCACCAGGCTCCTCTGTTCATGGACTTCTCCAGGCAGGATACTGAAGTAGGTAGCCATTCCCTTCTCCAGGGGATCTCCCCAACCTGAGGACTGAACCTGGGTCTTCCACATTACAGGCAGATTCTTTACCATCTGAGCCCACCAGGGAAGCCAAGCATAGATCAAATTTTCCTCCAGGGCACAGAACTCCTTTTACGGGGGCTGTTGGCTACAAATGAAAGTGTTAGGACTGTGAGAAGAAATAGCATCAAGAAAACAGCAGAGGACAATGCAGGACAAGGATGGGAAACCCATGAACAGTTTGTGTGCCTGACCAGCTCTTTTCCATCACTGCTTTAATTCTATCTTCTTCATCTCTCTTCTCTGTCTTCTCCCTTTGCCCAAATTAGTTTAGCTCTGTAAGCCCGCAGTTAGTTGTATGGTGAAGACAGTCATTAATTAATTCCATAACTATTGGCTGAGCTGAGCAAGATGGACAGAATTCCCTGTCTTTGTGGGATTTTCTTTTTGGGTGAAGATTGGGAGTGGTTAAGAAAATAAATAAGTTAGATGACTTATTCGTTGTTTCTGTTCAGTCGCTAAGTCATGTTTGACTCTTTGTGACCTCATGGACTACAGCATGTAGGCTCCTCTGTCCTTTACCATCTTCCAGAATTTACTCAAATCCATGTCCATTGAGTCAGTGACACTCTTTATTCATCTCATCCTCTGTCACCCTCTTTTCCTCTTGCCTTCAATCTTTCCCAGCATCAGAATCTTTTCCAGCGAGTCAGTTCTTTGCATCAGGTGGCCAAAGTATTGGAGTTTCCGCTTCAGCATCAGTCCTTCCAATGATCACCCAGGACTGATCTCCCTTAGGATGGACTGGTTGGATCTCCTTGCAGTCCAAGGGGCTCTCAAGAGTCTTCTCCAACACCACAGTTCAAAAGCATCAGTTCTTTGGTGCTCAGCCTTCTTTATAGTCCAGCTCTCACATCCATACATGACTATTGGAAAAAACATAGCTTTGACTAGACAGACCTTTGACTATTAGATGACTGTGACTTATCACTTATTACATGGTGTTAAATTCTACAGAGAGAAATAAAACAGGGAAAAGGGATAGAGTCTGAGAAGTTAAAACTTTACAAAGAATGGTCAGAGAAGAGACTTCTTTTCTGATAAATTATAAAGTTGTGACTCTGTTACTTTTTAGTGTTTATCCTGTGGGAATTGGATCTTCCAGGAACTTTCTATGAAAGTGAATTTTGAGTATCGGTATCTGGATCCTAGTGATTAAATTGCTGCACATTATGGTCATTAAAAAAAATGCATCATAATATACAACTAGGAGGGCATATTGCTTCCAGCGTGAAGAATGTGATAGATTTATAATTCTAGACAATGACTGCAGGATATGTAACCTCAGGACCTCTTCTATGCCTGTGTTTGGAATTGTCATGGATGGAAGAGCTTTGACAAGAGAAAACATGACAATTTATAAGAGAGCTGTTCAGGATAAGCGGGATAGGATAGTCAACTTCTTTTTGGTGTGTGTTTCCTTGCAATTCTACCTCTTTTCCTTTGCTCTAGACTGAGTGTTTTACGTATGTTGTATTTCATTCATTTGGAAAATCACTGTCACAACAAGTTAGGAAGCATGTGACGACCCTCTAATTGGCCACTGCATTGTATACAAGCCTCCTGTGTCTGTTCTGAGTAACACCAGGCATCCTGTAAATTGGTAATTTGCCTGTCAGTTTCCATAACGCCTGTGACAATAAAACAAACACAACTCTCTGTGATTCTAATCTGAAACATTGATCTTCAGACTGTATGGTAAAAGGAAGGGGTAGTATTCCTCTGTACTCTTTAAAGAGGAAGGGAGAAAAAAGGAAATAGCAAATTTAGGAATACTGTCAACACAAGTCACCATTCCATATCAGCTTAACGTGTAAAAGGAAACATCATGGCTGTACGATGTTTGATAGCCCTGAGTAATGAAAGGTCGTTCAATAGCTTTTAGAAACCTTTGGACAACATTCCCGCCACAGTTAGGGCTTCTTAGCAACAGTTAGAACTGGACATGGAACAACAGACTGGTTCCAAATAGGAAAAGGAGTACGTCAAGGCTGTATATTGTCACCCTGCTTATTTAACTTATATGCAGAGTACATCATTAGGAACACTGGGCTGGAAGAAGCACAAGCTGGAATAAAGATTGCCAGGAAAAATATCAATAACCTCAGATATGCAAATGACACCGCCCTTATGGCCGAAAGTGAAGAGGAACTCAAAAGCCTCTTGATGAAAGTGAAAGAGGAGAGTGAAAAAGTTGGCTTAAAGCTCAACATTCAGAAAACTAAGATCGTGGCATCTGGTCCCATTACTTCATGGGAAATAGATGGAGAAACAGTGGAAACAGTGTCAGACTTTATTTTTGGGGGCTCCAAAATCACTGCAGATGCTGATTGCAGCCATGAAATTAAAAGACACTTGCTTCTTGGAAGGAAAGTTACGACCAACCTAGATAGCATATTAAAAAGCAGAGACATTACTTTGCCAGCGAAGGTCCGTCTAGTCAAGGCTATGGTTTTTCCAGTGGTCATGTATGGATGTGAGAGTTGGACTGTGAAGAAAACTGATCGCCGAAGAATTGATGCTTTTGAACTGTGGTGTTGGAGAAGACTCTTGAGAGTCCCTTGAACTGCAGGGAGATCTAACCAGTCCATTCTGAAGGAGATCAATCCTGGACGTTCATCAGAAGGACTGATGCTAAAGCTGAAACTCCAATACTGTGGCCACCTCATGTGAAGAGTTGACTCACTGGAAAAGACTCTGATCCTGGGAGGGGTTGGGGGTGGGAGGAGAAGGCGACGACAGAGAATGAGATGGCTGGATGGCATCACCGACTCAATGGACATGAGTTTGAGTGAACTCAGGGAGTTGGTGATGGACAGGGAGGCCTAGCATGCTGTGATTCATGGGGTCGAAAGAGTTGAACACGACTGAGCGACTGAACTGAACTGAACTGAACCTGTTTACGTACTTTTCTCTGCTTGTGTGTGTGTGTGTTTAATTTTCCCTTTTAGAAATATTTGCATGTAATCAGACAGCTGGAATTTAAAAATTTGCTTTTCCTTGCTGTTATTCCATACCCAAATAGCCTTTCCCCTCTTTTTTTTTTTTTGTCTGTTTCCTATTAAGGGAAATAAGTTTACCAAGCCTCAAATGAAAATAGCAAAACCAATCCAGTTTTAACCAAATTGTCCTAATAATAGCAATTATCGTAGCTATTTCCACACATACATTTACTGTGGAACATTTAGGTTCTGTCCTGGAAAAAATAAATCACAATCATTTACAAAGGTCTTCAGTGTCTTTCTTGAAGGTTTACATATGTGTCAGGAAATCTCAGGGACACAGCAGAAACATAGGGTGGAACTCAGTTTGATGGTTTAGCAGCATTGTATTAGGCCTGTGTATAGGAAACCCTCTTGCCCTAGAACAGTCAGTGTTAAATTAACATTCTAAGCTGATCTATTTTAAGTTCTATGACTTCTTAATTCTTTTTTGAAAGGACTTGAGAATCTTTGAAAAGTTGAGTTCTTGGAAACCCCATCAAATATCTCTCAGTATATTTCTTTGGTGGCTTCTCAGATGCTTTATTTTCAATATTGAATTTTGACACTGTTCTAGTTCAACATTTTTTCAATTCAGTAGGAGAAATAAAATTTAAAAACATCAAAGAAATAAAAATCATTTCTTTTTTGATGTATTGTCATTAGCAGTTGCCCCTCTACCTCTGAATTAACAGTGAAATAAAATTTGGAAGGACGAGTGGATGAATGCGTGGGTGAGTTATGAATGGATAGATGGATATATAGGTAACAAATAACTACCTTATGGCTTCTGTTCTGATTTCAAAAGATCCTGGCAAGGCACTCGATTATCACTCCTCTAATAAGCACTCTTAACAAATTGTATGGGAGAAGAGTTGTTGCCATTCTTGAGTGATTGGTGGTTCCTGATTTTTCTTTTAAGAGTCAGTTAGACCCAATGCAGGGTAGTAGGAGAAAAATGTTTCTCTGACTTTTGTGAATGTCTATGAAGCTGATAAATATTTATAATATAGCCACCACTATAGGCTTCTACAAGCCAGTGTAAATAGGCTACCAGTCCAAAGACCCTATTGAGGAAGAAACTAGACAGCTTGCACTTGCACTTTTGTTAAGGTGGTCATCAGTGGTGTCCTGATCTTTGCTAAAACTTTCCAGGATGTGACTGGGGAGTAGATGGCACTGACTAGAGATACTGTTTTTGTTTTTTTTCTTAAAAAAAAAATCACTGGACACATCAGAAATCTCCAAGTCTAAGTAAACACTGAGTGGTTTGGGCTGGAGTATAAAAGTAATGCCATAATGTAGTGTAATGGAAAGAATGCAGTTGTGGTTTGAAAATACAGAAACAAGGCTCTCTTCTAACACAAAATTATTTGTAACCTTTGAATGTGTCAATCAGTCTGACCTAACTGATAATTAGGCTAATTTTCCAACAAGGTTGTGAGAACCACATACGATAAAGCATGAGCAAACAAGGACTGCCATATACTCATATTGTTGCTGCTGGGTCAAAGTGTTCATTCTGGTGATACAGTTTATTAACTAAAATGATTGTTCCTTCCACTGTTGTCTCTCTATCTCTTCTCCCTCCGCTTTTGTTCTGGTGTGGTCAGTCCCTGTTGACATCCCGCTGTGAGCCGTCTATATGTGGTTTTCTTTCTCTCTTTTAAGTTGTATGTATTTGTTTATTTTTGACTCTGCTGGGTCTTCACTGTTGTGCACGGGCTTTCTCTTGCGGCAAACAGGGACTTCTCTCTAATTGCAGTGTGTGGGCTTCTCATTGTGGTGACTTCTTTTACTAGAGCATGGACTCCAGGGCGCGTGGGCTCATTAGCTGTGGGACACAGGCTGTTACCCCATGGCATGTGGCATTTTCTAGGACCAGGATTGAACCCATGTCCCTGCACTGGCAGGCAGCTTCTTTACTGCTGAGCCACCAGGGAAGTCCTATGTGTTGTTTTCTAAGCTGGAAGTCATGCTATCTACAATCGGCATATTTCCACAGTCCTCTTTTAGAGATACTATGGACCACAGAAACAACTTTAAAGATCCTGAATATTAATTCTGCAGATAGATTTCAGAGTGCAAAGAGAATACTGACATGCCTTTAACTATTTTCCATAGGCATCTGCTGCAGATATATATCTTAGAGACAAATTGGCCTTTATTCTTACGGACATCTCACTGGACTATGTAAGAGAATTGCAGATTAAATCAGCATTTTCCTCCTGGTGGGCGTGAATTAGATCAGTGCTGAAATGGGAGTCCTAGTTAATCTCCGTGATAGAGGTTACTAGACCTCTATGTTGGTGGCTTAGTTCCTTAAAGAAACTGGAAAGCTCTTTGCACTACAGACAGTATTCAGGGAAGCCTTTTCTTCTCTGTTCCTTCCTATTGCAACTATTACCAATCTTTCTTTAAAAGCTAAGCCGGCATGTATTGAAGGACTCTATTTCCATTCCGTTCCTTCCTGTCCCCACAATTGCTATTGACACTCATTCCCTCTGGTCGTATCAAAGACCAGTCTTAGTAGGTTAGCATAGTAAAGTGGTTAAAGAATATTTTGTGCAGCCCAACTACCTGTCTTCACCCTGCAGTTCTGCCATGTACTTGCTGTGTGACTGTGGGCAAGTTGTTTAACCTCTCTGTACCTCAGTAGCCACTTCACAGGAGTCTTGTTAAGGAAGATTAAATGAGTTAATCTCGGTAAAGTGATTAGAAAAATACCTTGGCACATTATGTGAGTTTTGTTATATAAAGTAAGGCTTGGTGGATTACTTGCATTGCTTGCATTAGCTAGCTTATTACCTTCCATACAGAATGTGATAAATACTGGTGACTAAATAAATCAATAAATTAGAGTGGGGCAGAGGACATGTGTGTATTCCATTTTTCCACTAAATAACTATGTGATCTTGCACATTTAAACTTTTTTGGAGCTGTTTTCTCCTTTGTAAAATAGAAATAACATTTATCCAACATATTTCAAAGGATAATCATAATTATCCAAGTGATAATGCACTTTTAATGAGTTTAGCATATACATGTGAAGTGTTATACTGTTTATGTTTGATCAAGTTACTGAATTAATTTCAGAGGGAACTGTGCTGAGTTAAATAGTTTTGACAGACATCCCTTATCTACAGGTTGGCTGTCCTACGACATGAGTATCAGGATAGACACCCACAGCCTATATCAATTCTTGGGAATATAAAAAGCATTTCAGAATCCGCCATATCAGTCAAGAAGGAGGCTTCTCATTTACCTGACAGCCCCCTTGAATATGTTTGGACACTTCTCCTTGTGAAAGTGTAAGGTGGTGAGAGACACCCTTAGCAAACTTTGGGAGCTTTTATCTTTCTCACATCCCTCCACGCTCTTAGGCCATGTTCCAAGGACAGCGGTTTGGAGCTGTTTGTTTTTATGCTGATGGATGTTGCAGTCTGTAATCCATGAACCGAAGCAGGGCTCTTCCATTGCTGCTGGCATACCTTGTTGTGTTTATGAGTCTGACAGGCAGACATATCTGAGGCATATCTCATATACTGATCTGTGAAGGAGATAAGCCCCTCGTTTTGCTTGAGTGGAGACAAAAGAAGCAGGTGGTAGAAAAGCCTGCATTGATTTCTGCTTGGGCCGGAGGGGCCAGGAAAAGATCAAGTCCTCCTTGGACACACTTCAGCCTCTGCCATTGGATCATTTGACTCAAATTTGCAAAACCATTTAAGTGGGGGGTGGTTGGGGGGTTTCTTCCTGCTTCACCATACCTAATTTTTAAGTTGTTTTTTTTTTTTTTTTGATGTGGACCATTTTTAAAATCTTTATTAAATTTTAAAATCTTTATTAAATTTGTTACAGCACTGTTTCTGTTTGATGTCGTTTTTTCTTTTTTTTTAACCCTGAGGCATGTGGGATCTTGGTTCCTTGACCAGAGATCCAACCCACACTCCCTGCCTTGCAAGGTGAAGTCTTAGCCACTGGACCACAAGGGAAGTCCCTCAACATACCTACTTTTATTTTTGGTTTTGTAAGGTGCTGCCACTGGAGAAGGCAATGGTGAGCCACTCTAGTACTCTTGCCTAGAAAATCCCATGGACGGAGGAGCCTGGTAGGCTGCAGTCCATGGGGTCGCTACGAGTCAGACCTGACTGAGCAACTTCACTTTCACTTTTCACTTTCACACATTGGAGAAGGAAATGGCAACCCACTCCAGTGTTCTTGCCTGGAGAATCCCAGGGATAGGGGAGCCTGGTGGGCTGCCATCTATGGGGTTGCACAGAGTTGGACACGACTGAAGCGACTTAGCAGCAGCAGCAAGGTGCTGCCACCACTATTCTTATGGTAGAGGAAATTGAAAGCCAAATATATTTTCAGAGTTTAGAACCTCTTAATTTGCTGTGTGATCTTTATGCATTTTATTTTTTACCCTTCGATTCAGGTTTTGCAGGAGATGCAGTTTCGATCCTTGGGTTGGGAAGATCCCCTAGAATAGGAAGTGGCAACTCACTCCGGGATTCTTGCCTGGAAAAATCCATGGACAGAGGAGCCTGGATGGCTACAGTCCATGGGGTCACAAAGAGTCAGACACAAGTAAGCATGCATGAAAATAGAAAACCCCACCTATAAATTGCTCCATTTCAGTTGACCACCAGATTTTTACAGAGTAAAATCGTTTCCTTGTTGAAGAGAGACGATATAAATGTCCGCATGGGCTGATAGATGGGGGTTGTTGTTCCTTGTTCAGTTGCTCAATCGTGTCCAGTTCTTCGCAACCCCATGGACTGCAACACACCAGGCTTCCGTGTCCTTCACAGTCTCCCGGGGTTTGCTCAAATTCATGTCCATTGAGTCCATGGTGCCATCCAACTATCTCATCCTCTGTCATCCCCAACTCCTCCTGCCTTCAATCTTTCCCGGCATCAGGGTCTTTTCCAATGAGCCAGCTCTTCGCATCAGGTGGCCAAAGTATTGGGGATTCAGCTTCAGCATCACTCTTTCCAATGAATATTCAGGCTTGATTTCCAGTTGAGGAACTCCAAAGTGATCAAACCCTGACAAGAGCCTATGTTTTGATGCTCACAATGTTATTTTTTCCGTATTTATGATCATGGTTTATATGTCATGATTTCCCAGTGAGACCATAAGTTTCTTGAGGGCAGCAGGCCACTGATAATGAGTAATTGCTTAGAGGATATAAAATAATTGCCTCTTACTATTTGACTGGTTCAGAAAAGTGTGGATGGGATTCCTTCTCTCCACTGTAAGCTCTGACTTTGCCGACTCGTTTTAGTACTCTCCTCTCTTTTATGATTCTTTGATCATTATTAACTGGTTCCAATGGTATACATTTCAGATCTTTAATTAAGTCCTCCTTTCTGTCTAACTCTCAGCCAAAGCATATTTTTCACTTTTCTTCCTGCAGTGCTCAAACATAAATTGATGCCAAATGCACACTGTTTGATTACATTCCATCCAGATTTGCTTGCTTGCAAAGAGTACTAGGGCAGTAGCATTTATTTCAGGTAGTTTTTTGTGTTGGTCTGTTTTTGTTTGTTTTTAAAGTGCTTCTTAGCCCTTTGGCTAAGATTAAGTGTATTTCAGGTAGTTTTACAAAGAGCCGTTCCAGGCATTCAGTGTGTATGGCAGTTGCGGATGGGGGCAGGGGCACAAGAGGGAAAGAAGTTAGATGTCTTCCCCAGACATTAATTAATTTATGGTGGAGATGGATAGGAGACGGTCAGATGCCACTGGCCCTTTGCCAGACTGAGCTGTAGAAGTGTTAGCTGAGACGTAATTGATATGAGGGGCTTCCCTGGTGGCTCAGCTGATAAAGAATCCGCCTGCAATGAGGGAGACCTGGGTTCGATCCCTGGGTTGGGAAGATCCCCTGGAGAAGGAATGGCTACCCGAGTCCTGGAGAATTCCATGGACTGTATAGTTCTTGGGCTCATGAAGAGTCGGACACGACTGAGTGACTTTCACACATTTTCAATCCACGTGAAGGCTTGGTCTGAAGGGTCCTCCTACCTGTACTGCTGCACTGGCCAAGGGCGTCCTGCAGCTCTGTGGTGAGAGAAGCCCTCAGGGGTAGAATCTTATCTTAGGGAAGAAGGGCAGCCTCCAGAAGAGAGGTGTTAGCAGTGATGCAGTGGCCTGGTCCATCACTTGATTCCGAATGCTTGATTACTCTTCTTTCTTGGGGTTGCTTCTTAGATAATGGTGACTAGCAAGGAGGAAATAGTGTTGTGTGGGTTATCTATTGCTGAAAAACAAATTACTCTAAAACTGAGATCCTTCAGTAAATAAGAATGCATCACAGTTTCGGTGACACAGAAATCCAGGTGTGGCGTAGCTGGGTGACTTGCTCAGTGTCCCTCAAAGGCTGCAGTCAAGGTGCCAGCCAGAGCTTCAGTCTCAAGGTTCAACTTAGGAGGGATCTTCCTCTAAGCTCCTTGCTATGGCAGTTGATAGGCACTAGATCCTTGCTCGGAGAAGGCAATGGCAAGCCACTCCAGTACTCTTGCTTAGAAAATCCCATGGATGGAGGAGCCTGGTAGGCTGCAGTCCGTGGGGTCACTTAAGGGTCGGACATGACTGAGTGACTTCACTTTCACTTTTCACTTTCACACGTTGAAGAAGGAAATGGCAACCCACTCCAGTATTCTTGTCTGGAGAATTCCACTGATAGAGGAGCCTCGCAAGCCACAATCCATGTGGTTGCAAAGAGTTGCACACAAGTGAGTGGCTGAGCAGGCACCAATGGTGACATAAAGGCATGGGTACTAGGAATGGGGGTGATTGGTGGCCATGTTGCACACTGCCTTCAACACGTGTAAATAGCATGAAATGGACATCAGCAAGCCTACACCGCAGGGCTTACTGAGGTGTCATATACCATAGGAGCTGCCTCCGAATAGAGCATCATTGTATCCTGTATCCCATCACCCCCCGCACATTGCCTGGTGCATAGCAGGCACTCAAGTACCAACATGCCTTTGAAATTCTGTAGAGTCTCCGATACATGGAGATTAATGTTGGATGTTATCCTTTATAGACAATTTTCTTCCTGTGTTTCACTTCTTCAGTTGCTGTCAAGGGAATGGATTTAAATATGAAATTCAAAAATAAGGAATAACCGAAGCTGATCTAGAGTCACTTTGCTTGAATTATCCTTTTAATCATAATGAGGAGCCTCTTCTTTAGCGCAGGGGTTGCTGTTGCCAGTCTTCCACAGTAGATGATAAGAATTAAACTTCCTCCTGACCTTCTCGCTACTGATCTGGTCTCACCTGGAAGTTCAGCAGCTAGAAGGCAGAGCACACTGTGTGTAATCTTAGCCACATGGCCTGAAGCTCTGGTTAGATAGTCTCATGGTGCCCTTTGTGAATCTGGAAGACGATGAATTTTGACTCTACCTTCTGAATTCTGCTGTAGTTAAAACCTTGGTTTCTCTTACAGAAGATGAGAAATTATCATCCTTGTCAATCCCATTATCAAAGGTATTTATTAGATTTCTACTTCCACATGGGCAAGTACGAAAATCACTTCACATTTCACGTGGGGACCTTTTGGGTGATTATAAGGAGCGATAACAATGGCCCAGGTATAAAATTGAAAATTAAACTATAGCTGAAATGAAATGCCCCATAGAACTAGACCTATCAGATCTAATGCAGATCAGCCCCTTATAATTTGGTGATATGGTGCGAGACAAATTACATGCAACTACTTCATAAGGCATAAAATATGACACGCAGTTCAGTCTGTGGTGTAATGCTGTACTGTATGGCAGGGTTCTGCTTCCATTTACATTAGTCAGGCAAGAGGATGAAAATATATGTCAGGGAGCTTGTTGCCTGTTTGATCAGGGAAACCTATATAGGGTGTGTTTGACTTGTATTGTAGACAAGGATGATTACTTCAGGGAGGTACTTAGAAATGTATGTAGACTTATGTAGACGCTCCAGTAAAGCTTTTAGATAATGAAGCTGGCTTTTATATTGGTTGAAATGACAAGATAATGAATCTAAAAGATTTTTTTCCCTTCTGATGTGCTTTGTTCAAAATGACACTTGAAATATGCCCAGGGTGTCTATTGCTGCAATTAGAATCTCAGGGTTGAATCAAACTTTAGAGGTCATTGAGTTCATTCAGCCATAAAGATCTTTTTGTTAGACTTATGACCACTAAAGCTCCTCCAGTGTTCCAAGTAGCTTCCAGGATAGAGCAAAGCGCAAGTGTGCTGACCAGTGGGAAGTAGATATCCTAGATTTTCACTGCTTCATTGGAAATGAGTGGCAGGGGCCCATTTCCACTACAAACACTGCCCAGTGGCCTTATATCATAAAAAAATCTACCTAAGCTTGCTCTGTATACCTTCCAGAACCCTATGAAACATGATACCTATTCCATTTTATTTTAACTGATCCATGCAGGAGGAGACTTAAATAAGATGAAGCTTGTTTCAATATATACATTTTCTAAACAGCAGAACAAGAGGTGGTAAAATAAGGTATTCTTCAATTCATTGAGTGTGTTAACAACTTGGCTCTGCTTGTTCCTTCTATGTAATATATAGTTTTGTCAGATTAAAAACCCCCTTGGATATAATTTTATTTACACCTACACATACATTTCTTTTTTTTTATTTTATTTCTAAAAAAGAATTTTATTAAAAAAGCACAAATGCAAAGAAATGAACAGAGGAAAATTTATGCGTCGAACCTGGACTGGTCACTTATGATAATATACATGCTACAATTCCATTCTCTCCAATCATTCCACCTTCACCCTCTCCCACAGAGTCCCAAAGACTGTTCTAAATGCCTATGTCTCTTTTGCAGAGACACATACATGTACACATACATTTCTAAGAGATGAACGGCCGTTTCTGGGAATACTTAAAAGATTTGAGTTGTTTTTGCGGCAGTACTACAGGTTAAGCACATGACTTCCTCTCCTTTGGGCTCACATCCAGTGCGTGTAAAGGTGGGAGGTCATGCTGGATGATGATCTATAAATTCCTTTCAGGCTATAACATCCCATTAGTCCCTTATTCTTGTGTAGGGGTACTGGGAGGCCCTACATATTGAAGAGAGCACCTCGCTTCTTTTCTGTCACCAGTCTTTACAATTCGTGTTGTGGTTCATGTTGTCCTTGAATCAGCGCTGCTTCTTTTAGTGACAAAGGCAAGCCTGGGTTCCTCCACTTCTTATGGCTGCAGCTGTGCTGCTGAAGATGAATTCGCATCCTAGCTCTGCTCTGACTCCTGATACCTGTGCTCAGTTCCATGGTCCTTTGCTTCTGAGCGACGTATTCAGCTATAGAAAGACCCTTTAGCTAAATTACCAGGTAAATGTTATCAATGCAAAGCTAAGTGATAAGGGAAATCTTGGAATCTGGGGAAACACATCAATCTGCTATGAAATTGCAGACTGATTTGAAATCCATTTCATAGTAATACAACCGTTAATACCTTTAAAGCAATCCTTTTCTCCACTGCAAAATAACAACTGGAAAGATTATATGTTACTGAAATAATTGTTCCTCTGTGAAGAAAAAGGTATTTAGACAAACCAACAGAGTATATTATTTGATGTTGTACATTGTTATATTAAGGTTAAAACTTGAACCGGTCTTTCAGTGAGATCAGAGATATTATGGATAATTTAAACTTCCAAAAACTGTTGACCCCTGAACAACACAAAGGTTAGGGGTGCTGACTCTTCCCACAGTCGAAAAAAATCTGTGTATAATTTATAGTCGGCTCTCTGAAACTCCAGTATTTTGGCCACCTGGTGTGAAGAGCTGACTCATTTGAAAAGACCCTGAGATTGGGAAAGATTGAAGGCAGGAGGAAAAGGGGATGACAGAGGATGAGAGGGTTAGATGGCATCACCAACTCAATGGACATGGGTTTGGGTGAACTCCGGGAGTTGGTGATGGACAGGGAGGCCTGGCATGCTGTCATTCATGGGGTCGCAAAGAGTCGGACACGACTGAGCGACTGAACTGACTCTGTACCTGCTCTGCCTTTGTATCTGTGGTTTGCATCTGCAGATTCAACCACCTTCATGTCATAGAATCAGGCTTCCCAGGTGGTGCTCGTGGTAAAGAACCTGCCTGCCAGTGAAGGAGACATAAGAGAGTCAGGTTCGATCCCTGGGTTGGAAAGATCCCCTGAACCCACTCCACTCCAGTATTCTTGCCTGAAGAATCCCATGGACAGAGGAGTTGCAGAGTCAGACACAAGCCATGCAGTACTATAATATTTACTATGAAAAAGTGGGTCCGTGCATTTAAACCTGTGTTGAGAAGGACCAAATATGCATATGTTTTTAAGTCCCAGTACAACTGCTTGTTTCAACATCCTACCCCTTAAAATCTTGCCCAGAGATACCTGAAAAGAATAACACGTGCAATGTACTGTTTCTGGCTTTCTCACTCTTTGGAATAAGTTCCAGTAGGCAGGTGAAGAGATTTGAAAGTTGCAGGTGAGGGCGAAAGAGAAAGTCAAACTGGATCATCGTTCACTAAACTGACAGCTGTTTGTATGTTATGATCACTGTGCCGGTTGATCTGAGGAAGCCACTAGAAGCAAAAGGGGCACGTCTTCCTAATCAGCTCATACTTGACACTTCTGGATTGACAGCTGGAGGATTCCAGAAGTCATGTGAGGTTGTGGTTTGGTTTGTTTGGAAATCTGAAACTGGACCCTTTAAAGCCCCTGGCTTTCTACTGAGGATAATTAAACCCTTGAATGTCCTTCACTCAGGAGCAAAGTCATTTGTGCTCTTTTGCCTAAACATAAACATGAAGAAGGAACAGATATATAAAGGATTTGAAAGGTGGCTTTAGTGAATTTAAGAGATGTAGAGAAACTATCTTCTAGGAGCTACAGTAGCCAAATGGAATATATTATTGTAAGATAGATGGTTTCACAGGTGCATACTTATCTTCAAACTCATTAGGTTGTATATATTAATTATGTGCTGCTTTTTGTATGTCACAAAATAGATGGAGCCTCTGTGAGGAGTTTTGATTTGGGACCATTACCAAAGTGTCAGCAGAGTGCTCAGTAAGGCTAAAGTATAAACATTTTAAGATGGGTGTCTAAAGGGAATCTGTTTATATCCACATTCTAGCAGTTTCTGATTCCTGCACTAGTTTTCCCCCATTTATGGGGATGTTTTATGCCCCTTTGTCATCTGTTTTCCCAGCTCCCATCCTTTTGAAAAGTGAAAAGTGTTAGTCACTTCAGTTGTGTCCGATTATTTGTGACCCCCATGGACTGTCGCCTGCCAGGCTCCTCTGTCCATGAACTTCTCCAGGCAAGAATTCTGGAGTGGGTAGCCATTCCCTTCTACAGGGGCTCTTCCTGACCCAGGGATTGAGCCTACATCTCCTGCATTCCAGGTGGATTCTTCACCATCTGAGCCACCAGGGAAGCCCTCCAAACATTTCATGTAGATGTTTTTTCCTCTGTCATGCCTTTCAAGATACATTCCTCTGCTTTCTTCTCGAGTCCCATATCCAACAAGAGCTTTCTCAATGAACAGAAGAAAGCCTGTGACAATTTTTGGATTTCACACTCCACAGACAGAGCCTTCCCAAACACCTGTCCTGCTTACGTTCTATGTGCTTGCTACAGTCTTTTCTTAACTCTCTTCCAGGAATCCCCCAACTGTAGCTGGGCCTTCCTGATTAGTTAAGATCTAGTGACCCAAACACAGTTGTCTTTTGGCCGAAAGGAAATACTTATCCTGTAATTTGGTGGTTTCTCTTCTATCCCTCTGCCATCAACTCTTGTTTTTGTGTGCTTTGTAAATCTCTGCTTCCCTTCTCTATTTGCTAAACTAGAGATGGGTCAGCTGTTCTTTTAACATTTTATGAATACAAAGTATTATGCTGCATGCTTTGTATTTGTTATCTCATTAACTCTTTAGAACAATTAGTAAAGTTGGTTTCTTTATCACTTCCATTTTTTTCCTATGGTAAAACTGAGGCTTTCAGGTCCTATAGTTAGCAAGTGGAAGTATAGGATTTAAAAACAAATTGACTGACTTGTGATCCCGGATGGTTAATGTTCAGAATATTTCCATATTCTGTGCTAGGCATTATGCTAGTTAGTAGAAGCCGAGCAAAAATACATGATTCTGTCCAGGCTGTCCATCTCATAAAAGAAAATAGATGTCGCAGGTAAAGTAAGGAAGAAGACATGTGTTTTCCTTATTGCAAACTGAGAATGTCCTAAAATAGCCCAGGTTATCATAAAAGCAGGCTTTTCATGGTTACTGTCAGATATGATAGCTTGTCCCATAGGTTGTTGATATGGATGGTATTACAGATATGAAAAAGTGTCTGAAAAGATATGAGAGGAAAACTTCTACCATCACTGATGATGGATCAAAATAATACCCTGAATTTGGATTTGATGCTCAAGAGGAAATATAAATAATTTAGTATATATATTCACACATATTTATGCATACACATATACATAAATATACATACACCCATAAACATATCCATACGTCATAGAAAACATCCATAAATATCCACGCATCCATATGCATACACACAGATATAATATACATGCATACATCACATTTCAAGAAGCTGTCTTCTGCTAGCTTAAGGCCCATTAAAATTTAGGTGTCTAATAAAGTTGATTCGACACAGCACCCCAAACCTTCTATTTATACCTTATCACATCTAAGAACTGTGTGAGGCATTGGCTTTATACTTCTCCCTTAGAAGAGGACTTAAAATGGTTGCAAGAATCAGAGTCATGGTGAAGGCATCATCAAAATTAGGGCTAAATGAATTTAGTCCTAAATGAATGAATGAACTAAATGAATCTCTCTGATCTGAGTGTCTATTTCTATTCCTGAGAACTAAGGCCAGGAGAATTTAAATGGCCTGACATAGGAGCATAGATGGAACCGAACTGGGTTCAAAGCTCCTGACTCCCAAATAAGTCCTCTTTCTATCTCACCATGCCTTTTGCATCAGGAAAAAACTGGAATTCTGATGAATGCACACTAATTGGGAAGAAATTCAAGCTGAACAGTAGAATATATAGGCCATATAAAGCCTAATGGAAATTTATACTTTCGGAAAATTCATTTAGGAATTCAGATTCAGCTGAATAATATCCTAGTTTTTTACAGAAGGGCCAAATTAGGGCCAGATATACTTTACCATGGATTCTGTTGTGTATTCACAGCCCCCAATACATGAGGTTTTGTTTGGGGCCGGGGAGGGTAGTGGGGACCAAGGATTCTTATCCTCCACAGTTGCTCTTTGCATTCATAGCATGGTAGGGCAGGAGGACGTTGATGGAACATTTTTTTCTGCCTTCTTCATTTTTAAATGGATGTTGACATGCTTCACAGCAGCATCTCCAAACAGAAGATGACAAATCCCCATTTATTTCCCATCAGTGGCACTGTGCGAGATATTTTACTCAGTCTAAGCTGGCGCTCCAGAGACACAGAAGTTTTATTCCTACAGCCACATGGATCTCCCATAAAAATAACAACTCCATTGCCAGTCACTCTGTCAGGAGTATTGGCAGATTGAAGAAGACTTGGCTGATTTCGCTAAAGCTATTAGTCTGAAACTCTGATCTATAAATCTGGATGGGAACCACACAAGAGGAAACAATGGCTTTGGGGCTTTCTCAAAAGCAAAGGTCATGTAAAAACATTGGATTGAAAATAGAGCCTTGGAAACAAAGCAGAGGATGAAGGGAAATTGTACTGAGCTCACTCAGTGTTCCAGGCATTCTGCTAAGCTTCCACTATGTACTTGAAACAGTGAACTTGTTTTGTCTCTTTTTTTCTTTTTAATCATCAATTGATGTGTGTGTATGTGTCTACAATGTGTTAAAAAAAAAGTTCTTCATGTTGTTTTTCCCTACGTTAAAAAAAAGAAAAATAGAATAACATGACATCTGCTCTAAAGGGATATTTCTTCAAAATCCTCGTAGAATATTTTGTGACTGAAAAATTTCTAGAATCTTGAAGGCAAAAATATAGGTAAAAGTATAGGAACATATAGAAATAGTCATTAGAGGTTTTATATAAAACTGTTTTAAGAAATCTTAGTATAGGGATTTACAATGATTTACAACTGTCAGAGCCAAGTTTTATTTGCTGTAAAGAATAATGACTCTTGATGAAAGTGAAAGAGGGGAGTGAAAAAGTTGGCTTAAAAACTAAGATCATGGCATCCAGTCCCATCACTTCATGGCAAATAGCTGAGGAAACAGTGAAAATAGTGGCAGACTTTATTTTTTGGTCTCCAATATCACTGCAGATGGTGATTGCAGCCATGTAATTAAAAGACACTTACTCCTTGGAAGGAAAGTTATGACCAACCTAGATAGCATATTAAAAAGCAGAGACATTACTTTGCCAATAAAGTTCTGTCTAGTCAAGGCTATGGTTTTTCCAGTGGTCATGTATGGATGAGAGAGTTGGACTATAAAGAAAACTGAGCGCTGGAGAATTGATGCTTATGAACTGTGGTGTTGGAGAACACTCTTGAAAGTCCCTTGGACTGCCAGGATATCCAACCAGTGCATCCTAAAGGAGATCAATCCTGAATATTCATTGGAAGGATTGATGCTGAAGGTGAAACTCCAATACATTGACCACCTGATGTGAAGAACTGACTCATTTGAAAAGTCCCTGATGCTGGAAAAGATTGATGGCAAGATGAGAAGGGGACGACAGAGGATGAGATGGCTGGATGGCATCACCGACTCAATGGACATGAGTTTGAGTTAGCTCCGGGAATTGGTCATGTACAGGGAGGCCTGGCGTGCTGCAGTCCATGGGGTGGCAAAGAGTCGGACACGACTGAGTGACTGAACTGAACTGAACTGATAATGGCTCTTAAAGGATAGATTGAGGGAGTTTCAGGGAGTGATAGAAATTCTGATTATGGTAGTGATTACATGAACCAATACACATGTTAAAATTCATGGAACTCTATACCAAAGGAGAAACTCATTTTATGATGATTTTGCAAATAAACTGTAAAACATTTTGGTAAAAGGTTGTCAACTTCACGTTGGCAGATGTCAAACAAAAATGATGTTGTTTAACAATATTGTCAACTATTAAGCGTAATTAATGACACACAAAAAAGGAGTATCATCGTTTCACACACAACATGAAATTATGATCTTTACATCTAGTTCTTAAACTTCTTTCTTTCCTGACTTCTGTAATAACTCATGGCTATTTCATTGCCTATGGCTTCATATTATTTGGAAAATCAGGAAAAGGAATGCTTTTAAGGATTCAAGGTGAAAGGTAAATGTCCCTGTTGCATCTTCCTTCCAGTGGGTCAAATGTGGCGACTTTGGTTAGTTCTTATCTTCGTCTTTCTCCCTGCATCAGTCATCAATTCTTCTATTGATTTTTTTTTTTAAACAAAGGTCAAGCGCCTATTTGTAGGTGACACCGATTGCTTCAGAGTTTGTCCCTGCTCCTTACTGTTCTGATTTAAACCCCTTGTGGCACTTTCTACTGCATGGGTAGTGATAAATGGGGTAGAGAGTGACATGGAAATGAACTCAGAAGTAAGTTTATGGCACTGCTGGGGACCATCTGTTAATGTAAATGTTTAAGGGAAAATGCATTAAGGCTTAAGAGCTGACGAGACATTTTATTTGCATCCTGCCTTTGGGATTGTGCCTGGGTTCCTGCCTAGTTTTACTCTGTTATCTGCTGCTATTCATTTGCTGTGATGGAATCCTAAACACATTTGAAGTATATTTTTTAAAATAACTCGCTTTAACAAGAAAAATTAGGAGTTGTGTTAGGAGTTTGGGGGAGTTTCAAAGTGTTTAAACACATTTATATGGTTACTTCTCATGTATGATTACCTTCTATTAATGGTTGGTGAATGAAATTTGTTGTCTCCAATCTTGAAATGTTAAGTACTGTCTTTTGGGGCCATCAGTGTCAACCAAGATAAAAATAATTTATGAAATGAATGACCTGGTATTAAAATCACCCTTAAAGCTATTTGTATTGTATTATAATGTTCTGGTGAACTCATAATAGAGAAGTTTGAATGTACCCATTTTACTTTTAACACTTTAAAGTGTTTTATCTGAGGAGACATTCAAATAACCCATCTTTATGGTTCTTAGGAAAATGGTCCTCTTCAAAAGGGAAAATAAAATTCAGCTGCTGCTGCTGCTAAGTCACTTCAGTCGTGTCTGACTCTCTGCGACCCCTTAGACGGAAGCCCACCAGGCTCCCCCATCCCTGGGATTCTCCAGGCAAGAACACTGGAGTGGGTTGCCATTTCCTTCTCCAATGTGTGAAAGTGAAAAGTGAAAGTGAAGTCACTCAGTCGTGTCCGACTAGTAGCGATCCCATGGACTGCAGCCCACCAGGCTCCCCTGTCCATGGGATTTTCTAGGCAAGAGTACTGGAGTGGCTTGCCATTGCCTTCTCTGAAAATTCAGCTACCAGATGTAAATCAAAAATATTCATTTCCAGCTTCTACCAAGTAAAGTAATGGCTTGGACTTATAGAATGGGTTTTATGTGCCATGACAGTCCTACCCAAGTGCAAGAAGGCACAGAAAAAGAGGGAATGGTGAGGTGAACTAGAGGGAGTAGAGGGAGAAAAAGAATTTGAATACAAGATGATTTAATTCCTTTTTTCTTATTTTTAAATTTTTTAAAAATAATTTTTTAAAGTTTATTTTTAATTTTGGCTCTACCGGGTCTTCATTTCTGCACTCAAACTTTCTCTAGTTGCAGAGAGCAGGGGCTAATCTCCAGTTGCAGTGTGTGAGCTTCTCATTATGGTGGCTTCTGTTGGTGAAGAGCACGGGCTTTAGGGCCCATGGGCTTCATTAGTTGCAGTACATGGGCTCAGTAGTTGTGGCTTCCAGGCTCTAGACTTTAGGCTCAGTAGTTGTGACCTACAGCCTTAGTTGCTCTGAGGCACATGGGATGGTCCCGGATCAGGGATCAAACCCGCGTCTCCTGCATTGGCAGGCAAAATTCTCTCCCACTGAGCCACCAGGGAAGCCCTGAATACAAGATGATTTAAATAAATAAGACAGTTTTCTGGAAACCTGTGAACATGATGAGTGAAAAGTGATTAGAAATTTTGAATGGTTTCCCTCTGGGTGGATAAAACTACCTGTTCAGCTGTAATGATTCTGATGATCTTGCCTCTTAAGCTTGTCCTTTGAGATCAGCAAAAAAAAAAGTCCCATTTTCTCATCTCCCAGTTGAGCTGGGGTTGATTGATGCATAATTAAGATCACTGAGTGATGATGAGAGTGGCAGAGTCTCGGAATTTTTCCATGATGATTATCTTTCTCTTTTTTAAAAAGTCATTTCTCATGGTTCTTACACTGCATACTTTCGACAGCGTGATACTGGGGCAGGGAGTTTGTGTTAAGTTTGTGGGAGATAGGATATGATATGGGTTCTGCGGATTTGTAAGCTGTGATGAAAAGTCAAAAAGAACCCAAATGAAATCACAAGCTCTTAGACAGGATGAAATCCTGAAGGCCTGTGTCCTTTGTTACACAGAGTAGGCGACTCCTGAGTATTTCTGAGGCAAAGTTGCTTTTTTGAGGTTATACATCTGGTCAGGGGTAGAGGCGGGAAGGTGGCCTGAACCCTCCCATTCCTAGTTTACTTTCCTCTCCGCTAGGACATTGTCCTTTTATATAACTTGGAATCTTATACTCTCTTTGTAATGCTGGAGATGTAGGTTTTAGTTTCCCTCTCTGCTAAGAACTCTAAGCCTGGAAAGATGAAGTGAGTAACATTGACATCTACCTTTCAATCACTTGTCCTGTTTTAAACTGAGGGAGCGCACTGCAGATGGAAGTTTGCATAGAAAACCTGGAAATTCTGTTGCCCAGTGGCCCACTTAGCACTTGATCTGATGGACATTGATGAATCATCACACGTTCTTGAGCTATAACATCAGCCTGAATGAAAGGTGTATAACGTGAAAGTTTTTCCTCAACTTTCAAGGACCACAGTGGTAATTTATATTCAATATTTCTTTCATTTATTTTTCCAATCAAAATAGTTGAATTTTAACAGTAAAATTAAAATGTTGAAACAAGTTTGGACTCCTGTATGAAAAGTTTAATAGTCTGTCTGTAGCTCTACACAATGTTAGGTGATCTCCTTGGAAATGAACAGGCATTTATTAAGATATAGTCAAAGGTATTTCTTATATTTCTAATGAAAAAAGTCTCATGAAGATTTTAATGGAAACCAGGGAAAGAGATGGATCTTAATTACATAAACTGGCTATAAGACTTCTGATAAGGAAAAGTTTATACAACTTCCCTGGAAAAACTAATCCTCTGGAGGGGGAAGAACACACTTATAATAACAGCTTGGCAAGTCTAATGTCTATATGAACACAGAACCAATTACGCCAGCTACAGATAGGAAAGGCTTCACTGCTCTTTCAAGGTCAAGGTCCTCTTTCAAGGTCGAAAGAGATGAAGAAAGCAGAATTCCTGGTGGAGAATGGGGAGGAGCACATTCTGGTGGAAGAGTAAGAGGCAAACAGACCCCTACATGTTTTCACAGCCCACTTCAGTCCCACTTAACCCCATCAAAACTGATGGCCACATCTCGACTACATTCTTTTAAGGAAACCTATGCTTTACTACTTGGACAAAAAATATCAGGCAACCATTGCCACCTTAACTAAAAAAAAAAAAAAAAAAATGTGAGCACTTTTCCTGGACAGAAAATAAGAAGATGCTTTCAGCTGCATCTGGGAAGAACATGAGGTGCTGAATCACCTGAGTGTCTGAGTGATCAGTTAACCCATTCTCCAGTTAAAGCAACAGCAGGATTCAAATCATCTCTTTATCTGCAGTCACCCAAGGCCAAATGCACTTGAGTGAGTTGGTGAATTTCCTCTGGAGAAGCAGGAGAGTTCTCCTTTGTTGTTCAATCGCTCAGTTTTGTCTAACTCTCTGTGACCCTCTGGGCTGCAGCACGCCAGGCTCCCCTGTCCTTCACTGTCTCCCAGAGTTTGCTCAGATTCATGTCCACTGAGTCCGTGATGCTATCTAAGCATCCCATCCTCTATCACACTCTTCACCTTTTGCCTTCGGTCTTTCCCAGCATCAGGCTCTTTTCCAATGAGTCATTTCTTCGCATTAGGTGGCCAAAATGTTGGAGTTTCAGCTTCAGCATCAATCCTTCCAGTGAATATTCAGGGTTGATTTCCTTTGAGTAATAGCATCTTATAGGTCAGAGAGGAGAGGATCAGCTAGATCCTTATAAACCTCTGTCAGTCTGTTGCAAAATATTTCAGATAAATCTCTTTCACTATCTGAACTTTAGGGATCACTTTCTGGCTCAGCTGGTAAAGAATCCGCCTGAAATGCAGGAGACCTGGGTTCAGTCCCTGGTTTGGGAAGATCCCCTGGAGGACCAGCTACCTACTCCAGTATTCTGGTCTGGAGAATTCCATGGACTGTATAGTCCATGGGGTTGCAAAGTGTTGGACATGACTGAGTGACTTTCACTTTCATCTGAACTTTGAAGTATCTTGGCTTCCACTTCGTAAGACAAATTGCTTGATCCATCCTCTCTCTGCTCAGCATCTTACCCTTCTCCCCAAAGATCTGCGTCAAGTAAGGTGACTTGAGAGCCTGGGTGAAACAGGAGCCTTCTACTGCCTCCTGCTAAAGGTGGTGATATTGACTGTGCTCTGCCTCAGCCTCCCCCAGTTAGCAACTTCACCCCAGATTCTGTTGGGATAAAGAATGACAGGAGAAAGCAGAGGCTTGAATGCTTTTAAGATCCAACCCCCTTTCCCTGAAGCTTTAATATATTCATGTGTATGTGTACACTGTTGTTGTTGTTCGTTTGCTAAGTCATGCCCAACTCTCTGCAACCCCATGGACTGTAGCACGCCAGGCTCCCCTGTCCTTCACTGTCTCCTGGAGTTTGCTCAGATTCATGTCCACTGAGTCCATGATGTCATGTAACCCATCTCATCCTCTGCTGCCCCCTTCTCCTTTTGCCTTCGGTCTTTCCCAGCATCAGGGTCTTTTCCAGTGAGTCGGCTCTACACATCAGTGGGCCAAAGTATTGGAGCTTCAGCATCAGTCCTTCCAATGAGTACTGAGGGTTGACTTCCTTTAAGGTTGACTGATTCGATCTTGCTGTCCTAGGAAGTCCCGAGAGTCTTTCCAGGATCACAAATTGAAAGTATTAATTCTTAGGCACTCTGCCTTCTTTATGGTCCAACTCTCACATCCATACATTACTACTGGAAAAACCATAGTTTTGACTATACAGACCTTTGTCAGCAAAATATTATCTCTGCTTTTTAATGCATTGTCTAGGTTTGTTGTAGCTTTCCTTCCAAGGAACAAGCATCTTTTAATTTCATGGCTGCAGTTATCATCCACAGAATGATTTTGGAGCCAAGAAAATAAAATCTGTGCAGTATATTCTTGAATATTCCATTTTACTGTAGACAGTTATACTCTTTGAAGAAAACAAATTTCTTGAATTTTTCTTATGGGCTTAAGTCAAAAAGTCTCTTAATGGTTCTTCAGATGTAGTGCCTATGGAAGGGAAAGGTTAGTGAGAATTACTCAGTCTACAAGAAAGAGGAGAAGTTCATCATTTAAATGCAAACAATTTTTTGTTTTTTACTATATTGGCTTTCTTATTCTTCCATTTCTCTTTATCTTATTAGATCTTTTTTGTGTGTCATGTTAAAAATATGCCTTGTCAATAAAGGCTGGGTATTTAGAAATAAGGCAGCTTAAATCATGGTGCAGCTGTTCAGTTGTAAGATGGATCCCTTCTAATCTGTGTGATGATTATCCCAGGCATAGGATATTTCAGTGAAACTTAGAAAGTGAGGATATTCTGCACAGCTAAACCTTTTTATTGATGATCATATGATGACAGCAACAAAATCAGTGTAAAACAAGAACACCATGGTTTTGTGGTTTGAGTATCTCTACCAGGATTTGGCAAGGGAAGTAGGGTGTGGTACTGGCGGCAGACCAGGGCATAAGAATTCAGATATCTTTTATAATCCCATTTATCTGTTCTGCCGCTGAGGGAATCAGTCAGTGGAAGCTCAGCTGAGCAACCGATCCATGCAAAGCCATGTAGGGGACACGTTGATGTAGGTACACCTCACCTCAGGGTACTGTTAATAAACTCATAGGAAAACTATGATCTGAACACTTAACAATATGTTAACAACTTAAATACTAAATATGTGTAGTAAAAATAACTGCTTTTAATTTCCGATAAAATCAGTTGGCAACAAACAAGGAAGTGGCTTTGGTAAGAAGGTTGTTTGCTTTGAGCTTCCATCAGTGAGAAGTAATCAGATAATTAGAGAGGAGGAATAAAAGCCTTTAGATGAGAACAGCATCATAAACACAAGCATGTGAGTGCCGTTCCCTGTAGATAAGGAATTCTATGTCTCTTCGTTAATTGACAGTTACTTCATACGTGAAAAAAAAAGCCCAAACGTAGTTATAGGTCTTGCCTTTTGCTTTCTGTCTTTTCATTCTGTTTTTTTTAAGAAACACTAAACTTGCACCTCGGAATATTTTGACAAGCTTAGAAACCTTTTCAAAAAATAACTCATGTGCATGGCAAGACGTTGCTAAACTCAGATTTTTGTGATTTTTTTTCCCCATGGATATGACGACTATAGACTTTCTCATTCACACCTTCAAACTCATGCAGAGAGCAGTCAAGGTCTCCTGTGCATTTTGGCACCATTTAGGGGGCTTGAAAGGAACACAGAGGACTCCCTGAAGGGAATCTCTCAACCTTCTTGTACTTCTTGGCCTGTTTCAAGAACACTTAATTGACCTGAATTAAGATTGTGACTTTTCATTTCTCAATTTGAAGCATAAGTCAAGTGGGAATTTTGCAGGGTATTTTGTGTTTTTGAAATAATCACAAAATCATATCTGAGTCCTGCCTTGAGTCAAACTTCTGAAATAACACATTTTGGATTGCTATGATGATGAAGCCGCCTTCCGTCTGATATCTCAAAGAATCTGTAGCTAAGTTACCAGTTTTGTGGAGGACTGGTTACACTCTAGCTTCAGAAACACTTTTTCTTTTAAACATCAAGAAATTTTGGCTCAGGGGTTAATTCTCTCCCGGTTATAGATTGGGTAGAATAATACTCATCCTCTTATGCAGAAAGGCTATTTTTAGACTTCTAATTGCTTCCCAGTTACTGTAAAATAGTGATTGTTAAGATTTCGGCATATGTATCTCTTGGATGCCTAACATGAAATGAGAGTACTCAGGCACTGCAAATCCTCGCCTGCCCTTTTAGAGAAGACGATAGTCCTGGCCACTGCGGGCAGCAGCCCTTAGGTTAGAACGCTTAGCTCCCTCCACGGAATCCCAGTCTTCCAACTGCACCCAGATTCTGGGTGTTTTCTGTGTCTTTTCTCTCATCTTCCTCACCGGTCTTTGGCTCCCTGTAACTGACTCACCAGCTACCTAGGGCCTCACGCGCCCTGGCCATCTTCCCCGTGTGTCCTTCCTCATGGTTCCATTCACCCTGCCAGCTTGTGTCACATCTTATGCCTCCCTTTAATGCCCCCTCACTTCCCATCACCTCTTCTTTTCATTAAGTCTGCTGTTCCGAAATCCTCATCCCCAGTCCTCCCCCTCTTGTCAATAGAGGAAAGTCCAAATTCTTTAGCCTCTTGAGGAAGTAGACTGTTCACGACATTGCCTGACATCTAGCAGGGAATGACAGAATACGAAGCTTTAAGAATCAAGCCTGTAGCACTGCCCAGACATACATGGTGTTACAAAGGAACAAAGCCTTTCATGGAAACGGACTGATAATTTCTCAGCACTCAAAGCCTGGAATTTTTTGCAAGGACATAAATCCCAAGATTTAAAAATAAAGGACGTGAAGGAAAAAAAAACACAGAAATCCCAGAGAACACAAGCCATGTCACAGAACAACCTGAGACCCCTACAAGGTGGTTCCTGCCTTACTGAGGTTTGTCCCAGATAGCGTTTTGGTAGAAACAGCCTCCCATCCTAGTAAGGAAGGTGAGCCAAAACAAACAGAATGAGATAAAGAGTTCTCCCTCCTTCACCCCTAACAAAATTCTGTCTCGATTAGTGTCATTCTTGTGTTTGGATGTACATTTATGAGAGCATCTTTAATTGCCTAGTGTATAGTTAATTGTGATTTCAAAAACTTTGTGGAAAATGCCGTAGAAGGCTAAGGCTACAATAAATAAGTCGCTGGATGTCAGGATAAGAAGTTTGCACTGATACAGTAGGTGATCGGAAACTCCATCCTCATTCCTTCACATTCCATGTTCTTTTTTGCCTGTATGTGAAAAGCACAAAGGAGTAATAATAGTAGGGTTTTGAAACAGAAATGTAAGTTGCATCTGGCTCACATTCAACCTCTGATTCCTCAGGAGGTTTTCCACGCCCCCTCCCCGATTCCTGCTTTCCAGCTGAGCTGACAGAAGGACAGAAGGATTAAGAAATCAAGCAGCTTATCTTAGAGGTTCCCCACAGGGCACTTTGTCCCAGGTGTTCCTGCTTGTAGCTTATATAATCAGGAGCACTCTGCGTGCCCAGGGTATTACTATAAGGGTGATTGTTTGAGCCAGTGGGTGATGGTGTCAAAGCAGTTATATTCAGGTGATGTGTGATCTTAAAGACCTAGTTAGTGCCCCAGGAGACCTGGAGAGCGGGCTGCTTCCCATACCTTTGCAGTCACACTTTCTGAAGTGAGGTGGCACCACTTCCCAAAGGGGAACAAAGGTGAATGATTAAGGAGAGGGCAGTGTGTTCCTCCAGGGCTTTGGGGGAAAAACACACTCCAAGTTAATCTTTTCTAATGCGCCCCTTTTGTTATGTTTATATTTTTGGTTGGACTTCTTTGTTCACTTAAAATGGAACTAAGTCAAAACTCTGAGAATTGACCATGGCTTCCTCCGATAACCTGAAAAACTACTTATTTTTAAAAGGAGAATGAAAAGAATAATCAGTCAGCTTTATTTTTATTACAATTCTTTTTCTTTCTTAAGGTTATCTGGAGTAGGAAATGGCAACCCACTCCAGTGTGCTTACCTGGAGAATTCCAGGGACAGAGGAGCCTGGCGAGCTACAGTCGGTAGGATTGCAAAGAGTCAGACATGACTAAAGCGACTGCGCACACAGGCAGTGATGTTTGTATTAGATAATTCTCCATCAGACGTGAAAGTTGCAGGCTTATGGCTGTGCCCCAAGGCTAATTTATAGGGAATTCATTTCAAACTGGATCTCAGTTTAATTAGGACCATCCCTACAGAGCAGGTCAGAGACTCCACGTTATTTTCTCTCCTTTGCTTGTATTTTTAACTGCATGGTTAATGCACACTATTGAAAAGATTTCAAATTATCCTGGAGAATATCAGGAAAAATGAACGTCCACTCTGACCATCCCCAACCCTCATCTTCTCTCAAGTGGAAATCGCTGTTGACATTTCAAGGTGCAGCCATCCAAACCTGTTGCTCTGCCTTTACCAATAGAAACATGAGTGTGTGTGCACATACATACCTGTCCCAAAAGATCATTTGGTTTTCATACAGAAGTGAAGTTGCTCAGTCACGTGAGACTCTTTGAGATCCCACGGACTGTAGCCTACCAGACTCCTCTGTCCGTGGACTCTTCCAGGTCAGAGTACTCAGAGTGGGTTGCCATTTCCTTCTCCAGGGGACCTTCTGGACCCAGGGATCGAACCCAGGTCTCCCGCATTTCAGGCAGACGCTTAACTCCCTAGGTCACCAGGGAAGCCAGAGTCATATGATTAATATATCTCTCCTGGATATCGTGCCCTGTTGGTACATGTAGAAGTATGTGAGTTCTATCGAAAGTCAAAGTGCAGTAAGAGGTGCAGGTTTGCTGGAGCTGCCGCCTGAGCTGTTCGTCTCAGGCTGGAGTGATAGGCTGTGGCTGAATCGACTCAGCCCGTTTCTGTGACTGCTGCATGCTGGCTCCGCTCAGTGAATGGATGAGCCCTCTGAAGGAGTGAGTGCAGGAGCTCCCAGCCTCCTGAATTGTGCGTGAAGACCCCTGGCAGTGACAGACCCTTGGGGCTCCCTTCTTCTCAGTTTTAAAAGCAGAAAGGAAACACTTTCCCTCAAGGGCCTTGTCCCATTGATTGATGCCCCACCCTGTTATCTTCTGAGGCGTCTCGCTGTGCTTGCACTGGACTCTCAGGGCCTGGGGTTGAAGGGGATAGTGTGCTTTTATTTTTTCTTTTAATTTCTTTTATTTTTTTAAAAATGCTAATCTTTAAAAAAAATATGTATTATTTATTTTGGCTGCACTGGGTCTTCATCGCTGCACACGGGCTTTCTCCAGTAGTGGAGAGCAGGGGCTACTCTTTATCGTGGAGCGCGGGCCCTAGGACATGGCGGGCTCAGCCGTTGTGGCTCATGGGCTTCAGTTGCCCTGTGGCATGTGGGGTCTTCTTGGACCAGAGATAGATGGAAGAGGTGTCCTCTACATTGCAAGGTGGATTCTTTTTTTTTTTAATTTTTTTTAATTTTTTATTGAAGGATCATTGCTTTACAGAATTTTGTTGTTTTCTGTCAAACCTCAACATGAATCAGCCACAGGTATACACATGTCCCCTCCCTCCTGAACCTCCCTCCCATCTCCCTCCCCATCCCACCCCTCTAGGTTGATACAGAGCCCCTGTTTGAGTTTCCTGAGCCATATAGCAAATTCCCGTTGGCTGTTTTACACATGGTGATGTAAGTGTCCATGTGACTCTTTCCTACATCTCACCCTCTCCCCCCGCCCCATGTCTGTAAGTCTATCCTCTATGTCCGTTTCTCCACTGTTGCCCTGTAAGGAAATTCTTCAGTACCGTTTTTCTAGATTCCGTATATATGTGTTAGAATATGGTATTTCTCTTTTGGACTCACTTCACTCTGTATAATAGGTTCTGGGTTCATCCACCTCATTAGAACTGAATCAAATGTGTTCCTTTTTATGGCTGAGTACTATTCCATTGTGTATCTGTGCCGCAACTTCTTTATCCACTCATCTGTTGATGGGCAAGGCGGATTCTTCATCACTGGACCACCAGGGGCGTCTGAGGGTGACGTGCTTTTCGGCAAGTAGAGGCTGTCCTCTGGCTTCACTCGTTCACGGGCTTATTCATTCATACTCAGGTTACCACGCGGCAGACACACTGAGCGCAGGGCTGGAGATGGAAACCTGAAACAGACACAGTCTGCTGACGGCCGGAGGACGTTACAGATCAGCGAGGGACACAGACGAGGACCCAGACAGTTACAGGAAAGGCTGAGCTGCGCCTTGACCGGTGCAGTGTAGGGAAGTTTCTGGGCGTACTTGAGGGTGTGAGGAGAGGCTTCCTGGACAGGACATCTAATCCAAGTACCAGGGATGATGATAACTTAGCTAGGTAAAGAGAGCTGAGAAGAAAAGAGATGTTGGAAAGAGAGGAGGCCTCGAGACAAAGGTCCAAGAGTGCCTGACAGGGGCTGGCAGGTTGGGGCAAGTGATGCCCACGGCAGGGAAGCAGGGTGGGTCTCTTTGATCTTTGACCTTCAAGGCCTCCTACCTTTGGAAGGACGGATGCTGAAGGTGAAGCGCCAATATTTTGGCGCTCTGATGCAAAGAGCCGACTCATTGGAGAAGACCCTGATTCTGGGAGAGATTGAAGGCAAAAGGGGGTGACCGAGGATGAGGTGGTTGGATGGCATCACTGACTCATGAGTTTGAGAAAGCTCAGGGAGATTGTGATGGACAGGGAGGCCTGGCGTGCTGCAGTCCATGAGGTTGCAAACAGTTGGACACGACTTCGTGACTGAAAGGCAACAGCAACAAAGGGAGTTTGACCCTCATTCTGAGAGTCATGGGGAACAGCTGGAGACTTTTAAGAGGCATCAAGGTGTGATTTATAAGCTTTGTAAGGCGGGAGGCAGATGGAATGGGACAAGCAGACCAGTAGGAGGCTGTTGTGGACGTTGGAATAGGAGGTGATGGTGGCTTTAATTGGAGCGGTGGTGGTGGCACTGGAGAATGTTCTGAGTTTGGGGAGGCATTCTTGCATCCTGCATGCAATCTGTGCAGCTGCAGAAGTGCCAGGTTGAGAAACGGCATAAAGCACATGCGAAGCCGTTAACTGTGATGTTGCAAAGTCGAATGTGTGTGACGCGGAGCTTAGATAAAGATCTGTCTCTGAGAAATATATATATATGAGCGCATTTTTTATTTCGCTTTGTTTTCAGGAGATAATTGCACCTGAGGCTGGAGCTTGCTCACCCGATCTTTTGGACTCAGACTACAGTGCCTGGTCTATTTTCTACATGACTGGGCTTTACTTCAGAACTGACGAGTCATTTATCATTCTGACTGATTTTTTTTTTCTATTTCTTTTCCTCCCCCCTACTCAAAGAAAGGGGAAGGGGGTAAAATGGAGATTGTGATGAGACAACATCAGGGTAACTCAGCCAAAGATGCAGTTATCTGGAGCCCCCGAGTCTGGCTTAGTTGTCCTCATCTTGTTTTGCTCCTCAGAACTGAGCGAGAGGGTGGACAGTGGGATAAGTCAGGCAGTGGGTAAGGGAGAATAGACCTGTAGCCCAGGTTTGGTGTGTCTTGGTCTCTGCCGGAGGGGAGTGGTAAGAAGGGGAGACCGACAGTGTTCTGAGCCATGGGGTAGAGCTAAGCTCTAAATTGCCCACTAATTTGTCCTTTCTCCCAGAGACTGAACTTTGCTTTCACCCATCTCTTTGCTTCCTTTATTCTTGATGCCAGTCACCCAAAGGCAAGGACTCCAAAACTTAAGCATCCATCTTTATTAAAGGAGAAGGATGCGGACGAAAGGGCCGTGTGTGTAGTTTTAAAACATTCTTTGTGAAGGTAACTGGATTGCAGAAAGTGGGTAGGATCGTGTCACAATGAAATACACACCACTTCTTCAGCAGACAGTCCCTTTATTCTGCAAATTTTATTATCTTTGCAGATTTGATACAACTTGGACTCCGTTCAATTCACAATGACATTTCATAGGAATTAGGATCTTTGGACAGAACAGTCTTTCCTGTATATATGTATCCTCCACCCTCGAAGGAACACATATCTGTTAATGTTTTAAGAGAATTCCAAATTTTTTTAAATGACAGTTAATACCCGTTAGAAAGCTGTAGAAACACGTGCCGTGATCATAGGCTTTCTCTTGGACTCCAGCATACCTCTGGCCATTGAATATCGAGGGGAAAAGTACTGGGCTGGATTTGAAGGTATAAGTGAGGATCATGGACAGTTAAAAATGAGTTTTTGTGTTTTTAAAAAACTCTGACCCATACATTTTGGCTTCAAAAAGATGGTGGAGTGTGTGTGTGTGTGTGTATAAAATGGGAAGAAATACCAATGGACAGGTCATTTTGTTGAATGTAACCGAACTCCTGAGCATTCAGAGATTAGCAACAGTCATAATTCCTGGCTGCCGTGCTTTATGCTAATGAGGCCATCCTCTTGTGGTCTTCTGCTGTGACAGCACTTCACTCCTGCTTAATTTCCCCTCTAATGGTGGTGGCAGAGGGCTGGGTATCTATAGTCAGCTTTTACCAATGTAACTGCCTGCCACCACAAGCCATTATAAATTATTATTCTTATTTAGCACTTGACTCTATAGTGTATTTCTTTCCTTCACGTTTTGTAAAATACAGTTACAGACTTAGGTCTAAGTTAGCTATGATTCTTTGTCCTTATAAATTCAAACCTGTCATCAGCAATAAGCTAAACTTTTTCAGATGCCAAACATGTGTAACCCTTGCAAGACAGACTGGTGATTTATCAAGGGGTTTCATTCATTTGTACATGCATGTCATATTTACTGAATACTTACTTTATAGTAGGCACTGCTTTAGGCATTGCAGATCAAACAGTCAGTAGTATGCATTATAGGGGATAGATATGACCAGGAACTTCTAAGAGATACTAGTCAGATTTGAGGAAACGTGCATCTCTATGTTGATAGTCTCGGTATGGTTTTCATCCTTGATTATCTATACAGCTCCATGGAAAACTTCGGCAAAGTTTTATTTTCATTATTTTTTCATCTGCCCTCTGGTTTTCAAGGAGTAATTTTTGCCTTTAGTGGGGTGATATTTTATTACTTTCTCTCTTATGTCCTAGGAAAATTATTTCCTTAAATATATACTGATGGTTCCTTTGGAATGTGTAAACAATTCTTGGAAACCTATATATGAAAATTTTGTTGTAAGAATTCATATACATCTGGACAAGCAAAGACTGTTACCTTCTGCATTCTAAATTCTAGAAATTTTTTCACATTTTCTTGCCAACTTTCCCAGTTGTAGTATTCCCAGTTGGTTGATTGATTTTCCGTCTCTTTCTCGGTTTTTTCCTTAAGTTCTCCTTCTCGCTCTGGAAAAATCCGTGCTTCACTGTGCTGGCAGGAAAGAGCAGTTGTAGATTGTGTCAATTAGCTTATAGGAAATTATTTTCCTTTTATCTCTTACTTGTGTTCCACCACTAATAACTATGTGACTTCAGATACTTGTTAACTTCTCTGAGTCACATTTCCTTACCTGTAGAATCATGCAGTACTTCCTGTAAAAGATGAGATGTGTTTGTTCAGCTGCTCAATCGTGTCTGACTCTGTAACCCTTTGGACTGTAGCCTGCCAGGCTCTTCTGTCCATGGGATTTTTCAGGCAAGAATATTGGAATGGTTTGCCATTTCCTCCTCCAGGGGATCTTCCTGACCCAGGGATAAAACCCTTGTCTCCTGTCTCCTCTGCATTGCAAGCAGATTCTTTACTGCTCAGTCATCAGGGTAGCCCAAAAACTGAGATATCATGTGAAAAATATAAGCACCATATCACACACCTTGTCTGTGCTTGGCTCTCCCCAGTTTTCTCTGTGAATCTGCCCCTTTAGTTCTTGAGCCTATTCCATACTGTTCCATTTGACTTTCCACACCTGGCATATTTAAATCCTCTCCAGGTAAGTCTTCATGTCTTATAGTGACCGTGTTCTGCCATGGAGAAATCGAGTTCCATAGTAAGTCAGCGTGCTTCTGAGGAATTGAGCTTTTGAGATGATTGTGATATTCAGTGATGCTAGGCTCAACCTAAAAGCAGCCTGTAAGTGTTCAGTCAAGTTGCCTCCCTGGCCAAAATGATCTTTTCTACGCTTTGTTATGGTGCTTGGAATTTCTTCTTCAGTATAGACTCCTTCCTCGGCCCTTTAGAGGTTTTTTGCTTTCTAGACTTTTCTTCCCAGCTTCAAATCCTCCTGGTGAGCCCCTGAAGTCAACATTAGTTGGCACTTGAGATGGGTTAATCCGAGATCAAGGTCTTGCTGAAACAAGGGGTAGCCTAAGGTTGGAGAGCAAAGAAGACAGAAGCAAAGAGCAAAGCAAAAGCATCAGAAGCAGATTTTTTCTTGTGCCACAATGATGCCATGTTTGCTGTGACCCTGGGAATTGTGCTGCCTATATCTAAAGAAGCCCTGGCTCTGCGTAGCTGGGTAAGAAGAGAAAGAGCCATTTCCTTCCTGCTTTCCAAAGGTAGATATGCCAGCTGAGTATCTTGGTGTGCATCATGAAGCATCGTCGGGTGAAAATTAGGGAGTGAATTTGGTTAGAGTTTTGGGGAAGGGTTTCTGACTCTGCTGACTGAATTGATGAGTCCAGAAGGAAGAGGGAAACACATCATTGAATGAGTAGTTTGTGGGTGAACTGAATGAGCTAGTGCTCACTTCCTGACTAGAATTTGTGGCCTGAGTACCTCTGTCCTTCCTTTTATTTTTCACGTTTGCATTCAATGGATAACGCGAGGAATAAATAACCTCCTTATCCTTTATTTCAGTAAATCCCTTCTCACTGCAGAAAGGGAATCGTGTGCATATTTTTCACGTTAATTCAGTGTCCCCCTGCTCCTCAATGTAGTAAATACCACAGTGCTAATACGCAGGAGTCCTGTAGTCTGGGCCCCACCTCAGAAAAGCTACACAGTGTCCTGGTAGTTGGCTGCAAAGCCTGCCCTGAAGATCAAATAAAGGAGACGCATATGTGTTCTCAACAAGGGCTCTGCAGGTTGTTTGGGGTCACACTGCTCTCCTACAGCAGCCTGTCAGGAAGGGATCTCTCACCAAGTGCTCCTTACTGCCTGGTACCTTTGGAGAATTCCTCTGGGCCATCTAAGTCATGTAGCCATCTAAGTTCAGTTCAGTTCAGTTCAGTCGCTCAGTCGTGTCCGACTCTCCGCGACCCCATGAATCACAGCACGCCAGGCCTCCCTGTCCATCACCAACTCCCGGAGTACACTCAAACTCATGTCCACAGAGTCGGGGATGCCATCCAGCCATCTCATTCTCTGTCGTCCCCTTCTCCTCCCGCCCCCAACCTTTCCCAGCATCAGAGTCTTTTCCAGTGAGTCAACTCGTCGCATGAGGTGGCCAAAGTATTGCAGTTTCAGCTTTAGCATCAGTCCCTCCAATGAACATCCAGGATTGATCTCCTTTAGAATGGACTGGTTGGATCTCCTTGCAGTATAAGGGACTCTCAAGAGTCTTCTCCAACACCACAGTTCAAAAGCATCGATTCTTCGGCGATCAGCCTTCTTCACAGTCCAACTCTCACAACCATACATGACCACGGGAAAAACCATTGCCTTGACTAGACGGACCTTGGTTGGCAAAGTAATGTCTCTGCTTTTTAATATACTATCAAGGTTGGTCATAACTTTCCTTCCAATGAGCAAGCGTCTTTTAATTTCATGGCTGCAATCAGCATCTGCAGTGATTTTGGAGCCCAAAAAAACAAAGTCTGACACTGTTTCCACTGTTTTTCCATCTATTTCCCATGAAGTGATGGGACCAGGTGCCATGATCTTTGTTTTCTGAATGTTGAGCTTCAAACCAACCTTTTCACTCTCCTCTTTCACTTTCATCAAGAGGCTTTTGAGTTCCTCTTCACTTTCTGCCATAAGGGTAGTGTCATCTGCATATCTGAGGTTATTGATATTTCTCCCAGCAATCTTGATTCCAGCTTGTGCTTCTTCCAGCCCAGCGTTCCTCATGATGTACTCTGCATATAAGTTAAATAAGCAAGGTGACAATATACAACCTTGACGTACACCTTTTCCTATTTGGAACCAGTCTGTTGTTCCATGTCCAGTTCTAACTGTTGCTTCCTGACCTGCATACAGGTTTCTCAAGAGGCAGGTCAGGTGGTCTGGGATTCCCATCTCTTTCAGAATGTTCCACAGTTTATTGTGATCCACACAGTCAAAGGCTTTGGCATAGTCAATGAAGCAGAAATAGATGTTTTTCTGAAACTCTCTTGCTTTCTCCATGATCCAGCGGATGTTGGCAATTTGATCTCTGGTGCCTCTGCCTTTTCTAAAACCTGCTTGAACATCTGGGAGTTCACGGTTTACATATTGCTGAAGCCTGGCTTGGAGAATTTTGAGCATGACTTTGCTAGCGTGTGAGATGAGGGCAATTGTCCGGTAGTTTGAGCATTCTTTGGCATTGCCTTTCTTTGGGATTGGAATGAAGACTGACCTCTTCCAGTCCTGTGGCCACTGCTGAGTTTTCCAAATCTGCTGGCATATTGAGTGCAGCACTTTCACAGCATCATCTTTCAAGACTTGTAATAGCTCAACTGGAATTCCATCACCTCCACTAGCTTTGTTAGTAGTGATGCTTTCTAAGGCCCACTTGACTTCACATTCCAAGATGTCTGGCTCTAGGTCAGTGATCACGTTATTGTGACTATCTTGGTCGGGAAGATCTTTTTTGTACAGTTCTTCTGTGTATTCTTGCCACCTCTTCTTAATATCTTCTGCTTCTGTTAGGTCCATACCATTTCTGTCCTTTATCGAGCCCATCTTTGCATGAAATGTTCCCTTGGAATCTCTAATTTTCTTGAAGAGGTCTCTTGTTTTTCCTATTTTGTTGTTTTCCTCTATTTCTTTGCATTGATCACTGAGGAAGTCTTTCTTATCTCTCCTTGCTATTCTTTGGAACTCTGCATTCAGATGCTTATATCTTTCCTTTTCTCCTTTGCTTTTCGCTTCTCTTCTTTTCACAGCTATTTGTAAGGCCTCCTCAGACAGCCATTTTGCTCTTTTGCATTTCTTTTCCATGGGGATGGTCTTGTTCCCTGTCTCCTGTACAATGTCACGAACCTCCATCCAGAGTTCATCAGGCACTCTATCTATCAGATCTAGTCCCTTAAATCTATTTCTCACTTCCACTGTATAATCATAAGGGATTTGATTGAGGTCATATCTGAATGGTCTAGTGGTTTTCCCTACTTTCTTCAATTTAAGTCTGAACTTCGCAATAAGGAGTTCATGATCTGAGCCACAGTCAGCTCCTGGTCTTGTTTTTGCTAACTGTATACAGCTTCTCCATCTTTGGCTACAAAGAATATAATCAATCTGATTTCGGTGTTGACCATCTGGTGATGTCCATGTGTAGAGTCTTCTCTTGTGTTGCCATCTAAACCAGGCTTGAATAATGGGCCCTTGGCAGAGTCACTTGGAAAGAGGACAGCCCAAGATACTTACTTTATCTGGGATGTGAAATGCTCTACTGTTACTGGATCAACGCATCTCAGCCATCCTGCTCTGGGTGCACCCTGTCTGAGTTGATCTCAGATTTACTATATAAGAACAAACAAACTTATTTGTTTAATGAAACCATATCCCCCCCTATTTTCAATGTTTACCCCCCCCCCCAGAAAGTACACACATTATTGCATATGCCTTAAAAGCTGTTTACTTTGCAGTTCCTTCCTGTTTGTAGCCTCACTGCATTTTCTTCTCTAACCAGTAGATCTGTGCATCACCTCTTGGCAGTAGGGCAAGTGTTTTTGTCATCATGGGTAGTTTCCTAGGGAAGAAGCTCATGGCATTGCTCTGACTCCGGGTGTGCTGTCTGTCTTCTCACACATTCTCACCCCACCACACTGCCCCTGTGATGTTTCTGAGTCTGGCTAGCTTAGATCCTTTCTCTAATTTAAGTTGCTTTCATTTAACCTGCCTTGAGGATGTCTGTCTGATGCACTTGATCACCAAGCTGTGGAGTGGCAGAGCTCAGATAGGTGCTCCCTGTTGAGATTTCTGGATGCTGCAGTGGTACCCAGAATAGGAAGCCCATCAGAATCCTTTTGACAACAAGTCACTGGGAGCCCTGACCAGTTGTCAGACAGGATGACTGTTGCGGCTCCAAATATGTCACAATTTGGCTGCTGCTGCTAAGTCACTTCAGTCGTGTCCGACTCTGTGTGACCCCATAGATGGCAGCCCACCAGGCTCCCCCGTCCCTGGAATTCTCCAGGCAAGAACACTGGAGTGGGTTGCCATTTCCTTCTCCAGTGTGTGAAAGTGAAAAGTGAAAGTGAAGTCGCTCAGTCACGTCTGACCCGTAGCGACCCCACGGACTGCAGCCTACCAGGCTGCTCCGTCCATGGGATTTTCTAGGCAAGAGTACTGGAGTGGCTTGCATTTGAGACTAAAAGGGAAAATAGATTTTTCTCATGCATCCCACTCTCTTTTCAGGGAGGAAAAAGTTTTCCAAAAACCTCCCCACCCAACCCCCAGCAGAGATTTCCCGTGTGTCTGATTGGTCAAAACTAGGCCTATGGTCACCCCTAAATCAACCACTAGCACAGCAGACCAGGATTTCCCAATTTCAGAGTCAAATCAAAATCCATTAAGGTAGAGAACAGATGTGAAGTAGGTGACCACACAATAGTGTTTGCCATGGGAGGAGTCGTGGGTGGGTTTCTTGGTATTTTGCATGTCACGTACAAGGGTCTAAGCAGAATCTTCTATTTTGTCTGAGATATTTTCAAGTAACTGTTATTTTTTAAAATTTTATTTATTTTTGGCTGGACGGGGTCTTCGTTGCTGCATGTGGACTTTCTCTAGTTGCGACGAGCAGGGGCTACTAGTTGCAGCATGTGGACTTTTCCTTGTGGGGGCTTCTCTTGCTGTGCTACACAGGCTCTAGGGCGTGGCCTCAATAGTCATGGAACCCAAGCTTCATTGCCCCACTGTTTCCCAAGGAGGAAAACACTTTCCAAAAGCCTCCCCACTCAGCCCCAGCAGAGTTTCCCTCTACTCCCAGAGTTTCCCCCAGCATGTGAAATCTTTCTAGACCAGGGATTGAACCTGTGTCCCCTGCATTGGGAGTCAGCTTCTTAACCACTGGACCATCAGGGAGGTCCAAGTAACTGTTTTTTCTTTTTAGATTTCATACTGGATCTGGATTCTTACACTGCATACAGAGGGAAAGGCATGAGAGAACGTCTGGGGTCTTGGGGGAAAACAAGCAAATGGGTACCTAGAAAGGTCCCCTATAAGTATACTGAAAGTATAATTTATCATTTAAATCAAGATGATTTTGAGTGTCAATGGGGATGCTATAAATAATCCTACCATGTCAACAGGTAAAATCATCCTAGGCGAAGTAAAACATATGCCCAAGCCAGGTCTGTATGAGGGAGTCTTTGTTTTCTTTTAATGTGAGGGAAAAAGCAAAAGTTTATTTTTTAAAAAAGTTTCCTTAGGTGGAGAAAATGCCACATTTATTTAAGATCATGGTAAATTCCAAATTTATATGCAAAGTTCATGTTTAATTTTATTTAAATCCTAAATCTTATGAGACATTAGAAAGACTATTATAGAAGATACAGTTACTGTTTTTACCCCTCAGAACTTGTAGATATTCTGGGATGAATTTGGAAAAAAGAAATATTAGCATGTACAAAATCAAAATATTTTATATTGGAAAACTATAAATGTTTATCTTTCATTTTATCTCGTGTTGGTGCCAAGTGTTCCTCTAATTTCTCCTAACCTGCCAAGGCTTTGCTGTCACTGAGGATCTTTTTGGTCTTGGCTGCTGATGGAAGCTTGGAAAACTGCTTTGTGTGAGGGAATAACCAAAATGGAAGAAGGCTAATCTCCTACAGACAAAATGTGTTCAAGCTTGAATGAAACATATGAATGATCTTTCTAAGGGAAGGGGGAAACCAGTCATTTTTCCCTCCAAGAAAATATTTCAGGTTCTTTCTTTCCCATATGTCGTTGAGCTTTGCATTTTGCTGCTGTGCTCACAGAATGCTCTCTACCCGTCAATATCCAGAAAGGAGAGCCTTTTCATTGAAACAGGCCATTCAGTCTGTTTCAGGGAGTACTGCTGATAGTCTGTCTGTATCCGAAAGAAGGAGAGGGGCAAGAGGAAGCCTAAATAGACATCTTGGGGAGATTTTCAAAACCGAGTGTTGCTATTGAAAATGCGAGAGGAATTATTTTGAAAGCCCCAAATCACCCCCTCTTCCACTCAGTTTCAGCTGAATACTAACGTAAAATTTTATGAATAGTAAAAAGACTCGCACTCCCCTACATTTGTAAACTTCAGTCTTTCACGTTTCTTAAGAATAAGATCTAGTGTCTTGCTTTATTCAGTAATCTCAGAAAGTATGATCGAAACGAAGATGCTGCTTTGATTTCTGGTTTATGTGATTAGATCTTGGATCTTAGAAATGAATAGGTTAAAAATATCAGCTTTCCATCAAGGGTTTAACAGGAACCTCATATTTCTGAACAAACTTCTCCTGCTTTGGAAAGGGGCTATTTCTTGGTCTGCAAACATTGAGTCTGGGCTGCCAGAGAGAATGTCACCCTGGGCCTTGATGACAGTGTTGTTATTTAGATGGTAAACAAGGCATGAAATATCCTGTCACAGAACTCAGCACCCTTAAGTGGGGACAAGAAACCCCTCACCTTTGGGTGTAATCAAAGGTCACTGTGAAATCATCTCATGTTCCAGTATCCAGGCTCGTAACCTCCCAGTGGTTTGTTGCTTCCAGGGAGCAATCCGTTTCGTCCGAGACTGGACGAAATAGGCAGATAGGTGAATCTAGTGGATGCATGTGAATGGATATCGAAACATCAGCTCTGCTGCTGAAATTTCCCGCAGCCCATAATTAATTATCTCTTTAATATTTTTTGAAATTAAAAAAAAATATATATATATATAAATTCAGTTTGGTTCAGTTGTGTCAGACTCTTTGCAACCCCATGGACTGTAGCATGCCAGGCCTCCCTGTCCATCACCAACTCCTGGCACTTATTCAAACTCATGTCCATTGAGTCGGTGATGCCATCCAACCATCTCATCCTCTGTCATCCCCTTCTTCTCCCGCCTTCAATCTTTCCCAGCATCAGGGTCTTTTCCAATGAGTCAGTTCTTCGCATCAGGTATATATATATATGTGTGTGTGTGTGTGTGTGTGTGTATTTATTTAAGGCTGTGCTGGGTCTTCATTGCTGCCCTCAGGTTTTCTCCAGTTAAGGCGAGCAGGGGCTACCCTCTAGTTGTGGTGTGAGGACTTCTCACTGTGGCGGCGTCTCTTGCTGTGGAACATGGGCTCTAGAGAGCTGAGACTTCAACTGTTGTGGCACACAGGCTTAGCTTCCCCGAGGCATGTGGGCTCTTCCCAAACCAGGGGTCGAACTGGTACCCTCTGCCTTATGAGGAGGATTCTTAATCAGGGACCAGAGAAGTGCATATCTCCTTAATCTTTACATTTATTTCCTGAGGGGTAGATAAGAACATGGGCTTCCGTGGTAGCTCAGCTGGTAAAGAATCTGCCTGCCATGCAAGAGACCCCGGTTTGATTTCTGGGTTGGGAGGATCCCTTGGAGAAGGGATAGGCTACCTACTCCAGTGTACTTGGGCTTCCCTGGTGGCTCAGATGGAAAGAATCCACCTGCAATGTAGAAGACCTGGATTTGACCCCTCGGTTGGGTAGATCCCCTGGAGGAGGCTATGGCAACCCACTTCAGTATTCTTGCCTGGAGAATCCCCATAGATAGAGGAGCCTGGCAGGCTATAGTCCATGGGGTTGCAAAGAGTTGGACAGGACTAAATGACTAAGCACAGTACAGCACAGATAAAAACATATACAGAGAACACACTATTCAGAAGATTAGAGAGTCAACTCTCTAGAGCCCTGTGCTGGAAGAACTGGCTGTTTCCTCCGCCGTGCTCTTGACATACAGCCAACAGCCCACCAGCAGCTGTCTAACAACGCAGGGGAGGGACCCAGAGTAGTGATGGTATCCTGCTGTCGTACTTGGGAGCGAGACTGACATTTAGCCACATGATTTGTGTAAGAATTACTCTTCTCTATTTTTCTGATCCAACCTTCAATCACCCCCACCTTCTGGGCTGGCAGGAAATTCAAAGATTTGCTTTTTGGATAGAAGAGTTTTGTGTGATTCTCTAGCAAGTGGTGACGGAAGAACTTGGAGAATAGTTTTTAGTTTGCTGTGGGGTCATCTTTATTTTCCTTCCTTTTGGCTCTGGCTGCTTCAGGGAGTGCTTTGTCTTAAACACTGTTGTTCACGTTGTGTTCAGTGGTATGTGGTCAGCAGTGCTCCCACCAGCTGGTAAATAGCTACCCTTGTCTTTTGCAGAAGCTGAGCGCTAGTCTTTCCTCCCTTGATATTCTGGTCATGGGTTGACTTGAGTCCCCAAAAGATATGTTGAAGTCCTGATATACATGGCACTAGTGGTAAAGAAACCATCTGCCAATGCAGAGATGTGGGTTCGATCCCTGGCTCAGGAAGATCCCCTGGAGGAGGGAATGGCAACCCCCTTCAGCACTTTTTTTTTTTTGAGTTAATGTTTTTATTTATTGCAGATAAATGCCCAGAAGTAGAATTGCTGGATCAAATGGTAATTATTTAATGTAGTTCTATGCAGTTTACATGTATAAAACTGCATAGAATTAAACAGAGAAATCCACCCCCCCCAAATATATAGATGCCCAGATGAGTTAAGTCAGAACCCCTAATGACTGTGCATTTTTAATGCCTTTTGTTGAATTAAATTGACTTCATTTTGGCTTTGCTGGGTCTTTGTTGCAGGGCTTTGCCGCCCCGTAGTATGTGGAATCCTCTGGTAGCAGGGATTGAATCCATGTCCCCTGCATCGTCAGGCAGATTCCTAACCCCTGAACCACCAATGAAGTTCAATTGGGTATTTTTAAACTCCTCAGATGACGCTAACATTCTGTCAGGGTTGAGAGTCCCTGCCCTAGGCATTTTCACAGAAATACCTCAACAGGAATTTTACAGCATATTTGCGACACTCTGCTAGAAACAGAATTTGGTTGAAAAAGACAGTAAAATCTCTAAATCATTAATTCTTATCTACAACTAAATAGTGTGTGCACTTATCATATCCCTCTGAGTATTCTAGATCTTTGCTGTTCAAGCATCTTCCATGATATCATCTGGGAGCTTTTTACACGCGACATTTCAGGCCTAGAGAAGCCCATGGACAGAGGAGCCTGGTGGGCTACAGTCCATGGGGTCACAAAGAGTTGAACACGATTGAAGCAACTTAGCATGCACACATACGTGAATATAATCTTATTTAGAAATAAGATTTTTGCAGGTGTGATTAAGATGTAAGTTAAGATGGGAGCATCCTGGAGGAGAGCGGGTCCCCAATCCCACAGGGCTGATGCTCTTATAAAAGAAGACAAGAGACGCAGGCAGACACACACAGGGAAGTGACTGTCACAAGACACAGCACACGGAGGAAAAGCACTATGTGACAGCCAAGGCAGTGACTGCAGTGATGTGCAAGCCAAAGAGCAGCGAGGACTGCCAGCACCCCAGGACCAGGAGAGAAGCCTGGCCCCCCTTTGTTTGGATTTTAGACTTCTGGTCTCCAGAATAGTCAAAAAATAAATTTGTGTTATTTTGAGCTACCTAGTTTGTCATGGCAACCTTGGGGGCATAATGCAGTCCCCTTCTCTCCCTTCCCTGATACAGATCCTGTGTTGCTCACCAAGTTCTTTCTGCTGTGTCTCCCCCTCCCTGGGGTCACTGAGTATAATCCCTCTCCACTGAGCATTTGGAACCGCAATGTGCGCACTCTTCCTGGGGTTGCAGAGGATAAAGAAAATGGAAGGACAATTTAGTCACTTTGTTGATATTTTACTCTGTTACACTTCCATTTTTAAGAAGAGGTTTTTTTTTGGGGAAAGATACAAGAAGCGAGAGGTTGTTAATAGTTGCCAAGGTCAAACCTGCTGCTCTCCTGACTGTTCCTTCTGGCATCCTCTTCCCAAAGAGTGTCTCTTACAACTTGGACTTGTCAGTTTTTTCCCCACAGGTGTTTTCTGAGTGCTGCCCATGTGCCAGGCAGTGAGGAGAGAGTCCTAGTCTTCAGTGAGCCAGAGGGACACAAAGAGGTGCGTAGACATTTATAAAGCGAGTACAAGAAGCTATTCAAGGAGCTGAGAAAAGGTGCGATTTGTGTAAGGACTGCTCGGTCATCATAAAAGTCCTTACCTAGAGATTGTTTCTTCAAGAATGAGCAGGATTTGTCAGGCAGATTAAGAAAGGACCTTCTAGGATGTGGAAGTATTTTGGGAAATTATATGATAATTTTTAAAAGAGGGGATTAGTAGGCACGATTAGATTATAGGGTGGGTGAAAGAGTGGTAGCAGATGAAGAAAAGGTAGATGAAGGCCAGACTGTAAAATATTAGGGAGTGCTTACTGTCGGCTAGGTCCTGTGCCAGTTGTTTTCAATAGGTTATCAACTCTGAGAAGGGACTACTGGCATTACTTAATGGATGGACCTGAAAATTAAGAGGCATAGGTAACTTGTTCAGCACAGTCAGATGGTAGGTGATGGAGGCTAGAATTCAAGCCAGGCCTAAAGCCTGAGAGGTGGAGAGTGTCCTTGAGGAAGACTGGCAATTATATAGCCTGGGTGGAAGAGTCACTGGACTTTAGAGACAGAGGCAGTGTGGCCATGGCAATCCAGGAAGGAGACGGTGCAAGATTGAAAAGAGGGAACAGGGGGACTGATTTGCCCCATGATCAGTTTATCAGTTGATGGTTAGGAGGAGTGGGAAAGGAGAGCATTGACTCTAAAGTCCTTGCTTTGAATCATGGTTTGAGGATGGTGCCATTCTTCAAGGCGAATTAGAGAGAGGAACAAGATATTTTTCAAAGAAATACTGATTTTGTTTTTAGCTGCTTTGAATTTCAAGTGCCTGGTGGTAGATGTTCAACAGCCAATTACAAATTTTGGTCTGAAGTTCGGATGGGAAGTCAGGGCCAGAGATCCACTTGTGATTCATCAACAGGGTGGTCTAGCCAGAGTGACCTTTCTTGAAATGTGAGTCTCATTTCTGTCACTCCACTGCCTAAGTCACTTCAGCACTCATGTGGTTCTCTTAGAGGAAAGACCTGCAACCTTAGCATGACTGGCAAGGCACTGTGAACTGGCTCAGCCTGTCTCCAGGCTCATCCTGAGGTGGGTTCTCAGTCAGGCTCGGGCTCTGGATTTCAGCTCTCAGAGACATAGGTGAGACCCCTTTCCACCTCAGGAAGCACCCCTCAACACGTGCTCTCCTGTGCACAGCACGTGCTTGCACAAGCAGGCACGTGCAAACATGTGAGCACATGCATGTGTCCCTCATACCACACGCAGGCATAGGTATGTGTACCCGCACACAGATTCATGTGATGCGCTGTGAACACACACATGCTCCCCCCATGCACATATACAGCTGTGCACAGAGGCACGTGCACGCTCACAGACACGTGCAGGCCTTTCACCTAGTCAGTTCCAACTCGCTCCACACACACGCAGCTAAAGCATCTTTTTATACTTGTTGCTGTTCAGTCGCTCAATCATGTCCCACTCTCTGTGACCCCATGGACTGCAGCAGCCAGGCTTCCCTGTCCTTCACCGTCTCCCGGAGCTTGCTCAAGCTCATGTCCATTGAGTCAGTGATGCCATCCCACCATCTCATCCTCTGTCGTCCCCTTCTCCTCCTGCCTTCAGTCTTTCCTAGCATCAGGGGCTTTTCTAATGAGTCGGCTCTTCACATCAGGTGGCCACAGCATCGGAGCTTTAGCTTCAGCATCAGTTTTCCCAAATAATATTCAGGATCGATTTCCTTTAGGATTGACTGGTTTGATATCCTCACAGTCCAAGGGACTCTCAAGAGTCTTCTCCAACACCACAGTTTATCCATGACCTCATACTTAAACAGGGTTTCCTTTTTTTTAAAATGCCGTAGCACTTATTGAGTTGTATTGAGTAATTCATGCTCTAATGTTTTCTTTCCTGTTAGAATGGGAGTTCCATATTAGTAGCAATGATCTACATATTTCTGTAGCCTCTAAGTATAGTTTCTAGCATGAATGGGTAATTTAATTTAGAGACTATGGGTGCACATTGAGGATGGGTGGGTGGATGGATGGATGGACGGACAAATGAAGCTGTGAGTGTTAATGAGATGTAGAGAGTAAATGTGCACTCTGGGAGAAGAGACAGGACTCAGAGGATTCTCCCCACTCCACGGTGAACGTCCAACCCACTTAATCTCTTCTCTAGTGAGAATTACTGCTCTGGTAAGCTTTGAAGATTTTCTTTCAAACTTCTTGTCCTCTAAGAAGATGCAGACTACCACTTATGCTCTGGGTCACAGTGTACGGAATATGCAGGAGGAAAACTAGGCCATCCTTTTCTGTTCGTGTCTGAACTGTCTCATTAGTTGGCACCCGTGTTGCAGTAATCAACTTCTCATTAAGGCTTCTCATTAGATGATATTTTTTCCCTTTTACTGTTGGCATGAACAGGACAGTCAATTTATTATCACTTGCCTATTTATCACTTAAAGGAACTTTACCTTCCTCCTAGTTATCAAACCTAATTTTTTTCTGGGTTTTGTAAAATCCTTAACCTTATGATAGGGTTTTATTTTTTTCCTTTGGTAAGCCTTTAGCCATTGCTTCATCTAGCATTTCAAAGCCATGTTTAGTGAAAACATGTTTTAGCCATGTTTTAGAGATATACTTAATAAGATTTTATTTTGTCAGCACTTATTTACTGCATGGAATACTTCCTCAGTTTTCATGGTATTCCATGGCTAGATCCATTTGCTCATTTGGTCATAATACATTAAGGCCAAAATAGTGGTTTAATACTTACTTAAATAGTATGGTTTTTGTTGTGATCGTGGGACCCTCTTATTTAATCCCAGGCAGTCATTTCTCAAGTATATGCTTTTAATTATAAGGAAAACCGAATGAAAAAAGTGATTTGATCATGGCACAGACATGCCATCATCACAAAAATAATCTGCACTCAGATCCACAGCATCACTTTCATTGATAAATATTTTAATGTCTTATGTACAAATATTCTCTTTACAAATCATTTCCAGCCAAAGAAAGAACTTGTTTAGTCACAGATGGGCTGTCTACCTGTCCATAAAAATATCCTATAGAGAGCTTTCTAAACAAGAGAATAGGATTTTTCAAATGACTTTTTGTAATTTTTTCATTTTCTATCTGGTATCTGTGTTTAAAAAATTAGTACATGAAAGCAATATGTGTCACTGAAATGAGAATGGCCATCTATTTATACTTAAGAAAGCTCAGAGGTAAATAATCTGCCTGTAATGCAGGAGACGCAGGTTCGCTCTCTGGGGTGGGAAGATCCCCTGGGGAAGGGAATGGCAGCCCACTCCAGTATTCTTGCCTGGACAGAGGAGCCTGGCAGCTGCAGTCCGTGGGGTTACAAGAGTCAAAGACGACTGAGCAAGTGATGCTTTCACACGTGAATATAGTCCTCTTGTTGAAGTTTCAGAGCGATCATCCATTCCATTCTCCCGGCTTCTCTGAAGGCCACACTACTGATAAAGTTGTTTGAGAGTGGGTTTCTTTAGCTTCCATCTTCTTTCCCAAATACTTCCCCAGGCCTCCCTCCACTACCAGATTCTTACTCAATCTCTGGCAGAGCTGGCAAACAGAGCTTTCTCTCAATGGAGAAAAATTAACTAAGAAAGAAAAGATTGCCAAAAGGCTAAAACTATTTAAGTAGTTAACAGAAAAAGCTGCGTTGGAGAAACAATGGAGGAACGTAAATTCCCAATTATAATAGGCACCAAAAAAAAAAAAAAAAGATCAGGAGGCAAATCCACAATGAAGAGGATAAGGGATTTAAAATAAACCCTTTCCTCTTGATTATAACATGTGCGTGCATTTCTTTGCTCCAGTGTTTTTTTTTTCTCCTATTATATATGATTATTTTTCCTGCTTTTTCTCTTTCTAGCCTCCTGAATTTTAAGCCTCCTGAAACAGGTATAGTTCTGTCTTGATCACCACTATATACCAATAATTAACACATAGGTCAGTTCAGTTCAGTTGCTCAGTCACCTCCAACTGTTTGCGACCCCATGGACTGCAGCACACCAGGCTTCCCTGTCTCTCACCAACTCCTGGAGCTTCCTCAAACTCATGTCCATCAAGGCAGTGATGCCATCCAACCATCTCATACTCTGTCATCCCCGTCTCTTCCTTCCTTCAATCTTTCCCACCATCAGAGTCTCTTCCAGTGAGTCAGTTCTTCGCATCAGGTGGCCAAAGTATTGGAGTTTCAGCTTCAGCATCAGTCCTTCCAATGAATATTCAGGACTGATTTTCTTTAGGATGAACTTGTTGGATCTCCTTGTAGTCCAAGGGACTCTCAAGAGTCTTCTCCAAAAACATCAGTTCTTCAACGCTCAGCTTTCTTTATAGTCCAACTCTCACATCCATACGTGACTACTGGAAAAACCATAGCTTTGACGAGACAGACCTTTGTCGGCAAAGTAATGTCTCTGCTTTTTAACACATAGCAGGTACTTTTTAAACACATAGTAGATACTTTTAAATAAATATCTAGAGACAGCTCTTTCTATAGTTTTCATCATTTTAAATTAGGCTCTCGATTTTCTGACCTCCAGCTTCCTTTCTTTCCCCTCAGTATGGCACCATGGCCCTTCTTTACCTGTATCCTCAAGGTTAGTAAACTTAAGTTCTGTCATCTTCATACGGGCATCAGAGAACGATATGACGTCGTAGTTCATAATCTTCTAATCCATTTGCCCTGGACAGCTGTTTGCAGTAGAGTGAGGAGAGATGAACTGTGTTGAAACCTAACTCAGGAGTTGAAACCTGTTTGGTGAGCATAGATTTTATCTTGGGAATATTCCTTTTAAGAACTAACTTTTAAGAATAAACCAGAAGAACTGCTTATACCAAAGCCCAGATTCTTCAAATATGTTTTCTCTTCTTTAATTCGTATAGGAAGATACTAGTTAGAAGATTTGCCTTTTAAGACTAGGAGAAGTTAAGACCTTGAGAAAGAAGCAAAACAAACCCCAAAACCGTTAGAAGGGGAAAATCAAGCTACTAAAAAAGGACATTTTCATTTAATCTTGCCATATGATTTCTTCATTCTCCGTGCCTTTGAGCACATCCAATAATTTAAAGAGAAGAAACTTAAAGTATTTAATATGTTGGAAATTTTCCATTAAATGTGAGAATAATCTATGAAACTTAACATAATTGATCATGTGTAATAATTTAACTTAAAGAGCAGTTTTTAAAATAAGGACTGTTGAAAGGCTGATAAAATTCAATAAGTTTAGAATCACTTTATGCCCAATATACAGGGGGCTCAAGAGAAGGTATATAGGAGTGATTTCTTATTACTGAATATAATTAGTTAATACAGTATATTTTTCTGTCTCTTTCCAAATAAAAATGGATGTTGAAGTCTGACTTAATTATTTATCTTGTTATAAAAAACTATAAATACATAGGTAGATAGGGATAAAAATAGGTAGCTTAAATAAGTAGAGAGAGAGAGAGACACCTCTGTACATATATACAGAGATTGTTTCCCTGTAAAGAAAAAGGAAATGAAATATAAACATATAGCTAATGAATAAAAAAGAGACTGATGAGCTTCGCATTCCGTGAGTGACTCTGCTGCTATTATTTTATATTAATATTATTCTCCTAACATGAATGAACAACTCTCCTCAGCTAATAGACACTGTAAAGATCATTTAATACAACTGTCTTATTTTACTGATGAGGGTACTAAGTGCCTTAAGGAGCAGAAAAGAGGACCTCCACTTCCTAAAGCCAACACAAAGGTAATTCCCAAGGCCAACAAGACAAGAGGGGGAATTCATTCATCCTTTGAACTCATTTTTTTCCATTTACCAGTGTTTTATTGAGGGCCTTATCTGGGGACAGGCACTGTGCTAGGCATTAGGGATACAGGTGAACAACCAACAGGCTTCCTGATATCATGGAACCTAAATTCTTGGAGTGGAGTCTAAAAATGAATTAAGTAAATAGATACACAAAGAAAATAATGTGATAGGTGATAACTGGCTTGGAGGAAGAACATGTAGCTTAGTCTTCTCTAGGGGCATCAAAATTGAGACATGAAGGCTGAGAGTGGTGAGACATGTGCTCAGTATGTGGGCTTTGAGGGGAGTTCATGCCTGGGAAAGAGGAAGGGACTGGTGGGCAGAAGAGAAAAATCAAACCTGACGAGGTGGCTAGCCAGATCCCGAAGGGCAGTGACAGCCGTGGGAAGCGATGAAGACGTAATTCTAAAAGCAACAGAGAACATTGGTGGGCTTTGCTTGAGAGAATGACATCATCTGATGTATATTTTGAAAGGTCACTCTTGCTGATTTATGGGGAATGGATTGTAGGAGAAGGGGGCAGAGAGGAAGTGGAACATTACTCAGGAGGCTTTTAGTGGGAAGTGTGGAGAAAGAGTGGATGTGTTGGAAGTATATTTCGGGAACAGTGATAACAAAATTTGCTGATGGCTCATGGATGTGGAAGTAGGAGGGGGCTTAATGACAAGGGAGAAATTGGAATTGCCTACTCTTTTGGACTCAAGAGGCTGAGTAGACTATGGTGGTACTTACTGAGAAGGGGAAGACTGGGGTGGAAACAGAAATATATTTTATTAGACTAGTACTTATATTTTACTTGACTTGGGTTGTCTAATCCAAATTAAAAAAAAACTATTAAGTCTCACCTAAAGACAAATATATTTCATTTTGATCAGGACCAATGTGAATGTGCCAGAGGAAATCATGAAATGTGGATAATATCTTCTCCCTATATCACAAACAATACAGTCATTAATTTTCAGAGTGGTTGAAGGCCATCTCTGGAACGAGATGTGAGTTGGAAGAATCTGTGAATGTGGAAACAGCAGTGAATGTGTGCCTGTGTATTGTCAGTGGTGTGTGTGTGCCTGTGTGGTGGTGTGTGAGGACAGGATGCCACAGTGAGTTTATCAAAGTGGATGCCCTTGGGTTCAGTTCAGTTCAGTCGCTCAGTCGTGTCTAACTCTTCGCGACCCCATGGATCACAGCATGCCAGGCCTCCCTGTCCATCACCAAATTCTGGAGTCTATTCAGACTAATGTTCACTGAGTCAGTGATGCCATCCAATCGTCTCATCCTCTGTCATCCCCTTCTCCTCCTGCCCTCAGTCTTTCCCAGCATCAGGGTCTTTTCCAATGAGTCAGCTCTTCACATCAGGTGGCCAAAAGATTGGAGATTCAGCTTCATCATCAGTCTTTCTAGTGAACACTCAGGACTGATAGCCTTTAGAATGGACTGGTTGGGTTTCCTTGCAGTCCAAGGGACTCTCAAGAGTCTTCTCCAACACCACAGTTCAAAAGCATCAGTTCTTCGGCGATCAGCTTTCTTCACAGTCCAACTCTCACATCCATACACGACTACTGGAAAAACCATAGCCTTGACAAGATGGACCTTTGTTGGCAAAGTAATGTCTCTGCTTTTTAATATGCTGTCTAGGTTGGTCATAATTTTCCTTCCAAGGAGTAAGCGTCTTTTAATTTCATGGCTGCAATCAGCATCTGCAGTGATTTTGGAGCCCAAAAATATAAAGTCTGTCACTGTTTCCCCATTTATTTGCCATGAAGATGGGACCAGATGCCATGATCTTTCTGAATGTTGAGTTTTAAGCCAACTTTTTCACTCTCCTCTTTCACTTTCATCAAGAGGCTCTTTAGTTCTTCTTCACTTTCTACCATAAGGGTGGTGTCATCTGCATATCTGAGGTTATTGATATTTTTCCTGGCAATCTTGATTCCCGTGTGTTCTTCATCCAGCCCAGCATTTCTCATGATGTACTTTGCATATAAATTAAATAAGCAGGGTGACAATATACAGCCTTGACGTACTCCTTTTCCTGTTTGGAACCAGTCTTTTATTTCGTGTCTGATTCTGACTGTTGCTTCTTGACCTGCATACAGGTTTCTCAAGAGGCAGGTCAGGTGGTCTGGTATTCCCATCTCTTTCAGAATGTTCCACAGTTTATTGTGATCCACACAGTTAAAGGATTTGGCATAGTCAATAAAGCAGAAATGGATGTTTTTCTGGAACTCTCTTGCTTTTATGATGATCCAGCAGATGTTGGCCATTTGATCTCTGGTTCCTCTCCTTTTCTAAAACCAGCTTGAAGATCTGGAAGTTCACAGTTCACGTATTGCTGAAGCCTGGCTTGAAGAATTTTGAGCATTACTTTACTAGCGTGTGAGATGAGTGCAGTAGTTGTGCGGTAGTTTGAGCATTCTTTGGCATTGCCTTTCATTGGGATTGAAATGAAAACTGCCCTTTTCCAGTCCTGTGACCACTGCTGAGTTTTCCAAATTTGTTGGCATATTAAGTGCAGCCCTTTCACGGCATCATCTTTCAGGATTTGAAATAGCTCGGCTGGAATTCTATCACCTCCACTAGCTTTGTTTGTAGTGATGCTTCCTAAGGCCCACTTGACTTCACATTCCAGGATGTCTGGCTCTAGGTGAGTGATCACACCATCATGATTATCTGGGTCATGAAGATCTTTTTTGTATAGTTCTTCTGTGTATTCTTGCCACCTCTTCTTAATATCTTCTGCTTCTGTTAGGTCCATACCATTTCTGTCCTTTATCGAGCCCATCTTTGCATGAAATGTTCCCTTGGTATCTCTAATTTTCTTGAAGAGATCTCTTGTCTTTCCTATTCTGTTGTTTTTCTCTATTTCTTTGCATTGATCACTGAGGAAGGCTTTCTTATCTCTCCTTGCTCTTCTTTGGAACTCTGCATTCAGATGCTTTTATCTTTCCTTTTCTCCTTTGCTTTTTGCTTCTCTTCCTTTCACAGCTATTTGTAAGGCCTTCTCAGACAGCCATTTTGCTTTTTTGTATTTCTTTTCCATGGGGATGGTCTTGGTCCCTGTCTCCTGTACAATGTCACGAACCTCCGTCCAGAGTTCATCAGGCACTCTATCTATCAAATCTAGTCCCTTAAATCTATTTCTCACTTCCACTGTATAAGTGTAAGGGATTTGATTTAGGTCATACCTGAACGGTCTTTTGGTTTTCCCTATTTTCTTCAATTTAAGTTTGAATTTGGCAGTAAGGAGTTCATGTTCTGAGCAACAGTCAGCTCCCAGTCTTGTTTTTCTGACTGTTTAGAGCTTCTCCATCTTTGGCTGCAAAGAATATAATCAGTCTGATTTTGGTGTTGGCCACCTGGTGATGTCCATGTGTAGAGTCTTCTCTGGTGTTTTCAGAAGAGGGTGTTTGCTATGACCAGTGTGTTGTCTTGGTAAAACTCTGTTAGCCTTTGCCCTGCTCTTGGGTTAGGCGGAAATTTAAGGTATTTTATGGTTGATCTTCAGAAAACTCTAATTGTTCTTCTTTACAAATCATTTTCAGGCCTTGTGCTCTGTGTGAATATTCATGGAGTTATAAGGAGACACATTCTCTTTTGCCTAGAATGAAAAGTTATGCATTCATCATCAGCAAATATTTGGGGAAGTTGAAGACTGTATTCATTCTTGCTTGTCTTTGATTTTGCTACCCAACAGATACAGTAAAGCAGCCCATAGAGAACCTGTATATATTAGCCAGATGTGTAGGACATCAGGCTGAAAGGTTACAGAGAAACCAGGAAGGGCCTAGTTGGTTTCTAGTTCTAAATGTTAAGAATGTCAGCCTGAAACTTGAAATCAAAGCTAATACACGGCAGTGTTAAACTACCCACACCCATCATAATAACACTGTAGCACACATATTTTTGTATTAGGGAGGGATACCTTTGTCCCTAAAATGAATCAGTTCTCTGCTTCTAGCTTAATATTGCACAATAATGCCCACAGACTCCAAACTCATTTAGAGGAGGAAAAGAAAGCCTTTTATTTTCTACTTTGAGGAAAGAGAGGTAATTTGTGGTGGAGGACAGAAGGAGGAGAATTGGGAGAATTAAATTCTTCAGTTTTCTCTCTCTGGCTGGGAGAAAACTGGGAGGATATTTGGGGAGAACTCAGGTGGTGGCATCATTTTTTAGGTAAAGAAAAACTCAAAATCTCTAAGTTTTTGAGATTAGTGTGATTGAGTCCACTTTATTTCCACTGTAATCACTTAGCAAAATAAACTACCAGCTCAGATGGATGAGATAACAATTTCTCTTCAGGCTTAGCATGGTGTTTCAACGCCCCAGAACATACTCCTTTATATAAGAGATGCTCGGTGAGAATTACACTGACTTTAATTGACTTTTCCCTCTTGGTGGCCTATTTCTCAGTCTGTGTTGTATATTCATTGTACAATTCTCCTGATCCTTGTAGAGTGTCTGTCCTTTGACCCTTTTAAATAGCATTTGGGATTGTGGTGAATTTTATGGCTTCAGAAAATCAACCTCATCAATTTATCCAGAGACGATGATTCATTAACGAAACTTACAATAACTAGATAATTATGTCTCTTTCTGATGTATTTCTTTATGTATATTCTATAAACAAACGTCCAAGAGTAATTTTCTTCAAAATCTTGGGGAAATAGACAGGATGTCTTTAGCCGAAGCAGAAAGGTTTAGAAACTTGGCAAGGAGAAAGCCAGGATCAAAAATATTAAACACAGCCCTCTTTTTAATGTCATGCATGAAATAGGTGACCATCTAAATAGAGTTTCCCTAAGTTTGTGGGGATTTGGCAACTCCTTGCTCTTTGCATGCTTAGATCTCACTGACTTTAGTGCTCCCCCTAGATTTGTTAAGAATTTCCTTCTTTAGACAGAAATGGATCTTTCTGTCTTTGAGATCTGTGTTGCTTTCTCTCTTTTTCCCATGTTATGTATTTTTCAGGTGACCATTTTAGCAATTGCATCCAATATTTTTAAGCCACCTAGCCTCAGTTTCTTGTAAAGAGGGTTTAAGCGGATTATTAGGTATGTTTGCAAAATCAGTTGGTCATGTAAGTATTGACTTGACCTTGAAAATAAGCATTGACCTGTATTGCTAGTCCTTACAGAAAAGAAAAAAAAAAAAAATTCTGAACTAGTTTTACAACTCTTCCATAGATCAGAAATTATCTAAAAAAGTGAATGTAGAATTGAGAATGGAGCAGGAAGAAAGGAAGCCGGGATGTGAGCGGATGAGAACCATCAACTTTGGAGCAGCGCAGGGAGACAAGGGTGGGTATGGAGCAAGAGATGACTGCTGTGCGTGCAAGCAGGTGCCTCTGAAGGACTAAGCAGAATTTGGCCACCTCCCAACAGTACTTGAAATCATAATACCATCTTGGCACTGTCCACTGTGAAGTTTAATCACTGGCTCTCTTCCTCTTGTGCCTCTTTGGCTGCCCCCGGATGGTGGCTGGTACCAGCTTCTCACTGCTCTGAATTCTATACTTGCCCTCACTGCTTAAAATTGCATTAACAAATGTGAAGATATTAGGACTTAACTGTGTAATTTATTACGTAATTGGAGGTCTTAAGCAAACGTTTGGAAAAGAAGAGTTTGGGTGAGAAAATAAATGGGCAGCCTTTAGAATGATTCAGAGATGTGGATGCAGGGAACACATGGACGGAGGGGGCGGGTACGTGGAGGATGAGACAGATCACAAGGCTGAGACCGATGTGTGTGCGCTGCCTTGTGTGAAACAGCTAGCTAGTAGGAGCCTCCTCTAAAGCGCAGGGAGGTCAGCTCGGTGCTGTCTGATGACCGAGAGGGCTGGGGTGGTGGGGTGGTGGGAGGGAGGTCCAGACTGGAGGGCATGTGTGTACACACAGCTCAGTCACCTTACCTTGCCACAGAAACTAGCACGACCTTTTAAAGCAATGATACTGCAATTTGGAAAAAAAAAAAAAAAAGAACGATTTTGTGAAGGGAACGGATACAAGTTCATCTACCTACAGTGTTCTCAGCAACCTGTTCCCCATAACGGAGAAGTAGTCCAGTGTGTGCATGACTAAGTTCTGTGCTCAGAACTTTCAAAACCAGAATCCCCAAGAAGTTACAGTCCATTTTCAGCAATACCCACAAAACCTAATATAGTCCACTTCTGAGTAATCATTTAATTATGGCGTTTTATCATCTTATTTTTAAAAAATACGCTGAGTACATAAAATGACTAAAATATCAACAGATTCTTTCTTCCTACGCGCAACCATTAATCTTAAATGTTCTGAGAGGAGATGCTTAAAAAGTGACTCTTTTTCAGAGCTAGTGCTTCTTTCTGGAGCCGCAGGCCCTGCTTCTTCCCAGTCGCAACTGGCGTCTCCTATCTTCCTCATCACCTTGCAGTTATAAGAATTCCAGCACGTAGGTGTGGGCTGCTGGGAGAAGGGTGCCATTCTGCATTCACTTGTGCATCAGCCTGGAAGCCTGGCTGGCAGCAGTATTGTGGACCATGGATCTTTCAAACAAACAGAACGTTGTCTGTTCCTTCCTTCTGTAATTTTTGGCAGAGTTCTCTCTTCTGTGTCTGGCTTCTTGAAACTTTGGATGAATAGACTGGGATGTGGTATTAATATAAAGAAGTGGCATCTTTGTTGACTTATTCAACAGACTATGTGTACATAAAAAAAATGTGAAATAAGCACTTTCAGGAGTGTTTTCTGCACTTGTCTGAGATTTTAGAGTTTAAACAATGTAAAATGCAGTACTGTAGAGAAAGCTGGGCTAGTCTCTGGATGCTTTAAATTTTACTTTCTGAATACAGATATCCCGTTGGCCACAAGTGGATAAAATATCAGCAACTGTGTGTAGACTTGCACATCTGTTAGCATAGGGACAAAGATAGACCACGGTACACCGTGATAAAGTTAAAAGTAAATTTCTTGAGCTGAAATGTCATAGGATTTACAGCCAAAGTGAGTGAGCTCCTCTGTGTAGTAGAATAGCAATGATGAAAAAGATAAGGCAAGAGTTAGAATTGAGATGCAGATTTCCTACCTAGAGAGGCAGGATTTTGTTACATAAAATTCATGCTGTATAACCATAAAACAAATTTTTCCCAGTAGGTTTTCTCTACTTCAGCACCCTTGACATTTTGGGTCAAATACTTATTTGCTGTGAGGGGCTGTCTTGTGCATTGTAGGAGGTTTAGCAGAATCCTTGGCTTGTGCCCACGAGACACTAGTAGCATCTCCCTCCACTTATGAAAATCAAGGCTTTGCCAAATGTCACCTGTAAGTTAGGGGAAGGGAGAAAAAGTGCCTGGTTTAGAATGATCACCATGGCCCATATTGACCATAAGGGGAGTTCTGTACTCTTACAGAAAGATTTACTTTTTGTCCCAAATCCATAAGTAGTATGGTGAGTATGTGTGGTCAGTCGTATCCGACTCTTTGTGACCCCTTAACCAAGTTCCTAGTCAAGGCTATGGTTTTTCCCATGGTCATGAATGGATGTGAGAGTTGGACTGTGAAGAAAGCTGATCGCCGAAGAATTGATGCTTTTAAACTGTGGTGCTGGAGAAGTCTCTTGAGAGTCCCTTGGACTGCAAGGAGATCCAACCAGTCCATTCTAAAGGAGATTAATCCTGGGTGTTCATTGGAAGGACTGATGCTAAAGCTGAAACTGCAGTACTTTGGTCACCTCATGCAAAGAGTTGACTCACTGAAAAAGACTCTGGTGCTGGGAAGGATTGGGGGCGGGAGGAGACGGGGACGACAGAGAATGAGATGGCTGGATGGCATCAGCGACTCGATGGACATGAGTTTGAGTGAACTCTGGGAGTTGGTAATGGACAGGGAGGCCTGGCGTGCTGTGGTTCTTGGGATCGCAAAGAGTCAGACATGACTGAGCGACTGAACGGAACGGAACGGAACCAAGTTCCTCTGTCCATGGAATTTTCCAGGCAAGAATACTGGAATGGGTTGCCATTTCCTACTCCAAGGGGTCTTCCTGACCCAGGGAATCAAATCTGTGTCTCTTATGTCTCCTGCATTAGCAGATGAATTCTTTACCACTCGCGCCACCTGGACTTCCTCCAAGTAGTATGGTGGGTTAGTTTAACTTGGGGGGACTCATTGTACAAAGTAAGTAAATAGTGGCCAGTTGCCCAGCAGAACAGAATCCTTCAATCAGTTAATTATCCTCTCTAGCCTCTGTATCTTGTCTCTAAATCTTCACTGACCGTGGAATTGATCGTCTCCTTATTCTCGAGGAGAACAGAATGTCTCTTTACAATGCAAAGGTTTAAATGACTTTATTTTCTGTCTTCACATCAGGACTAACTTAGAAAAGTAGTGTTCAGTGTCTTTCTCCACCTCCTCACAGCCCACTTGCTGGAACACATCCCGATTTGCCTTTTTTTTTTTGTAACACTACTAAAAGTGGTCCCCCAAATGCTACAATCCAATAATATTTCCAGTGATCACATTAGTTGAACTTTTCCTAAATTCATCTCTTTTGACTTCTGTGCAACTTTTGCTACTCTTGATCAGTGGTTCTTAAATGTTATCATGTATGAGAATCCCTGGAGGGCTTGTGAAAACAGATTCCTGGGCTCCGCGCTCAATAGGCTCTGGGCCTGAGAATTTGCATTTCCTACAAGTTCCCCGCTGACGCCCATGCTGCTTGTCTGAGGATTGAAGTTTCAAAGCCGTGTCTTGATCATTCTCTTCTTGAGTGCTTTGGTTTGGCTTTCATGAGCATGGTTTCCTAAGACTGACTCTGACACTTGGGTCTCATTTTCTAGTTCCCTCTACTTCTCGGTGACTCTCAGCAAGGGTAAATTCACCCCTTGCCACAGAGGACATTTAGCAATGGTACTAATAATAACCACTATCTTAAGCACTTTCTAAGCACCAGAATAAGTACCTTGAATTCCGTCTTACGTAGAGTAAGCCTATTGCGTAGATTCTGTTATTGTACCGTTTATGATCCCATGGAAACCAAAGGTTTAAGAGGATAAGAAATATATTCAAAGTCACCTATATCATAACTAGTAAATTAGGATTTGAAGATGGCTGGCTGCCTAGCAACCAAACTGATGCTTCTCTAATAGCACACATTTCAATTGCTGCGGAACATGACTCTCCGAACCTGGTCTTCGTGAAAAGCCAGACCCATCCTCCTGAGGATCTAAGACCTGGGTGCAAAAGAACTAGCCTTGCAACTTAACCTTGTACCCCAGGGGATGGTGGAGAAGGTTCCCCACTAGTGAGAACAGCAGTGCAGCTGGCTAATAGAAGGAGACACAGAAGAAAGCATTTCTTTGTGGGAGTTTATTACAGAGACTCCTGCAGACCTCTCACTCTCTCCTAATTACCCTTTCCCTTTCATACGTAGCTTCCATTTCTAGGCTGTAATGGATGCAAGATTACTGCAGCATTTTGTTCTGCCAGGTTGACCCCGTTACATGTACCACAGTTGTAAAGTTCTGGCTTAGTTACTGCCTGCATGTTCAGGATTCCTCTGAGCAGGGGCGTATGAGGCTTGGCCCCAGTTCCAGAGGGGCAGCGTCATTTTAAAAACAAGGAAACCTGCCTCATTTTGGATGGATACTATTTTGATCGCTGACGTTGGTGGAGTAACCCCTCCTTCTGTCTCCCTTATCGATGCTTCTCTGGTATGTGAAGAGTATTTAAGTGAATGTCAGGTCAGAGATATCAGGAACGGAATAACTTCAAATGCAATAGTTACAGAACTTTGGGGAGACTTCATTTGCACACTAGCATCCCTTTGCACGCCTACTATTTTGTTAAGGAACAGCAAAAGATCTCCCAGGATGGAAAAGTGACGGCCTCTATCGCCCTCAGCTTGCGTTGCTCTTTCTTGTCCAGGCCTTCCCGAAGGTTTCTGCAGCCCCCTTCCCACCACACTTAGTGGTGGTCTTCACTGGGGAAAATGAGCAGATTGGTTTCAGTCATGATTCGTGTACATTCATCTACTGGAGATTCCCATATTCACTCAGTCTAAAAATATCACTTGCTATATTTACACAAGGGGCTTCCCAGGTGGCTCAGTGGGTAAAGAATCCGCCTTCAATGTGGGAGACATGGGTTCGGTCCCTGGGTCGAGAAGATCGCCTGTTGGAGGGCGTGGCAACCCACCCCAGTATTCTTGCCTAGAGAACCTCATGGACAGTGGAGCCTACCAGGCGACAGTCCATGGGGTCACACAGTCAGACATGACTGAAGGGACTGAGCATGCATGCTTGCACCAGGCACTGTAGATAAATTAAGCAATAAGACAAACAAGATTCCTGTATTAGAACATTACTTATATTGTAATCATATTAGAAAATAGCCACGTGCTAAGTTGCTTCAGTTGTGTCTGACTCTTTGTAACCCCATGAACTATAGCCCACCAGGCTCCTCAGTCCACGGGATTTTCCAGGCAAGAATGCTGGAGTGGGTTGCCATTTCCTTCTTCATAGGATCTTCCTGACCCAGGGATCAAACCCACGTCTCTTATGTCTCCTGCATTGACAGGTGGGTTCTTACCACTAGCACTGCCTGGGATGCCTGCAAGTAGCCACATGTGTTTCTAAAAGTTTGCTTTAAAACAGAAATTATTGAGTGAATTTGATGTGTAACATTGTGTAAGCTTCAGGTGTGTAATGTGTTACTTTGATGCCTTTACATGTCACGATACAGTTGCCATTGTAATTATATTTATCATCTTACATAATTATCAGTTCAGTTCAGTCACTCATTCGTGTCCAACTCTCTGTGACCCCATGAATCACAGCACGCCAGGCCTCCCTGTCCATCACCAACTCCCGGAGTTCACTCAAACTCATGTCCATCGAGTCGGTGATGCCATCCAGCCATCTCATTCTCTGTCGTCCCCTTCTCCTCCCGCCCCCAATCCCTCCCAGCATCAGAGTCTTTTCCAGTGAGTCAACTCGTCGCATGAGGTGGCCAAAGTATTGGACTTAGCAGCAGCAGCAGCAGCATTATTACCTATAGTCATTATAATGCACTTTGTCTCTGCTGCTGCTAAGTCACTTCAGTCGTGTCCAACTCTGTGTGACCCCATAGACGGAAGCCCACCAGGCTCCCCCTTCCCTGGGATTCTCCAGGCAAGAACACTGGAGTGGGTTGCCATTTCCTTCTCGAGGACCTATGTATTACTTGCTACAAGTTTGTATCCTTAAATAACATCACTCTTATCCCTCCCTCTGCTATCACTTGGTAACTGCCATTTTCTTTCATTTTTCATAGGTTTTATTTTTTTAGATTCCATATATAAGTGATATAGACTTGTCTTTGATTTATCTTGCTTAGTGTAATGTGCTCGGAGTCTGGCCACGTTGTTAGAAATTATAGGATATTCTTCTTTCTGGTGGTGGAATGCTATTCCCCTGTGTGTGAGTGCCACATCTTTTTCATTCATCCATTGCTGTTGCCCTTTCACTCATAAACTGTGTATGCGTGTGTTTCTTATAGGGAATCTCGCACATACTGTGTATGTGTGTGTTTCTTATATGGAATCTCACATATACTGTGTATTATATATCACATCTCACGTACCCATGTCTCACAAATTTCCAATAAATTCTCTACTTTGCCCTACATGTCTCTCGACTATTCCACACGTTTCATAAGATGCATACATTTTTCATAATATGTATATATTCCATATTTTGTTGTTGTTGCTGCCTGTGAATGTCTGCATGGAGGAAAGGACTTAGATGGAAGTGAGGTCACTACAGAAGGATATGGGGTATCTTTCCTTTTAATGTATTAATAATTGTAAAAAATGGTAGTGATATTAGCCATCAAAACATATTTATATTTTACCACTAAGATATTAGAAAGACCCAGGGGCATGTAAACATGGTTTGGGTTCTAGATTCTTTAAAAAAAAAAAACACCATTACCTGTCCCTAAAGGATGTTATTACATTTCCTGAAATCATGGAGTTTCTTTTTTTTGAGCTACACCCTTCAAAAGTGTATGCAGCAACACATTTGTAAGATCATTTTTAAAGCGACACCAACAAATGTAAGGAGCAGAGGTAGCTGGTAGATGGGAGAGAGGAAGGGCTAGTGGCAAAAGAACAAAAAACAACAACAAAAAGCGTGTTTCAGGTCTTGGACAGCACTTCTGTCTTTTTAGGCATTTGTCATATTCTAGCTATTAACCTGTCAGCATCAGAAAGATTGAAAGAGATGGTTCCTCTCAAGGTGAGCCCTTAAGAAAAGGAAAATAAGAGGAAAAAAAAAAAGCCATTGCTGGAGCTAACAAAGAAATGATCCCACCAGGGTCTGGGTTGTGCCTAGCGAGGAACGATATGACCGCCTGGCTGTGTGCTCAGAGAGGGACAGGTATTATGTGGTGGGGTCAGGATGTAGCCGGTGTGACTGCAGTGAGTAAGGAGAACTTTTTCTTCAAATCTGCTTGAGCAAAGATGCAAAACCAGTTCAAAGATGCAGGGCACACGTATTAGTGAAAGAAGATGGGGCTGACTGGTGATGAGACCCTGGAAATTCAGCAGAGAAATGGTGAATGCCTGTCCAGTGGGGACCACAAATCACCCTCAGACATCGGCCAGGGGGCATAATCATTCCAAGTCCCTATCTCAGAGTTTGGTGGGTCATTTTTTTTCCCCCAGAGAACACAGGTAGCTTTATAGCCTTATTTTGATCATGAAAATTCTAGCACAACACTAAGTTCATCATATATTTCTGGCTTTCCATGTTTTGGGCAACGCGATGGACACGAGTTTGAGTAGACTCTGAGAGCTGGTGATGGACAGGGAGGCCTGGCGTGCTGCAGTCCATGGGGTCCAAAGATTTGGACACAACTGAGCAACTGAACTGAACTGAACTGAGGGCTTCCCAGCTGGCTCAGTAGTAAAGAATCCTCCCGCCAATGCAGGAGATGTGGGCTCAATGCCTGGATCAGGAAGATACCCTGGAGGAGGAAATGGCAACCCACTTCAGTATTCTTGCCTGGCAGACTTCCTTGGAGAGAGGAGCCTGGCGGGCTACAATCCATGGGGTTGCAAAAGAAGTGGAGATGACTTAGTGACTGAACACCAAAAGTGTGAGACCCTGTACAGCTCTCTCTCCTTCTCCAAGCCTGGGAAAAGTGAGTGTTAGTCGTTCTCCAAGCCTATTAGTGATCTTCAGGTAGTACCCCTTCCATTCTCCTGGCTGCCCGAGTAAGCACTCTGACAACAGCAAACCTCCAGTCCACCCACAGTAGACAAAAATAGACCATTTTATCTTTATGTTAAGCCATTGAGATTTGGGGCTTTTTTGTTACAGTGGCATAACCTGGCCTGTGATAATGGGCACATTTGATTAAAGTATAGATGTTTTATTTTTCTTAATGAAGAGAGGCAAAAAGTTTGCATAATGTTATAAACTCTTCTCACAAGCCAAATTACCACCTCATTATACCCACAGCCCTATCCATAGGGTAAGTTGCCTTAAAGGGGTTTTGTTTTTTTTAGTCCTGGAAGATTTAAAGTCATCTTTAAAAGTGCAATGCTTAGGAATATGACAAAACGGAAACACTGTGTTGGTGGATGTTTTGGTATCTAAAGGGCCTTTGTGGGTTAAGAGCAGTCATTACTCTCTGTGCTTTGTTTGATGCTCCATTTATTTAAATTATGCATCTAAAATGCAAACTTTTAAAAACTAAATTTTCCTGATGATTGTGTGTGTGTGTGTGTGTGTGTGTCTCAGTTCTTCACTCATGTCCGACTCTTTGCAGCCCTATGGACTGTAGTCTACCAGGCTCCTCTGTCCATGGGATTTTTCCAGGCAACAGTTCTGGAGTGGGTTGCCATACCCTCCTCCAGGGGATCTTCCTGCTTCCTGACCCAGGGATTGAACCGGTGTCTCCTGCATCTCCTGCAATGGCAGGCGGATTCTTTTACCACTGACCCACCTGGGAAGCTCTATAAGGTGATTGTGGTGATGGTTTAATCGCTAAGTCATGTCTGACACTTGCCACCCCGTGAACTGTAGCCCACCAGGCTCCTCTGGCTGTGGGATTTCCTAGGTAAGAATTCTGAAGTAGGTTGCCATTTCCTTCTCCAGGGGAATTTCTCAACCCAAGAATGGAACCACGGTCTCCTGCATTGCAGGTGGATTCCTTACCAACTGAGCCACCTATTACTCTTAAGTTTTAATTCCATGGAGCCACCAATTACTCTTAAATTTTAATTCCATATTTTGTATTGATTTTTAAGAGCGTTTAAAATACCTTTTACACTTAAACTTTTAAACTTAAATCTATAGCGTATCAGTAAAGTTTGACTCATTTTATCATTATTTCTGGACTCATTTTTATGTTTTCCAGGAGTATTAGAGATTAATATCCAGCTAATATATTACATTGTAGTTGCTTCTGAAGGTGAATCGAATCTCAGCTGCTGGTCAGTTGGCTGAGGTTATTTTTTTAACCATTAACTTGATTTATTATCTCAAGATATAACTGCTTTTACAAAAGTCTAATATTTTTCTTGCAACTTGCTATCCCTCTCCCCAAATAATATATATACACACACATATATGTGTGTGTGTGTATATATATATATATATATATATATGTATAAAGTTGCCCTTGGCTATATTATATGCACCATGTTCATTATTAGATACTGTCCTTTATTTAACATTATTAAAATCATATATTCTTATGTGTGCTCAATCATGTCTGACTCTTCTCAACCCCATGGACCTTAGCCCGCCAGGCTCCTCTGTCCATGGCGTTTCCCAGGCAAGAATACTGGAGTGGGTTACCATTTCCTTCCCCAGGGGGTCTTTCTGACCCGGGGCTGGAACCTGCGTCTCTTGAGTCTCCTGCACTGGCAGGAGGATTCTTTACCACCGCGCCACCTCTTGTGAGCAACTTTTCAAAAGTCAAGGACCATCTGGCCGTTTCATCTCCCGAGAGATGAGGGTGAATGTGAGTAGTTATTTCACCTCCGTTTATAAACTACCTCCGTTTATAAGATTTGCGTGTCATCCTGGAAAGCTCTGGGGAATCCTTTTCTCTGGGTTTGTTGGATGTGAAGCAGAGAGCTGACCAGGCTCATCAGCTCGAGGAAAGCCTGCTTCTTTGTTCTTCTAGACTGTTTGATTTATTTCCTGTTACTTCTGTCCACCATTCTCTGCTCACCCAGTAGCAACGTGCCCGCACCAGTACTTTGAAGACAGGCATCTAAGTAAAAGGTAAAGGAAAATGTCGGGGCACATAATTTTTAGTGCTCTCTTACTTATTGAAATCAATAACAATTAAATATATTTTATTATGTTCATACTCCTTGTATATTAAAACTACCTGTCATATTATTTATGGTAAACTTTTTAAAACATCAATGCGAACTTTCATGGACTTAGCTTGTTTCAGGCAACAACAGAGTAGTTTTGTGGTTATTATTTAACATTCAGATTATCGCCGACTGGCTGGTAGGGTCTCCTTTAAGTGGACCCTTTGCCCTTTCAGTATTTCCTTTGATATTTTTGTGCGCATACTTGTGGCAACAGGAGTAGTTATAGACTCCTGGAGATCAATTCCTGTCCCAAGACATGAAATCAGCAAGCCTGCAAAGAATCCTGCATATGCGAGTGTGGATAGTGGGCATGAGCCCTGGTTCTTAGTACTTGAAGTAATAGCAAAGCTGAAAAAATGTATTTCTTGCTGAAGTCATAAGTTCATACTGATTTTTTTTTCCTTAAGAAGGGCATAATTTTCTGTAATTTCTCTCCAACTGGTTACTGATTTCCACTCACAGTTTTCATCTAGATAATCAGTACGTTATAAATACCAGGGAACGTTCGTAACAGAGGCTGGTAGAACAATCAAACTGTAGAAAAACAAGTAGAGTGTGAGGCTGAATTCACTATGTATCCATGCATGCCCCTGAAGAAAAGCCTAGGGACTTCCCCAGCGGCCCAGGGGCTACGACTCATGCAGGGGGCCTGGATTTGATCCCAGGTCAGGGAACTGGATCCCACATGCCACAGCTAAGACCTGGTGCAGCCAATAAGTAAGTAAAAGTAAACAAAATTTAAGCAGAAAAGCCTGAAAGGGTCTTCTCTAAAGTTGATTTATCTTACTCATCATGCTTTTAATTCAGTTCAGTTCAGTCGCTCAGTTGTGTCTGACTCTTTGCGACCCCATGGACTGCAGCACGCCAGGCCTCCCTCTTCATCACCAGCTCCTGGAGTTTACCCAGACTCATGTCCATTGAGTTGGTGATGCCATCCAACCATCTCATCCTCCGTCGTCCCCTTATCATGCTTTTACCTTTTTTCTATTGTCCAACTTTTGTTTTTTAAGCACATTTTATTTGTAATGAGAATGCAAAAATATTGTTTTTTTTTCTAAATAGTGAAAGAAAAATTTCCAGCCAGAAATAGCTCTATGTATTTTTCATCAAGCACACTAAATCTTGTATACACAGCATATTCATGAAATCTCAGAAATTGCTTACTCTTTATAACTAGGTGATATTTTGCTTTTTGTGTCCATGCATTCCCTTTAGAAGGAGGAAGATTCTAGATAATCTTATTGTATCATACTTCTGCTTCTCTGCATTGCTCTCTGGGTGGGGGGAGTGTGGAAATTAACAGCAAAAGACCTGTCACTTGCGTTCTATTCATGACCTCTCTTCTGTGAGCCTTATAGGGGGGATGCCGCAAAGAGGAGATGCAATTCCAGGGGAATACGGGCTCATAGACCTTTCAGAACAATGTCAAAAAGAAAAGCTTTCTCACGGTTGCGGTACCAAGTGATGCTTTTAACTGCTTTAGAGTCATCATTGTGAGAGCAGTGAATCCAAAAGTGAGGAACAGGACTGTATTCGGAGTGTCTTTTCAAGACAACAGGGAGTCTGTTCTCGGGCCTCCTTTGGCCACATTGATACCTCTGTCGTAAAAGCGTGGGATCACGAGCCCATTGGGGTGACATAAATCAGCAGTAAACCATGTACCTCTGCTGGTGTAAGGGACAGAGCTGTGAGTGCTCACTTATGAGGGGAGGATCACCTCTGGGATTTAGGGCGACCTTTCTGGCTGTGTGCAGATCTTGAAACCTCTCTTGAGTGGTGGCAGTCGCAACATTTCCACATGGTTGGCTACTTCTTCCATAATTTACGTTCAACCTAAATTTCACTTTCAGCCTCTTCATTTTTTCCTCCGATGGCCGGTTCTCTACTTTGAATTTCCAGTTTTATGATAAATGTCGCATGGGCACATCACTGAGAGAAAGGAGGCGACACCTTGCCTGTTCTGCTATCTGTGCATGAACGGCGTGATAGACGTCTTGTGAACATTCACTGTCAGGCTTTGAGAGAACGTACACGATTGGTCAGGGATCTAATGTGCGTCTGTGAGTCATGTAGCATTTGTGGACGGAAAAGCCAGCAGCGCAGTTTACACTCCTGCGAGTGCCCACAGGTGGTATTGTGTGGCTCAGATACACCTTGCTTTGTTGCACTTCTCTCTGTAATGCTCTCCAGATAACTGTGCTTCTTATAAACTGGGTTTGTGGCAACCCTGTGTTGTCAGATGATGTTTAGCATTTTTTAGCAGTACATTATTTTTTAATTTAGGTAAGTCCAATTCCTTTAAATGTGATGCTATTGCTCTAGTATAGTGTCAGTTCAGTTCAGTTCAGTTCAGTCGCTCAAGTCATGTCCGACCCTCTGCGACCCCATGAATCACAGCATGCCAGGCCTCCCTATCCATCACCAACTCCCTGAGTTCACTCAAACTCATGTCCACAGAGTCGGTGATACCATCCAGCCATCTCATTCTCGGTCGTCCCCTTCTCCTCCTGCCCCCAACCTTTCCCAGCATCAGAGTCTTTTCCAGTATAGTGTCAACATAACTTTTATGTACACTGGGAAACCAAAAGTTCATGTGACCCACTTTAATGCAATATTTCTTTATTGTGCCAGCCTGGTATCGGACCTGCAGTGTCTCCTGCCTATCCCTGTAACTGAAAATTAAACTCTGTTATCAAGACAGTGAGGTTATTAACTGCTGCTGCTGCTGCCAAGTCACTTCAGTCGTATCCAACTCTGTGCTGCCCTATAGATGGCAGCCCACCAGACTCCTCTGTCCCTGGGATTCTCCAGGCAAGAATACTGGAGTGGGTTGCCATTTCTATCTCTGAAGTTATTAATTAAATCATGGTAAATGAAATCTGCACGTGTCAGAACCTTGCAAAATAAGGCTGTGTATATGTGTGTGTTTAGTGTTTTTCACTTTGTAGCTTCAGCACACCATACTGCAAAGTTGGTGCCTTGTAACACCTAGGTTAGTGTGTTTTAAGACAAATACTATTCATTTTCTCTCTCTTGGCCCATTTTTTCCAGCGTGGCTTTTTGTATCATAATGTATTCTGGGTTCTGGTGAAAACTTTTGACTCATCATAGCTGACAGATCTGTGCAGGTGGTCATGAACAGAGCAAAAATGAAATTTCACTCTGGTTGTTACCAAAACAGATTTCCCAAGGGTTCGGGGGTACTGGCAGAGGAAACAGAATAACGAGAAGCACACAGGGGTTGGCTGGAGCTCTCTGACATTTTGAGGAAAACCCTACGCATCACTGCAGCCTGAGGCAGCTTGGCTGAAAGAAACTGGCCAGAGGCATGTTCTGACTTTGGAGGGCTTGGAGAGGAAGGAAGCACTGTTAACAATATACAGATACTGGGAGACTTCCCCCCACGGGAACTGTGCGATGGTGGTCCTATATGATGCTCATTTGGTGCTGCCATTTCCAGATACTAAATGGGATTAGAGAAGGAAAAGAATTGAGAAAGCTTTTGAAGAGAGATTTTAATGTTCTTGGTAAATTCAACAAAGACCAGTATCTTTGTTAAGACAGTAGACTCAGGGAATTCCCTGGAAGTCCAGTGGTTCGGACTCGTAGCTTTCACTGCCGTGGCCCTGGGTTCAGTCCCCGATTGGGGAACTAAGATCCTTGCAAGTTGCAAGGCACAGCCAAGGGGGGTAAAAAACAAAACGGATCCAGTGTTAGTATGAGTGTATAGAGCAGAAATAGCTTTATTTGGAATGTGCAGTACTGAGGTTTAACTCATGATCCTGACATTTCTAGCCATGGTTTTGCCATTCATTTATTCATTAGGTATTCATTAATTTTTGCCTTTTTTTTTTTTTTTTTGCCATGGCCTATTGTGTGCCAGGCACCACACCAGACTTTATGCCATCTGGGTCAAATCACTTCTTCAAGTTTCTCGCCTGTGAAATTCTTAGACTTCTGAAGTCTATTTAAACCACCCCCCCCCCAACACCTCATTCAAAAGGCAGATCTGTAGTATGGAAATATCTATTTTTCTCCTGTTTCTCTTGGAAAGCCAGGAATAAGTTTAACATAATTTCACGGAAGGAATGAAAATATAATTTCAGTGACAAAGTTCACAGTGGAGGAGGAAGTAAAGTATTTTTCAGTTTATCTTCAGCTTCTGTCATTGCCCCACCGAGTACGGAAATAACGCATGCAATAATTCACCTTTATTTAGGATGCCAATGAGAGGGTAGACGCGTCATGGGAAAGCCATGGGACACTGCTCTCCCTTTCTATGGGGCTGTCGCTAAATGATTCTGTGTGTCTATTTGTGCACGCGCGTGTACACGCCTAGAGAAGAAAAGCCAACTTCTTTGTTCATTATTCATCTCAGTGTTTACTGTCAAGATGGGTTTTCCAACTTTCCATTGTTTCTCCTAAATTGAATCTCTCATGTAGAGTTTAGAGCTGGTCTGTCTGCTAAGAAATAGCTAGCAACCATATAATGGTGCCACAATTCACCCAGTTATTCATCCCTTCCCTCCCTCAACAGAGGACCTAAAATGCATCATTATTTGTGGGGTTCAGTTAAATTCAGAGGACAGTTATTGAGTGGCTGCTGGATACAAGTTCTAGGCTGAGATGATTGTGATGGGTAAGAAACCATCTCCTCTCAAGGACCTCGCAATCTAGAGAGAGACAGATGGATAAATACAACATTGAAAATGTTTCATGTAATCTCTAACAGAATGTCCTTGGGACTGTAGAAGTGGGCAGGGCTACACAGTTCTGTGTTGGAGGCTGGGGTGTAAGTCAGGGAAGGTGTTTCAGTGGTGATTCTGTTTAAAGAAGGTGTATGAAGAATGAAAAAGCAAAACAGGCCAAGGAAGCAAAATTGTGGATGGAGAAAAGTGCATTCCAGCCAGCAAATTCTTTTTCTTCTTCTTTTCTTTTTTGAAAGACTTGTTTCTCTCATCCTTAGTTCCCTCTGCTAATTCCTCTCTTAGTTTTTCACTATTTATAAATTGTGTCTTAAGGATCTAGTCCGAATGATGGGACAGCTCTCTCCACCTGCCCCACCCCCAATGCACACCGCTGTGTGAGCAACACATCTTTTCTCTGAAGCATCTGGCTTCAATCCGAAGTCCTGCTTGCAGCTCTAATGTAGGTCTGGTGCTTTCCCGTTACTTGAAACCAGTACTGACTGGTTCAGCTCTAAACACAAGGCTCCAAGGGTCATGCTGGTTGTCTTAGGTGAGGAACGAAAAAATAAAACCAAGCTAAATGAAATGAAGAGGTAGGGTAGGTGTAGAATCAACAAACCCAGGAGTCTTCAGTTCCTGCTATCAGGCATTATCAAATCAAGACGCTTTCTTTGCTGAGAAGGTCAGGAGGCGGACAAACAAAGATGAGCTTGCTTGGAGACAGTGCGTTATCCTGCGTTAGAGCAGTTGTGGTGCTTAGTTATAAATCACACTGCTTGCTTATCCTTGTCATTACTTATCTTTAATCTCTGGCAAATGGAAGCTAGCTGGGAGCACATGAGGGTACAAGATACTCCCGTGCTGCTTATGTGCCAGAGGATGTACAGAGAGAGTTAGTCTCTGGCCTCCCAGTAATCAGTGGGGTAGCGTTTAGAGTGACCATATACAGTTTATCTCCAAACTAGGACACCATACGGGGTAAAAGAGGATGCTGTTAATGATCATACTGGCCTAACAGTGGGATACCCCTAAAACAGACACTCTTAAGGCATATATGGTCATCTTGCCATTTGTTCTGCCAGAAGGGAAATTTCCAAGGAGAAATACAAATGATTCTTGGATCATGGCCCTGGAAGTAGGTAAAGACTTCAGAAAATCAGTCACTGAGTCAGTCTATAATTTTGTACATTTGGGAAAATTTTGAGTAATCATTCCCTAAAGTTTTTAGTGAGATACATGAGATGGCTTTCCTTTTCATGCTTGGTGCACCCCCATAGGAATATGAGTTGTATGCAACGCCTAAAGAGTGACAGCAGTGATTTTATTAAAGAAAACATTGCAACTCAGGTTAAAGCGTATATGTACGAGGACAATTTAAAATTGTATATTAAGGTTAAGTACTGAATCTGTTATAGTCAAAGCCTTACTTGGCACACTCTTCCCCATATCTTCCTCTGGCTGCCTTTTTCCTCTTGTAGATCTCATCTCATTGTGATGTAACCTTCTTAGAAAGGCCTTTCCTGGTCACCATAGCTAAAATGACTCATAGACTCTGGTCATGCTTTATCCTATTGTTTTTACATCATTTTCTCAGCACTTATCAGTATAAAAAATTGTCTTGCTTATTTACCAGTGAATTAATTGCATACCTTTCCAACTAGGATGTAAGCAAATTGAGGACAGTGAACGTGAAAGTGTTAGTCCCTCAGTCATGTCCGACTTTGCAATCCCAAGGACTCAAAGAGCCCAGATCCAGAGCCCACCAGGCTCCTCTGTCCATGGAATTCTCTAGGCAAGAATACTGGTGTGGGTTGCCCTTTCCTTCTCCAGGGCATCTTCCTGACCCAGGGATCGAAGCTGGGTCTCCTGCATTGCAGGTTGATTCTTTACTGTGTGAGTGACCAGGGAAGACCCAGCACTTTAGTGATATGTAGATATTCAATTATGTGCTTTTCAGATGCACTGATAGAAAATAGACCGTGTTTTTGTCTTTATTGAACATCTTTTGTGGTAGTCATTCCCCTCTTTCATGACTTTTGTGAGCAGATAGGCATCTTTTTAGCATCTCCGGTTCCTGCCCTCACCACTTCACTAGCAGATTGATGCTGCATAATCCCCATATGGTTAAACTTGGACTCATTGCATAAACTCCTTGACTATGGACTCTGCCGGAGAAGGAAATGGCAACCCACTCCAGTATTCTTGCCTGGAGAATCCCAGGGATGGGGGAGCCTGGTGGGCTTCTGTCTATGGGGTCACACAGAGTTGGACACGACTGAAGTGACTTAGCAGCAGCAGCAGCAGCATGGACTCTGCCTCATCTTGCAACCAGATCTTCATCAGCGTCCCTTTTCCTATGCTTGACTTTTATGTTCTTTTTTCTTAGCCATCTCCTGAATTAACCTCAGTATAGTAGCATGCTATATGATGTTAATCTAGTCATGTGAATCAATAATTTTTCAATTTCCTCTTGTCCGTCTCTTATTGAAGATTGTCAACAGCAAGACAGCACTTTTACGCACTGCTTGATTTATACTTTGCCATTCAGATTTTTTCTTATTGTCAAATGAATGGTTTCATATACTTGTGTAACCACTTTCATTAAAAACATGTGTTGTACTTTTGTTTTTATTGTTAACATAACCCCTTTCAATTATTTTATTCACTACTTTTGCATTAATTGGATGTCATAGCATTCAAAATATCCATTAAAGTACTTACAAAAAAAAAAAAAGAGGAACACAGCCTATATCTACACTGCATAAAAGCCACTAGCCACATGTGGCTGCTAAGTACTTGAAATGTGGTTCCTGCAACTGAAGAACTGGATTTTTCATGCAGTCTAATTTTAATTAATTAAATTTGACTATAAAAACCAGTGTTCAGTTCAGTTGTTAGAAAGCATTTAAGTATGTATGGAACAACTTGGGCATGTGAATCTGCTTTTACAGTTGTAAATTTTATGGAATTCCTATGCAGATCACCTATTTCTACTAAAAATTGTTTCTGAAATGAGATGTGCTGTAAGCATAAAATATACATTGGAATTTGAAGACTTAATATTAAAAGTAGAATGCAAAATATCTCATTAGTACTTTAAATTTTTTTTATTATATCTTAAAATGATAGTATTTTGACATTGGGGTTAAATAAGACATACTGTTAAATTTCTTTTTCTAATTTTTCTTATTATTTTTTAATGTGGCTACTAGAAAATTAAGAAGTATGTATTTGCTTTGCATTGTATTTCCATTAGATGACTCTAGCCTACTCTCTTTACTATGTTAGGCCAGATGATTTAAGTTGGTTTTGTTTGATCAATATCATGTTAATAATACTCAAAACAAAAACCAGCAGTTGCTAAGGGTCAGAGGTTGGGTTCCCCAGGGCAGAGTTTGAGCTGGAGTTTAGTGTGCCACAGGGTTTATAGGAGATTCCTGGGGGGCTGCCAGCTGTGGAAGGGAGGGGGCAGAAGTAGAATTGTGCAGTCAGAGTTGCTGAGCAGTGATGCACACCCAACAATAGCCTCATCCAACCCAACAAGGAGCTCTGGAGCTGAACTGGCTTTCAGATTATCCTGTTATTGATGGCCAGGCCTTTATACTTGTGCATCAGTAAGTCACTGATTCATCCTGTGAAGAGCATGATCTTGGATAAGGTGCTCTCTGTACCTGAGGCTAACCTTGAAGGGGCTGACAACTCAAGGCCCTTTGTGGACAGCACTCCCGCAAGTTGGACAGTGTGTCTTTAGTTGGACAGAGATCTGGGCAGTACATCACAGTGTCCATCATATCAACAGTTTGATTAAAAATTTCATGTTAAAAATCTTGGTGATTGTCTTTTTTAAATTAAATGTATTATGTGTGTGTGTCAGGTGCTCAGTCGTGTCCGACTCTTTGCGACCCCCTGGACTATATATAGCCCACCAGGCTCCTCTGTCCATGGAATTCTCCAGGCAAGAATACTGGAGTGAGTTGCTGTGTGTATTGACTAACACCAATTAATTGCTGTTGTTTAGTCTCCATGTTGTATCCAACTCTTTGCAACCCCATGGACTGCAGCACACCAGGCTTCCCTATCCTTCACTCTCTCTCAGAGTTTGCTCAAACTCATGTCCACTGAGTCAGTGATGTCATCCAACCATCTCATCTTCTGCTTCCCCCTCCTCCTGCCTTCAGTCTTTCCCAGCATCAGAATCTTTCACAATGAGTCGACTCTGCATCAGGTGACCGAAGTATTGGAGCTTCAGCTTCAGCATCAGTTCTTCCAATGAGTATTCAAAGTCAATTTCCTTTAAGATGGACTGGATTGATCTTCTTGCTGTCCAAAAGACTCTCAAGAGTCTTCTCCAGCATCACAGTCTGAAAGCATCAATTCTTCAGTATTCAGCCTTCTTAAGGGTCCAACTTTCACATCTATAATGATTACTGGAAAAGCCATAGCTTTGGCTATACATTGCTTTGTCAGCAAAGTGATGTCTCTGCTTTTTAATATGCTGTCTAGTTTTGTCATAGCTTTCCTTCCAAGAAGCAAGTGTCTTTTAATTTCATGGCTGCAGTCATTATCTGCAGTGATTTTGGAGCCCACGAAAATGAAATCTGTCATGGTTTCTGATTTTTCCCCTTGTATTTGCAATAAGGAGATGGGACCAGATGCCATGATCTTAGTTTTTTGAATGTTGAGTTTTAAGCCATCTCTTTTACTCTCCACTTTTACCTTCATCAAGAGGCTCTTTAATTCTTCTTTGCTTTCTACCATTAGAGTGGTATCTGCATATCTGAGGTTGTTGATATTTCTCCCAGAAATCTTGATTCCAGCTTGTGATTCACCCAAACTGGCATTTCACATGATGTGCTCTGCATATAAGTTACATAAGCAGGGTGACAATACAGCCTTAACATACTGCTTTCCCAATTTTGAACCAGTTCGTTGTTCTATGTCTGGTTCTAACTGTTGCTTCTTGACCTGCAGGCGGGTTTCCCAGGAGACAGGTAAGGTGGTCTGGGATTCCCATCTGGCTAAGAATTTTCCAGTTTGTTGTGATTCACACAGTCAAAGCTAATGAAGCAGAAGTTTTGTTTTTGTGGAATTCCCTTGCTTTCTCTGTGATCCAACAAATTTTGGCAATTTGATCTTTGGTTCTTCTGCCTTTTCTACATCTGACTTGTACACCCAGAGTTCTCAGTTCACAGTCTGCTGAAGCCTAGCTTGAAGGATTTTTGAGCATGACCTTGCTAGCTTGTGACATGAGCACAATTGTACGGTAGTTTGAACATTCCTTAGCATTGCCTTTCTTTGGGATTGGAATGAAAACTGACCTTTACTGGTCCTGTGGCCACTGCTGAGGTTTCCAAATGTGCTGACGTACTGAGTGTTGCACTTTAACAGCATCATCATTTAGGATTTTAAATAGGTCAGCTGGAATTTCGTCACTCCCACTAGCTTTGTTTGGAATAATCCTTCCTAAGGCCCACTTGACTTCACACTCCAGGATGTCTGGTTCTAGGTGACCACAATCATGGTTATCCAGGTAATTAAAACCTTTTGTACAGTTCTTCTGTGTATTCTTGCTTCTCTTCTTAATCTCTTCTGCTTGTGTTAGATCCTCACCAATTCTGTCCTTTATCATGCCCATCCTTGCATGAAATGTTCCCTTACTGTCTCCAGTTTTCTTGAAGAGGTATCGAGTCTTTCCCATTGTATTCTTTTCCTCAGTTTCTTTGCATTGTTCAGTTAAGAAAGCTTTCTTATCTCTCCTTGCTATTCTTTGGAATTCTGCATTCAGATGGATGTATCTTTCCTTTTCTCCTTTGCCTTTAGCTTCTCTTCTTTTCTCAGCTATTTGTCTAGCCTCCTCAGACAACCACTTTGCCTTTTTGCATTTCTTTTCTTTAGGATTGTTTTGGTCACCACCTCCTGTACAATGTTATGAACCTCCATCCATAGTTCTTCAGACACTCTGTCTATCAGATCTAATCCCTTAAATCTATTTGTCACTTCCACTGTATAATCATAAGGTATTTGATTTAGATCATAGGTGAATAGCTTATTAGTTTTTGCTACTTTCTTCAGTGTAAGCCTGGATTTTACTTAAAGGAGCTCATGATTTGAGCCACAGTCAGCTCCATGTCTTGTTTTTCTGACTGTATAGAGCTTCTCCACCTTTGGCTGCAAAGAAAATAATCAGCCTGATTTTAGTATTGACCATTTGGTGATGTCTGTGTATAGAGTCTTCTCGTGTGTTGTTGGAAGAGGGTGTTTGCTGTGATCAGTGCATTCTCTTGGCAAAACTCTGTTAGCCTTTGCCCTGCTTCATTTTGAGCTCCAAGGCCAAACTTGCCTGTTACTCCAGGTATCTCTTGACTTCCTACTTTTTCATTCCAATCCTCTATGATGAAAAGGACATATTTCTTCTTTTTTGGTGTTAGTTCTAGAAGGTCTTATAGGTCTTCATAGAATCGTTCAACTTCAGCTTCTTCAACATTAGTGGTTGGTGCAAAGACTTGGATTTCTGTGATGTTAAATGGTTTGCCTTGGAAACGAACCAAGATCATGCTGTTGTTTTTGAGATTGTACCCACGTATTGCATTTTGTACTCTTTTATTGACTGAAGGCTACTTCATTTCTTCTAAGGGATTCTTGCCCACATTGGTAGATACAATTGTCATCTGAATTAAATTTGCCCATTCCCACCCATTTTTAGTTCAGTGATTCCAAAGATGTTGATGTTCACTCTTTCCCTCTCCTGCCATTTACCTCAATTCATGGACCTGACAATCCAGATTCCAGTGCAATGTTATTCTTTACAGCATAACACCAATTCGTTGCAGAAACTAAGTCTGTCTTCTTAGGCCATGGCATGAATTGTGTGTTTCTCATTGATACTGTCTCTTCCCCTTGACTTTTCTCTGTCTTAGCTCTCGTTTCATTCCTGCCTGGCCCCTCTAGATGTTTGCGTTCGTTTATAAGCTCAGACCAGACTGACTTGAGCCCAGCCAAGATTGCGAACTTCATTTAATACCCTGTGATGGTTGCAGACAATACCAACTGGACTTTATTCTTTTCCATGAAAGTTTACAGGAAAAGGAACTTTTGTATTTGTCTAACTCTCATCACTACTTGTTAAGTTAACTCCTTGAAGACTTGAAGATAGGGACTATACATATAATTTCCCCAAAGTCTGGTTATAAGATTGGTTCGAGACTTTCCAAATATATCAGAGGTTTTCCAAATAAGGTATTTACTGAAAGAATAAAAATATGCATGACACCAGTCGTGTCCATATTTTTATCTACACCCTCAGTGAAAGCATGTGTGCCGTCATACCCTGGTCACCTTTTAGCAGTAAAGAAATAGAAAACGGAAGTCTTTACTGGAAATTTGGGTATAAATTCAGTTGTGTTGCATATTTTTGACATTAAAAAGGATTTAATGAATTGACTGTGTCAGCCATGGAGGATTTGAAAGAGAATATCTGAATGGAATGGGGGTGAGTGCATACTCTCAGCAAACCTAAAAGGTCGGCTATGTATTTGTTATGATGAGAAAATGGGGAAAAGGTCAGAAAGACTTTAAAAGAAAATTATTCCTGTCTCTTTCCCCAATTCTTTATACTGCTCCGTAATTTTATGGAATATGAGTCTCAATTAGAAAATTTTAAAGAAGATAAAAAAAAGGGAAGAATCTGTCTTCTAAATATATCCTCTGTTCTTCAGGCAGCAATTTAATTTCAGTTAAAAGGAAGAACAAAGCCCTGCCAGTGTTTGGAAGGAGGCTAGCTAGGTCCTTCAGTGGAGCTCTTTTTAGAAATGGACCATCAGGGCAGATGCAGTGTTACATAATGCCTTCCTCCTCATTCCCGCAGAGAAATTGCAGCTGCTTTGAGGCTTTAGAGAGGGAGCAGTAGCTTGAATTCTGTGCTGCTTGTGTGTAGAAAATTCCAGGCAATTTATCATTTTCCCCCGTTTTCAAATGATCTTTTTGAAGGCGATAAAAAGGCATCATCTCATCATCATCATTTTAGAGAAAATTAAACTAAGTTCCAGGGAGGCTTGTTGTCTTCGCTTCAAGTTACCCATTAGCACAAATGAGAACAAACCCTGGCTTTCTCTCTTCCTCGGACTTGTCCTCTCTTCTGGCTTCTCTTGGACTGCTGATACCATCGCAGATATTTTGTGCATAGGATAGATTTGGTCCTTTATCTATTTCACTGTCGTTTGTGGAATCCCTGCCTTGCCCTGATGCCCAGGGTTAGAACTGGTTTTAACATGTTTCCTTCAGAATGCCTAGTGGATAGTTTCTGCTGCTCAGGCCAAAAGGCCACTGATAATTCACTTCATCTCGCATATGTGCCAGCGATTGAGACAAGATGGAAATGGATATGAGTAGTGCGTGATGTGGATGAGACACATCTCAGGAAGGATGTTTCGGCTCTGAGAGAGTTTAGAACAGGTTTGTTCCTGATCGCCGTTATCCGGAGATTTACTTTTTTCAATGTGTGGTATAGTGTGTCTATGTAGCCCCATGAAAACATAAACAACTTAGGAAAAAGAAATGTGACTTTTAGTCTTACCTCTAGTACTTTTTTGACTTTGGAAATGTCACAAAACCCCTCCTTCCCCTGGTTTATCTCTTTGTCTCTGTCTGTCTGTCTGTCTCTCTCTCTCTATATATATATATATAGACAGAGAGAATATGATGAGAATAGTAATACTTTGAATACTAGAATAGTAATTACTTTGATAAATCCTATTGATTTCCTCCAGGGAGATTTGAAAGATAAAAAGTCATACAAGTTATGAAAGACAGCAGAATATAAATGACAACAGGTATTATTATCCTTGTTCACTTAGGGGCTTGCTAAAATAAGGTCCTAAGGTAACTTTCAGGCTTACTTTGAGGTGAATGTCCAGATCTCTGAAATACAGGAATAACACAGAGGACTAAGAGATGTGTTTTCTGCAATCCACATTATCCCCTTTCCTCCTATTAAAAAAAAAAAAATTAAAAAAAAATAATTTACTTATTTATTTGACTTCTCCAAGTCTTAGCCGAAGCACACATAGGATCTTTTAGCTGAGTCTTCACTGTGTCATGTGGGATGTTTTAGTTGCAGCACGTGGGATCTAGTTCCCTGACCAGAGATCAAACCTGGGCCTCGTACATTGGAAGCTCAGAGTTTTAGCAACTGTACCACCAGGGAAGTCCCAAAGAAACCTTTTTCTTTAAATATTAAGAAGACAGTTGGTGACTCTGCATTTGATTTATAAATCAAATAAGTGGTTGCTAAAGTCAAGGAGCAAAGATCAAAATAAACATTAGGTCTCCAAGCTGAAACTCCAGTACTTTGACCACCTGATGCAAAGATTGACTTATTGGAAAAGACCCTGATGCTGGGAAGGATTGAAAGTGGGAGGAGAAGGGGGCGACAGAGGATGAGATGGCTGGATGGCATCACTGACTCAGTGGACATGAGTTTGAGTAGGCTTAGGGCGTTGGTGATGGATAGGGAGGCCTGGCGTACTGCAGTCCATGGGGTCATAGAGTCGGACACAACTGAACAACTGAACTGAACAGAACTGATCCTTTGAGAGGAACTTTAATTGTACAGGTGACCTACATCAATTATTTAGTTTCTATGAAATATTTTCGTGATGAGAAAACAGAGATTCAGTGAAGTCAAGCCAGTTCTCCAAGATCACACAAGACATTGTTGACGGAGTCTTGATAGGAAACCAGAGCTGTATTCAGAGTTAAGAGCTATCACTCTGCCTCCGTGTGATTATACAGCAGCGCCACCCCCACATTGACTACTGCTGCTGCTTCTCCTCATCCTCTTCTTTTTCTCCCTTTATCAGGTGCTATCTGTTTGTCTTTGTCTTTTTTTCCTCCAAGGATACATTCACCAACTCCTGTCTGGAGTTGAATTTATAGCCACAGGGCAGAATAAAAGTCTTGGTTTCCAAGCCAATGAGCTGAGTTTCCAGAGGCATAAATTCTAGGAATTAGTAATATCCCATATAAAATCACTGAAGGATGGTGTCCGAGGTTATTTCATTGGCCTCTGTGATAATCCCTAAAGGTGTAATTCATTCCACAGTCCCTGGATGCATATATTCATACTGTTGAAACACACTGTTCTTGCCTTTCCCAGAAACCTTCAACCAAATAGGTCCAGACATGGATCAAGGTCGTCAGTCCACACCTAAAGTGTCCTCTGCAGACATGTTGCTGCTAAACTGGAAATAGTGTGGTAGTCTGTGTTTTTCTTTTTTTTTTCTCTCTCTCTTTAATGACCAACTCTGTAAGGACTCAAAATGAATAAGTGATGGAGTTTGTTCTTCTTCCAGACGCCTCAGATTCCCGTATTAGTTTGCACATTGGAAGGGGAACCCCATTAGGAGAAACTGAATGGATTAAGAGATAATAGGATTTGGCAAATGGGACTCAGTGAATCACAGATAAATCTATTACCTTCACCGCTGTTATAGTTGCTGAGTCCAGGCTTGTTCCTTTCACCATGGGGCCAAGATACTTAAAACTTCACAAAGTGCTTGGTAAGAGCAGATGAAAAGAGAAATAAGCTTTTTAAATACAAACTTTAGATTTAATACAACCACCCCTCCTTATCTGTGGAGGTGTGGTTCCAGGACCTCAGTTCAGTTCAGTCGCTCAGTCATGTCTTACTCTTTGCAACCCCATGGACTGCAGCACGCCAGGCTCCCCTGTCCAGCACCAACTCCCAGAGTTTACTCAAACTCATGTCCATTGACTTGGTGATGCCATCCAGCCATCTCATCCTCTGTCATTCCCTTCTCTACCTGCCTTCAATCTTTCCCAGCAGCAGGGTCTTTCCCAATGAGCCAGTTCTTTGCGTCAGGTGGCCAGGACCTCAGGGGATACCAAAATCCATAGATGTTCAAGCCCTTATATAAGGTGATGTAGTATTTGTGTATAACCTATGCACATCCTCCTGTATACTTTAAATCATCTCTAGTTCTAATACCTAATTCAATGTAAATGCTATGTAGATACTTGACTGGTGTGTGTCAACTGGAAGTTTTACTTTTTGGAACTTCCTGAAATTAATAAAAAATACTTTTGATCCATGGTTGTTTGTTTTTTTAATTAATTTTTATTGGAGTACAGTTGCTTTACAGTGATGTGTTCACTACTGCTGTGCAGCAAAGTGAATCAATTATACGCCTGCATATATCCCCTCTCTTCAGGATTTATTTCCCATTTAGGTCACCACAGAGCTCTGAGTAGAGATCCCTGTGTTCTACAGTAGGTTCTCATCGGTTATCTATTGTATACATAGTATCTGTATTTTATACATAGTATCAATAGTGATCCATGGTTGTTTGAATCCCTGCATATGGAACCCTCAACAGAGTTCTGACTGTACTGTCTTCTCCAGGGGCTGTCCATGCTTACTTAGCCAAATTACAAACAAGAAATTTATTTCCAGCTTTATTGAAGTTGATTGACAAAATCCTAGGATGTTAAAGTATACAGGGAAAGTATAAAGAAATTCTTAATATAGAAAGGCAAAAATGAAGACTGTAAAACACAAACCAAAGTGTTCAAAAGATCTGTAGAGTCCTGCTCCCACAGTCCGAGCACTAATACTGCTGTGAAATACCAGGAATTAGGATATAGAAAAAAATCTCAGAGATCCCAGGAGCCATCCGAGAACCAAAGAAGAATTACATGCTAGGACACTTTGGCAAGGCCGTGTTCTCATCATTTACCCCTTGGGGCCATGTAGGGACCATGTCGGTGGAAAATATTCTCCCAACCCAATGAGAAGTAAGTCTCTTTTGCTTTGTATGTCCCGGGTTCTGCATGCTGCCTGGTAAGCGAGGAAAGTCTGACCTTGGAGCTCTCAGGCGTTTGCTACTCTCAATAGGTAGATCTTCAGTTAGGTCCCAGCTTGTCTCCATCTGTTATTTCTGAAATATTCTGGCCTTCATCTGGAGGAAGGTGACAGGAGAGTGTTCTGTTCCTGCAGAAAGCTTGCTTGTCATCAGAGTAACTGTGTACTGTCGAAGCAACAACTGCCTACATGCATTGCTCTGCCTCTTGAAAGCTAGCGTTTTGGTGTGAATCAATTATGAAAAGTGATGCACGCCACCCCTACGCAGATACACTCCACCTGAAAACCTGAGGCCTAACACGAATGTCTAGAGTCGTGAACACTCATACAGAGCACTTCAGCTAATGCTAAATCTCAGCCACTCGTGAAGAGTGAGTAATAACAGAAATTTGGGTTATACAAACTGGCTCTAATAAAATAATTCAGATTTCTATGACACTTTACCATTTTATAATAATAACACTTTCACATTTATAACATTTTATAATAACACTTTCACATTTATTTTCTCCTGTCCCTCTGCAAAGACCTTGCAAGATACTTCGTACTCATTTCTTAGACGAAGAAAGCCAGACTCAATAGTTTTGCCCAGGGTGTCATAGCCTGCTTTCCCTTTTTTTGATGTAAATATTTTCCCTCTGGTACCACGGTTTAGACCAGGAGAAGGTAATACCTAGAGTCCCTAAAAGTTAGTTCAAAAAGGGACCATGGAAATTCTTCCCTTGGAAATTCACTTTGGCATTTCACTTTGGCATTTTGCTGTCATTGGAGGCCAGTCTCTCTCCCTGGCTTGTTTTGTGCCAGAAAAACATTCTTTGGATCATTGCATGGAAGGCAGTGAGGTAACATTTCTCAGAAGCTAAGTTCTTTGCTAAACACTTAAAAATCTAGAAAATATTGATAATTCTTTTAGAGATATTCTTTTAAATAAAAATGTATCTGGATAAAACATAGGAAGAAAATAAAGCTGGGACATATTGCATTGTTTTTTAAGTATCATGACTCTTATATTCCCAAAGTTATTAGGGTTATTGAAAACATAAGATGCTCTGAAGTAGAATGGTTCTTGGCAAAAGTGTGAGACTTTGTAGGCTAAATCAGAAGGTCATTGCCTAGTTGAGATTTATAGGACCAAGACCCTATCAAAGTTGTAAATTATCAGTGTTGGACAGAAAGTGAATGACTGTGTATCATGTTAAAGTCACTAGGGAACTTAAGAAGGCAGGAGGTAGTGATTAACATTAGAACTTTACTGAACAATTGGAACAAGAATAGTCCTAGATATATGACCATGGTCTGAAATAAGAAGCAAACATGATATTCCATAACTGAAACTCAAGTTCAGAACACTACCTTTTTTTTTCCTTCATAAAATAGTGTACAAAGTTGATGAGAATGAACAAAGCCATTGAACTGGCCCCAAAAGTGGAAAAAAAATAAGATCAGCTATATAAGGAGTGCATTTCCATAGGAGAGGGCAAGGGATAGTGAGGGATGACTTAATGGACACTTTGCAGGTACTGTCCTTCTCAAAGTCGTTTATAACCCTGTGGTTTCTTATTACTTTCCAACTTTCAGGACTGAAGTCTCTGTGATTGTTTCCTAAATTGTACCTTCAAACAAGAAATGACATAATTAAAGTGAAAACACTATAGAATTCTAAGATAACTGTCCAGTAAACTTTCCACATGGATGTAGTTTGGTGAATGTGTAACCACCGATCTCCACAGGTGGTGTCACTTAATGACTTTCATAAATAAACAACTTAGTTTCATTTGGCTTTTTGAAGAAGTGCTTTCTTAGCTCAGTTGGTAAAGAATCCACCTGCAATTCAGGAGACCCCAGTTCAATCCCTGGGTTGGGAAAATCCCCTGGAGAAGGGAAAGCTGCCCACTCCAGTATCCTGGCCTGGAGAATTCCATGGACTGTATAGTCCATAAGGTTGCAAAGAGTCATACACTTCTGAGCAACTTTCACATTCACTTTCTCTGTGTTATCTCAGAATGCTTTAGGAGTTCCTTTAGTTAGTAAGTCAACAGCGACCTGGATATATAGGCCTGTCTGTATGCTTGTGTCCTGCCATGTGACCTCATTAATGTATTCTGTTGTAAGGAAAGGAAGAAAGATCCTAGTAAATAATACATCCATATTCTAGGCATGGGTTTTATAGATTCACTTTATAAATCAATTAAATTTATTAATGAAATTTTATTCTCATGTCATGTTGAATATAAAAAAAAAATAACGTTCCAGTGTTATATCTGTTCTGTAAGTTCACATGTATAAATGAATATATAGAAAATCTCTGGTGCTACCAATGGGTCATTTAAGCCCCCTTTTAGGTATATGAGTTCTACTTTTGTTTCAAAATCTACTATCTTCACAGCATTTTTAAAAGCTTTTAATTGATGATTAAATTTCAAAGAATTTCCAGTGGTGGTGGTAAGTGGTAGTGGTTTAGTTGCTAAGTTGTGTCAGACTTTTACCACCCCAAGAACTGTAGCCTGCCAGGCTCCTCTGTCCATGGGACAGATTTCCCAGGGACAAATACTGGAGTGGGTTGCCATTCCCTTCTGCAAAGATCTTCCCAATCCAGGAATCAAACCCAGATGTCTGGCATTGCAGGCAGATTCTTTATCAACTAAGCCACCAGGGAAGCCCCTTAAATATCCTAAGTTTTTGTTTTTGTTTTTAATATCTGATTAGCCTTCAAAATAAAAATTAAAAAAAAAATCATTACCATGACTTCAGGTCATAAATCTGCATCTAAGTCTAGCTGAAAATTAAATACTGTTGGCATTGCACAGTCAAAGGTTTTCCTAGAAAAATGGCTTGTGCAAATTCCATATGCAGATATTTACAATTGGCAGTAGAAGCACAGGAAATGATGTGGGAAAAAGCAAACTCTTTTGCTCGTATTTGGAAGCTATATTTGTTGTCATCTTTAAAAAGACAGTAAAATCATGTGTCATTCAAACCAAATCCATTTGTTTCATTATCTATTTATTTCTGTCTCTTCACACTTGAGTTGGGGACAGGGAAAACAGGCCATGACAATGCCATGGGAAAATAATTTTTGTGCAGACTGTGTCTAATAGAACTAAGAAATTAATGATAGCTGCTTACTTTGGACGTACGACGCTTACATGAACCGGAAAACCTTGATTTGAGCTAGTCTGAGCTTTTGTACATTCTCCTTACGTGCGTACGTTTGGACAGGCATAGTGGGTTTGAGAGGTTTAGAAAGCCTGACCTTTCCCTTGCCTTTTGTGAGCAAGTGGTGTCATGTGCTATTCGCCTCTCCTCCCATCTGCTGCTGCTAAGTCACTTCAGTCATGTCCGACTCTGTGTGACCCCATAGACGGAAGCCCACCAGGCTCCCCCGTCCCTGGGATTCTCCAGGCAAGAACACTGGAGTGGGTCCTTCTCCAATGTGTGAAAGTGAAAAGTGAAAGTAAAGTCGCTCAGTCATGTCTGACCCTTAGCGATCCCACGGACTGCAGCCTACCAGGCTCCTCCATCCATGGGATTTTCTAGGCAAGAGTACTGGAGTGGCTTGCCATTGCCTTCTCCGTCCTTCCATCTAGGATGTCCTCTAATGAGGTGAGAACAGTTGCAGCCACTCAGGACATTCTCAGTGTTGAATCATTCCCATTATAGCTTCTGAGGATTAAGCAGATAATAATTCAATTTAGCCATAAGAATGCCATGTTTCAATTGTTATTATCACATCTGAGTGTGTGTCTGTGAAGTTAAATGATCTTTAGTACTGGTTTGTTGTCAAAAAAGCAGAGTGAGCACAAGTCACCTATATAAAGAAAACGGTACCACAGCAAAGAGTCAGATCTATGGAACAGGAATACAAGAAGAGTTAATGTTGACCCTTCCTCTCCTTTAACTCTACTTTGGACAGCTAGTTTCAGCAAATATTAATAAAACCATTTTCAAAGGGCCTTAACTTGTCCTCCCTGTTTAACATTTCAGCAGGTGTGTCCTCGTATGCCCTGAGTGAAAATACATACCGACAGACCCAGAGAGAGAAACAGACACAGATATATATATTTTGTATGTAATATGTATATATTGTTTATGTTTTTCCGCTTAAAATATAAACACTTTAAGAGAAGCATTAGTAGGAAAAAATTAACAAATTGTGTAAGACGCAGCAAATTTCCCTTTTATCAAATGTGACAGGCGTATCTTTCAACTTTACTGATGCCTTCTGTAGAGGTCAGTTTTCTGAGCGTGGAGTGCTGAATGATACGTAAAATGGCAACAGAGCTCACCCCATTGGTGGAGTCCCGCAGCCATTAGAGTGTCTAATAGTCAAGCTGTCTGTGCTGATTTGGAAATAGATTTTACCTTCTTTTCCCAAGAGCCTTTGCTTTTCCCAAGAGCCTTTGCTTTTCCACCTCTTCTTCTGTCAATAAGTGTCCCCTTCTTCCCATCGTGCTGTTGCCTGCCTTCTCTAGGCAGTAATAAATAAGATTATTTGTGGAATGCAGTTAGCATTGTGTCTGACTCCTTGTGAGTATTCAATAAATGTAAGCTGCTATCGTTATTACACTTTGATCCTTTCCACATCCTCTTGATGTTTTTAGGGCAAATAATTTAATCCCCATTTTATTAAAAGAAAACAGACTAATAGAGGTTAGGAGGTTATCTGACTTGTCTCTGGTTTCAGGATTAGTGAGCAGTATTATAGGTGCTTGAACTAAGAACTCCAATATTTTAGGCCAGTGCTTATTCTTCTATACCAAACTTTTAAGTGGATCTTTTTTCGTTTGAAATATTCTTAAAATAATAAAAGAAACATCAGATCTCTCTTGTATCTTCTCCCTGATTTTGAACTCATGCCTTGTCTTAAAAAGCAGGCATTTACTTAATATTTTAAAATTGATTTTCTCTGAAGTGACAGCCAAAGTGTAATTCTAAATAGCCTCTATTGGTGGTCTCAAACTGCAGTATATATTTAGGATGATCCGTTAAGCACAATTTTATTAATTTTTCATAAATCAATCTCCCTTGCTTTCATTTTCAGCCAACATCAATATCTGTTAAGAATATCGTAACATATGATAAGGTACACATAAAGTACTATGTGAGTACACATGGAGAAGCAAAGGAATTCTTCCTGGGATTTCAAGGAACACTCCTGTGGAGGGGGCGGAGGTGCCATTTGAATTCAGTACTAAATGGTGGCTAGGCAATTAATTACAGATAAGAGGGCACCATTTCAGCAAAAGCATTAAGGAACAAGAAACAATGAATGACCCAATGTGGTCAAACTGCGTTGGTGGCAGAAGTGGCTATTGTCTGGCTGTGAAAAGCCCTGTGCCTTCTGCTAAGGAGTTTGAAGATGACTTGGTAGTATCTGAGCTGCAGTAGATGATTTTAGGAAGAAGAGTGCCATGGCCAGATTTGTGATTTAGAAAGATAACTCTGGTGTCAGTGTGATGGAAGAATAGCCAGGGTTCAAACTGCAGTCAAGCCATTGCATAATTTCAGGAGTGATAGGAGGAGGATTGAGATGAAGGAAGTGGCCATGGGGGCCAGGAAAAGGGAATGGATGTCAGAAAGAATGACATGGATGTATTCAACAGAGCTTAGCACCTGATGAAATATATAAAATAAGAGAAATGGAGAAGACTGGCTTAGACAGATGCATGGATAAATGTTGCCATAGCTAGGATTCAGTTCAGTTCAGTTCAGTTCAGTCACTTAGTCGTGTCCGACTCTTTGCGACCCCATGAACCGCAGCACGCCAGGCCTCCCTGTCCATCACCAACTCCCGGAGTTCCCTCAAACTCATCCATCGAGTCTGTGATGCCATCCAGCCATCTCATTCTCTGTCGTCCCCGTCTCCTCCTACCCCCAATCCCTCCTAGCATCAGACTCTTTTCCAGTGAGTCAACTCGTCACATGAGGTGGCCAAAGTATTGGAGTTTCAACTTTAGCATCAGTCCTTCCAATGAACACCCAGGATTGATCTCCTTTAGAATGGACTGGTTGGATTTCCTTGCAGTCCAAGGGACTCTCCAGAGTCTTCTCCAGCACCACAGTTCAAAAGCATCGATTCTTCGGCGATCAGCTTTCTTCACAGTCCAACTCTCACATCCATACATGACCACGGGAAAAACCATAGCCTTGACTAGACGGACCTTGGTTGGCAGACTAATGTCTCTGCTTTTTAATATGCTATCTAGGCTGGTCATAACTTTCCTTCGCACTTAATAATCTCCTTTTGAAAAAATCCAGATTAGATTTAATTAGAAGAATGCCATCTATTCATTTGCCATATTTGTTACAGGGACACTTCTTGTATTTTCACATAAAAGTGGTTATAATAGCCTTTAACACTGTATTTTAGTAGTTTACCTAGACTGTAAACCCCTTGAGGGCAAAGACAGCCAAATCCATGTCATTCATCTATCAAATACCGAGCCCACTGGTGCCTGACACCGAGTAGAACTTGACACGTGGTTGATGAATTGGACTGAGGTTGAATGTACTCAGGATAATGGGGGGAATACCTGGAGGATGTTCTTGTCTCTATTCCAGTTCTTGGGTTTATCTCAGCCTTTTCCATTTTGGCTCCTATGAGCTTTTTCCAGTGCTGCAGACACTTCTAGTTGACAAGAAGAAAAGGAGAGTGAGTGAGTGAGGAGGAGGAGGGGGGTGTATTGCAGCATCTAGATTGAACTCCACAGGTTTGCCTCTCATAATTTTCACCTTTGATGGGAAACTGTCCCAGATTTCATCCACCAGGCTGAGGTTCTGACACGGTACCTTCTTAAATCAAGCTTGAAGGGAAATTGATTGAAAAGAAAACACCATTATGGGAAAACAATTCATTCTCTTCCTCTGACAGGAGGGAGACTTTTGTCTATATTGTGGAATAAATATTAGCTGGCTGATTGCTTTAAGATCTAGAAGCCTAGAGGAGTTATGGTGACTTTGCTCCTTTTTCACAGGGAGATTTCCTTTAACTTTAGAGGCATTTGATACAGTGGATTTTCATTACCTTTCAAAGAGTTGTATTTTCTCCCTATGTGATTATTTGTATTAACAACATATAGGTGTCATGAAAAGTCATGCAGATGCCTCTGTATGCAGTTGTGTTTCTCTTGAAGTGTGTATTCCTCCAGACGGGGTGAGCAGATATTTTCAACATTTTCTCTGAAGGCTTTAAATATCACAAGTTGTTTTTTTTTTTATATTTTCTGTGTTGAAAGAAAATTAATTTACAGAAAAGCAAATATTGTATATTAATGCATATATGTGGAATCTAGAAAAATGTTACTGGTTAACCTATATACAGGGCAGGAATAGAGATGCAGACATAGAGAATAGACTTGTGGACGCATTGGGGAAGGAGAGGGTGGGATGAATTGAGAGAGTAGCACCGAAACCTATACATTACCATGTGTGAAATAGACAGCTAGTGGGAAGTTGCTGTATAACACACGGAGTTCAACTCAGTGCTCTGTGATGATCTAGAGGGGTGGGATGGGGTATGGGGTGGAGGAGGGTTCAATAGGAAGAGGGCAGGTGTGTACTTATGACTGATTCACATTGGTGGATGGCAGGAACCAACACAGTATAGTGAAGCAATTATCCTCCAAATAAAAATAAAAGTAAAAAAAAAAAAATTATTTAAGAAAGGAAATGAATTTGAACTCCTAAAGGGTGGAGTGAAGGGAGAAGGTGGAATAATAGCTATTTGATGCTGTTGCTGCTGATAGAAAACATTCCCTCATTCTTTAGGAGCCTGAAAGATGCTTATGACTCATCCTTTCAGTTGATAAAAGTTTAGTTCATTTTCTCTTACAGAAATTGCAGACTAGCATCTCTAGGGGCAAAATCTAGGCCTGAAACTACATGTTTGACACACATTAAATGATCCTAGGTTGAGCATGACCTTTCCATTTCAACACAGATTCCCATCACCTCTAGTTCACACATTTATCAACCTCCAACTCCCAGAAGAGGCAAAGCTCTCTTGTTAAAGGTTTTTAGTGTAACTGCACTCTGATGCAAGGTAGGTTCATCCCTAGCAATGAAATCAGACATGTGCCTCCTGGGAGAGGAGTGAACAAGTGGTAAACATCCTTAAGTGAAGGCGCTCCTGGACTGTTTCCTCAGTTCAGTTCAGTTCAGTCGCTCAGTCGTGTCCGTCTCTTTGCGACCCCATGAATCACAGCATGCCAGGCCTCCCTGTCCATCACCAACTCCCGGAGTTCACTCAAACTCCTGTCCATTGAGTCGGTGATGCCATCCAGCCATCTCATTCTCTGTCGTCCCCGTTTCCTCCCGCCCCCAATCCCTCCTAGCATCAGACTCTTTTCCAGTGAGTCAACTCGTTGCATGAGATGGCCAAAGTATTGGAGTTTCAGCTTTAGCATCAGTCCTTCCAATGAACACCCAGGATCGATCTCCTTTAGAATGGACTGGTTGGATCTCCTTGCAGTCCCAGGGACTCTCAAGAGTCTTCTCCAGCACCACAGTTCAAAAGCATCAGTTCTTCGGCCATCAGCTTTCTTCACAGTCCAACTCTCACATCCATACATGACCACTGGAAAAACCATAGCCTTGACTAGATGGACCTTGGTTGGCAAAGTAATGTCTCTGCTTTTTAATATGCTATCTAGGCTGGTCATAACTTTCCTTCCAAGGAGTAAGTGTCTTTTAATCTCCTGGCTGCAATCAGCATCCGCAGTGATTTTGGAGCCCAAAAAAATAAAGTCTGACACTGTTTCCACTGTTTCCCCATCTATTTCCCATGAAGTGATGGGACCAGATGCCATGATCTTCATTTTCTGAATGTTGAGCTTCAAGCCAACCTTTTCACTCTCCTCTTTCACTTTCATCAAGAGGCCTTTGAGTTCCTCTTCACTTTCTGCCATAAGGGTGGTGTCATCTGCATATCTGAGATTATTGATATTTCTCCTGGCAACCTTGATTCCAGCCTGTGCTTCTTCCAGCCCAGCGTTCCTCATGATGTACTTTGCATATAAGTTAAATAAGCAGGGTGACAATATACAACCTTGACGTACTCCTTTTCCTATTTGTAACCAGTCTGTTGTTCCATGTCCAGTTCCGACTGTTGCTTCCTGACCTGCATACAGGTTTCTCAAGAGGCAGGTCAGGTTGTCTGGTATTCCCATCTCTTTCAGAATGTTCCACAGTTTATTGTGATCCACACAGTCAAAGGCTTTCAAGTCACCCTAAAAATGCCACAGGTCTTCTCAAAAGTAAGATGTTTGTGGTATATTTTCCATCTCCCATGCCACTCTGAACCACCAACCCTGTTAATTGGGTAGTTTTTGCTCTGAAAGATGACAGGGCCTGAACATACTGGTTGAGCCCTGACCAGGAAAGATGTTAAGGTACAAAGCTAGTAATGCTTTTTCTGAAAAAAATCTCCTTTTGAGCAGTCTTAGAAGCATGGCATTTTCTTGATCCTCTTTGATCTGATGGCTCCATTTTTTCTCAGGATCTCGGAATGTGTTGCCTGCTTGGTCTGTTTCTTCCCCTCCTCTCCGCCTCACTCTCCTTCCTTCCCGTCTCCCTCCCTTTCTCTGCGCCTCCCTTCCTCAGTCCTCTTGTGTCCTCTCTTCCTTCTTTCCTCCCCTCCGTCTTTCTCCTTTTTCTCTCTTTCTTCATTTCTTTGAAACTCTTAGCAAGAGTTAATGGACTTAGGATCTCAAAATTAGGTTATTAGATGTTTCTGCCATAAAGCCTAGAGAATTGATGTTTGAATTCTCCTTGGCTTGAGTCAATCCTTTGTCCTTTTTCGGTAAATGAATTAAGTCTCATGCAATTTCCTGTGTGGGAGACTCATTTCAGATGAATCATTTAAAATTGAAAGCCCTGTCTGCTCATCAAGGGGGCATGATGCTAGAGTTCTCTTGAGCATTTCGTGACTACTTAGTGCAGCCATTGAGATACATAAGGCAACCCGCGCACCTTGATTTTAGTCTTGGTTCATATGTGTTTATTTGGTAAAGCACAGGACTGCAGTTTTGAATCTTCAGATCTCTTTTCAAAATTTCCCTTGGGTCATTTAAAAATAACCTCTTTCTGTCTCCTTTTATTGTGAAACTTTTTATTGGAAGACCGCAGGCCTAACTTCAGCATCGGAGACCAAAATTCATGTCCCCTTTAGTTGTTCAGTCCCTTGTCCATTGTCGATACTGAGAATAGATGGAACAGTAATGATGCTATTTTTCACCCCCCAAATGATAGCATGTCATGAATGCTGTGATCCCCACATAGTATGTGAAGTTTTTAATGGGCCATTTCAGATCCTACAGGGATACGTTTACATGCTGTATTGTTTTTATAACCGCCATCAAATGATTTGGGGACTTTCCTGGTGGCTCAGTTCGTAAAGAATCTGCCTGCAATGCAAGAGACTGCTTGCAATATAGGAGAGGCAGGTTCGATCCCTGGATGGGGATGATCCCCTGGACAAGGAAATGGCAACCCACTCCAGTATTCTTGCCTGGGAAATCTCCATGGACAGAGGAGCCTGGTGGGCTACAGTCCATGGGGTTGCAAAGAGTTTTATATGACTAGGCAACTACCATTAATGATTCTACCATTAAATGATTCTAGAAAAAGCCAGGTAGATCCTCCTCACAAGGAAAATCTAGTATCTTTACCTTTGCAATTGTTTCAGGATACTAGATAGAATTCACAATTCTCTTCTACTGTAAAAGGCAACTCTCAATTAAGAATTCATGAGTGCCATTCTGTTTTGTGGTCCCAAACTTTCTCTTGAAATCATGTGTTAGGAGGGCGAGGAAAAGCCAGCCGAGATTTATTTATACCTACACGGTGCTCAGTTCAGTTCAGTTCAGTTCAGTCGCTCAGTCGTATCCGACTCTCCGCAACCCCATGAATCACAGCACGCCAGGCCTCCCTGTCCATCACCAACTCCCGGAGTACACTCAAACTCATGTCCACAGAGTCGGTGATGCCATCCAGCCATCTCATTCTCCGTCGTCCCCTTCTCCTCCCGCCCCCAACCTTTCCCAGCATCAGAGTCTTTTCCAGTGAGTCAACTCATCGCATGAGGTGGCCAAAGTATTGCAGTTTCAGCTTTAGCATCAGTCCCTCCAATGAACACCCAGGATTGATCTCCTTTAGAATGGACTGGTTGGATCTCCTTGCAGTCCAAGGGACTCTCAAGAGTCTTCTCCAACACCACAGTTCAAAAGCATCGATTCTTCGGTGATCAGCCTTCTTCACAGTCCAACTCTCACATCCATACATGACCACGGGAAAAACCATAGCCTTGACTAGACGGACCTTGGTTGGCAAAGTAATGTCTCTGCTTTTTAATATACTATCAAGGTTGGTCATAACTTTCCTTCCAAGGAGCAAGCGTCTTTTAATTTCATGGCTGCAATCAGCATCTGCAGTGATTTTGGAGCCCAAAAAATAAAGTCTGACACTGTTTCCACTGTTTTTCCATCTATTTCCCATGAAGTGATGGGACCAGATGCCATGATCTTTGTTTTCTGAATGTTGAGCTTCAAGCCAACCTTTTCACTCTCCTCTTTCACTTTCATCAAGAGGCCTTTGAGTTCCTCTTCACTTTCTGCCATAAGGGTGGTGTCATTTGCATATCTGAGGTTATTGATATTTCTCCCGGCAATCTTGATTCCAGCTTGTGCTTCTTCCAGCCCAGCGTTCCTCATGATGTACTCTGCATATAAGTTAAATAAGCAAGGTGACAATATACAACCTTGACATACCCCTTTTCCTATTTGGAACCGGTCTGTTGTTCTGTGTCCAGTTCTAACAGTTGCTTCCTGACCTGCATACAGGTTTCTCAAGAGGCAGGTCAGGTGGTCTGGAATTCCCATCTCTTTCAGAATGTTCTACAGCTTATTGTGATCGACACAGTCAAAGGCTTTGGCATAGTCAATGAAGCAGAAATAGATGTTTTTCTGGAACTCTCTTGCTTTCTCCATGATCCAGCGGATGTTGGCAATTTGATCTCTGGTGCCTCTGCCTTTTCTAAAACCTGCTTGAACATCTGGGAGTTCACGGTTTACATACTGCTGAAGCCTGGCTTGGAGAATTTTGAGCATGACTTTACTAGCGTGTGAGATGAGTGCAATTGTCCGGTAGTTTGAGCATTTTTCCACGACCAAGGTAAGAGAAACCCAAATAAGACGGTAGGTATTGCTAGGGGGCACCAGAGGGCAGACACACTGAAATCATAATCACAGGAAACTAGCCGATATGATCACATGGACCACAGCCGAATGTGGTCCACTGGAGAAGGGAATGGCAAACCACTTCAGTATACTTGCCTTGAGAATCCCATGAACAGTGACAAAGGGCAAAATGATAGGATACTGAATGAGGAATTCCCCAGGTCGGTAGGTGCCCAGTATGCTACTGGAGATCAGTGGAGAAATAACTCTAGAAGGAATAAAGGGATGGAGCAAAAGCAAAACCAATACCCAGTTGTGGATGTGACTGATGCTAGAAGCAAGGTCCGGTGCTGTAAAGAGCAATATTGCATAGGAACCTGGAATGTTAAGTCCATGAATCAAGGCAAACTGGAAGTGGTCAAACAAGAGATGGCAAGATTGAACATCGACATTCTAGGAATCAGTGAATTAAAATGGACTGGAATGGGTGAATTTAACTCAGACGACCATTATATCTACTACTGTGGGCAGGAATCCCTTAGAAGAAATGGAGTAGCCATCATGGTCAACAAAAGAGTCCGAAATGCAGTACTTGGATGCAATCTTAAAAATGACAGAATGATTTCTGTTCGTTTCCAAGGCAAACCATTCAATATTACAGTAATCCAGGCCTATGCCCCAACCAGTAATGCTGAAGAAGCCGAAGTTAATCGGTTCTATGAAGACCTACAAGACCTTTTAGAACTAACACCCAAAAAAGATGTAATTTTCATTATAGGGGACTGGAATGCAAAAGTAGGAAGTCAAGAAACACCTGGAGTAACTGGCAAATTTGGCCTTGGAGCACGGAATGAAGCAGGGCAAAGGCTAATAGAGTTTTGTCAAGAGAACGCACTGGTCATATCAAACACCCTCTTCCAACAACACAAGAGAAGACTCTACACATGGACATCACCAGATGGTCAACACCGAAATCAGATTGATTATATTCTTTGCAACCAAAGATGGAGAAGCTGTATACAGTTAGCGAAAACAAGACCAGGAGCTGACACAGTGCTAGTTATCTCAATAAACTAGTGAGGTTGTTCCCAAATGTTACTGATTAGGAAATTGAGACACAGTTTAGTTACTTAACTGGTGCGAATTCACACAATTGGTAAACAATGGAGTCAGAGTTCCAATTCAGCTCTTCGTGAAAAATGTGCTTGCTTTTCACAGCAAGCTGCCTCTTTCATCTCACATACATCTTGCAGCTCCCACGTGGTGCAGGATGACCAGGTACAACTAATGGGCTGTTATTGCGTGTAGGGGTCTCACATTTCTAGAATACTTTACTGTTTTCACAAGATTTCTATTAAGGTTACTTAAGAGGAGAGTGAAAAGGTTGGCTTGAAGCTCAACATTCAGAAAACAAAGATCATGGCATCTGGTCCTATCACTTCATGGGAAATAGATGGGGAAACAGTGGAAACAGTGTCAGACTTTATTTTTTTGGGCTCCAAAATCACTGCGGATGCTGATTGCACCCATGAAATTAAAAGATGCTTACTCCTTGGAAGGAAAGTTTTGACCAACCTAGATAGCATAGTAAAAAGCAGAGACATTACTTTGTCAACCAAGGTCCGTCTAGTCAAGGCTATGGTTTTTCCTGTGGTCATGTATGGATGTGAGAGTTGGACTGTGAAGAAAGCTGATCGCCGAAGAATTAATGCTTTTGAACTGTGGTGCTGGAGAAGACTCTGGAGAGTTCCTTGGACTGCAGGGAGAGCCAACCAGTCCATTCTAAAGGAGATCGATCCTGGGTGTTCATTGGAAGGACTGATGCTAAAGCTGAAACTCCAATAATTTGGCCACCTCATGCGACAAGTTGACTCACTGGAAAAGACTCTGATGCTGGGAGGGATTGGCGGCGGGAGGAGACGGGGACAACAGAGAATGAGATGGCTGGATGGCATCACCGACTCGATGGACAGGAGTTTGAGTGAACTCCAGGAGTTGGTGATGGACAGGGAGGCCTGGCGTGCTGTGATTCATGGGGTCGTGGAGAGTCGGACACAACTGAGCGACTGAACTGAACTGATTATGGTACTTATGTGTATTATTATTTTTTTTAATCCTCATAACCCACATTTTGCTGGTGTAGAAACTGTGACTCAGAAAACTCAAGTAATTCAACTGCTGCCTCACAGTATATAAGTGGTAGATTCAAGATTTGAACCCATGCTGTTGAACTCCAGTGCCTGTATTCTTAAACACTACAGAAAATTATGAAATTCCAGAGCCTGGGCCTCCCTTATGGTGTCAGAGTATAGATGGCAAGACAGTGCTGATACAGGAGGGAAGACTGACGTGGTTTTTGAAGAATGATTTGGACTCTGGTCTAGGGAGGTTAGAAGGAGAGGGTGATCCAGTCCTGGGGAACAGAGTGACAAATCCAGAGTCATGGGAATGGCATGGACATTCACTTTTTATTTTATTTTCATTTTGCATAGAGTTATGCTTTCTGACCTGATCATAGGAGAAGGAAAGGATTTGACTCTCCTGGAGCGTGAAGTTGGCAGAGGTAGACTTTGAGGACGGTGACAACCATGAGGTCTGAATGTCTTTGGAGGTCAGGCTTCTAAGAGTCTGGAGAAGTGAGTGTGTTTCCCCCAAACCCTGAGTGCAACCCTCAGCCCACGTAGACTGAGGCTGCAGTCTCCTCCTGGAAGGACGGAGGAGTTCAGGACAGCAAAGCAGGGACCACGCTTCAGGAAAGAACAGCCCGTCTGAACCCAGATCACTTATCTGGATGCCAGGAAAGAGAACTGAGAAAGGCATTTATAGAGACAGGAAGAGAGGCAGCCCCAGCCCTCAGGAACTCTGGGGGACGTTTGCTGCTAACACTTCAGTCAACGCTGCTCTGAGTCAAACACTAGTGAGCAGCAGTTTCAGAGACAGAGTGGAGCAGAGACAATTGAACAGTTAACCTTTGGGGATGGGTGTGGATCTAATTAAGATCAGACTCCCTTCTGTTATACAGGAGAGGGAGCTGCAGAAAACCGTGTGAGGGGGTCTGAGGGAGTGAGAGCTCCGAAAGGACCAATGGGTTAGCAAGCCAGATGGAAATTAAGTCCAAATGGGTGTGAGAGGTGGGTGTAGCCAAGGGGAGCCCTGGCTGATTTTCCTCATCCAGGCAATGACGATTATGCCCCAAGGTCAGCCGCTTCACGGGGACCAGAAGTTAGACACTCCTGCGGCTCGCCATGGTAATTCCCTCCTTGTGTGTTCAGTTTCCTTGGTGATTTCCATGTAAATTTGCTCAGAGTTGCAATTTAGCAGCTTTTCTGTTAACAGATGAGGGATATCTTAATAGTCAACCGACTGCATTCCATCATTGCAGGGGTTCGGAAGTGGAGTTGTGAAGGTTGTAGAGATTGACTCTGGGAAGAGAACTTGGGAAAGCCTGTTTCTGCAGCACCCTAATGTAATTTTGCTCAGTTCTAGACAGGAGGAAAGAAGCTTCTATACCTTGTGAACCTCGTTTGTTGTGAAGACTTACTGCTCTGAACCTTCCCTCTTTTATCACTTGGTTTTTTGAACAGAATTAAGAGGGACGGTCCCTCCAAAGTGGCCCAGAAGACTTCAGATGCAGAGACATATGTTATTTTGTGTTAGATGCTTTTCCCTGTCCATCTTCAGGAGACCGGTAGCAGAGATGACTTTTTTGATGTGACCAGGGAGGAAGTCACCTTTGCTGTCTCGATGTCACTTTTGCTTCACTATATGAAGTGCAGAAGTTGGTACCTTACAAGTAAAACACGAGAATCTTCGAATCTTTTGTTCTCAGTCCCCACATCCTGTTCTGTATTTTCCCTGACCTTGCCACATTAGGAGATGAAAGCCTCACATATATGTTTTATAATAATGCACTGTAATTTCACAAGTGTCTCTGTAAGTATTACTTCCTGTGATTCTTACAGAAACCTTGGGAGCTCATCAAGAATTGGCAGAGGAAAAAAAAAAAAGAATTGGCAGAACACTGCCTAAGGAGGTATGTTGGGGCTCAGCGAGGTCAGGGTACTTCCAAAGTCCCAAACCTCAAGCCCAGTGTGCACCCACCTGCAGTCTGGTAGCACCTTTCCATAGCCATTTGTTGGTGTCACTATCCTGGATAAGAGTAAAAAGGGAATCTTATGAAAAGTCTTAGCATGATGACTAACAGAAAGAAAAGGTAGATGTGAATAAGTAGCAGCTTTCTTAGGATTCTGAGTTATTTTGGGGAAGAGAATGGATTAGGTCATGGGTGGCTATTTATTTCTAGAATTTCTCTTCCAGGGGGAGAAAAAAGGTGCCCTAAAATAACACATTGCTTTCATTAAACATAATTGTTCTCACATGAGATGCAGACAAGCAGGCCTACTGTGAACCATTCTAAACCTTGTCCTTCTGTATGTTGAAATGAGTATAGAGTATCCCCATCACAAACCATGGGTTCTGGCTTGCTCATGGGGATTCCTGATGGTAATTGCTTAATTTTATTCCTGTGCCCTATTGTTCAGGAGTGGAAATCAGTTCATTATTAATCAAAGTCAGGTCCAATTCTTGAAATGGAATTCTGAAGAATGAAAATTGGGAGGCAGGTTCTTTACCACTAACATCACCTCTGCTCTCAATGAATTTATGCCACATTATGTTTCTAATTGGTATCTTTTGGAAGACAGTTTGCTTTATTTTCCTTTCAAAAATATTACTTTATGTTTTCATACTAGAAAAGCAGCACACTCATCATATATATTTTTTAAATGAGTGATAGAGAAAACTAAAAGGGATAAAAGTAACTACTCCTATCCTCTCAAAACAACGTTGCTAATAATTAGACTTATTTCATCCCTATTGTTCTCTAACCACTTTTACTTTTCCATAGTGTGTATTTGGGTCTATTTTCAGTTCTGAGTGACCTGCTGTTCGAACAGGTATTTTCTACTGTGCTCTTTTCCCCTTCTTCGACTGGACGATCATTTACTGTGCTAAGGTACTGAAAGGATGGAGATGGAATGTTTTTGGAGTTTATTTGTAGTCAGCTAGCTGGAGACCAGTAACAACTGTCTTGGATCACATTCTTTTCTTATTTTTAGTTCAAAATTCCTTCTCTGAATCTCACACTCTGCATTCGGTAACCAAATGGAAATACCATGAACTTATATCAGTGTGTTTGTTTGGAATCAGTTTGGAATTTCTAACCCCTGCCCCCCGCCATGATACACACACACACACACACACACACACCGATGCACATGTAATTCTGTGTACAGGTAGGAAAGAGGCCAGTTGGTCTAGGTGCTGCATTCAGAGCGCAGTCTCCCCTGTAGGCATGGGTTCGAATCCCACTCCTGACCAGCCAGCATGTTGGGCTTCCCTTGTGGCTCAGCTGGTAAAGAATCTGCCTGCAATGCATGAGACCTGGGTTCAATCCCTGGGTTTGGAAGATCCCCTGGAGAAGGGAAAGGCTACCCACTCTAGTATTCTTGTCTGGAGAATCTCCATGGACAGAGGACCCTGGTGGGCTACAGTCAGAAATGACAAAGCTCACCACAGGTAATGGGAGGAAATTTTGCTGAGAGGTGCAATATCAGGGTCATGCATTGCGGAGACCCTGAAATGACACCTGTGGGCTTGCGTTTTACTCTTGACCACTCCTAGGTCATTTCCTGAGCATCCCATACCTAAAAATCCAGAGTTCACAAAGTCATGAGATTGAGGAAGCCAGCTCATTACCATTGTAGTACACGACCTTTTCTGATTTGGCAAGGATAATGTGGAGGTAGAAAATGAGTTTCTGAGGCAAATTTTCCTGGAAATATCAACCTCAGATATGCAGCTAACTGAAGAGGAACTAAAGAGCCTCTTGATGAAAGTGAAAGAGGAGTGTGAAAAAGCTTAAGTTAAGACTTAACATTCAGAAAACTAAGATCATGGTATCCGGTCCCATCACTTCATGGCAAATAGATGGGAAACAATGGAAACAGTGACAGAATTTATTTTCTTGGGCTCCAAAATCACAACAGATGGTGACTGTAGCCATGAAATTAAAAGACACTTGCTCCTCGGAAGGAAAGCTATGACCAACCTAGACAGCATATTAAAAAGCAGAGACATTACTTTGCCAACAAAGGTCCATCTAATCTAAGCTATGGTTTTTCCAGTAATCATGTGTGGATATGAGAGCTGGACCATAAAGAAAGCTGAGCGCCAAAGGATTGATGCTTTTGAACTGTGGTGTTGGAGAAGACTCTTGTAAGTCCCTTGGACTGCAAGGAGATCCAACCAGTCCATCCTAAGGGAAATCAGTCCTGAATATTCATTGGAAGGACTGATGCTGAAGCTCCAATACTTGGCCACCTGATGCACAGTACTGACTCATTGGAAAAGACCCTGATGGTGGGAAAGATTGAAGGCAGGAGGAGAAGGGGTCGACAGAGGATGAGATGGTTGGATGGCATCACCGACTCGATGGACATGAGTTTGAACAAGCTCTGGGAGTTGGTGATGGACAGGGAAGCCTTACATGCTGCAGTCCATGGGGTCACAAAGAGTTGGACAAGACTGAGCGAGCGACTGAACTAACTGGGGCATATTTTGATTTGCTAGAAAAGTTTATCTTCTTAAAAGATTATCTTGATGACACACAGCCTAACAACTGCATGTTGGCTTGTCTTATCCCGACCTCAGATTTTCTCTCTAAAGCTATTTACCTGTAACCATTTTTAAAACATCTCTCCATCATGAAATGATTTTTGAAGTTCTAGTTAGATTTTTCTTCCTTTATTTAAAAGTAAAAAGGAATGTGGAAAAGAAATATGATTATGAATGCATCCAAAGAGGAGAGAGCCCTGTCTTGGGAACTTTCAACTGAAGTTCATCAGTAACTTTTACTGAAATATTATGAGGAAGAGCTAAACATCTGGTTAGCTCACCATTGATCCTTGGATTGTGAGAGGAACTTGCAACAAAAGAAAGCCTCTAATGTGTTGTCTTTGGTGGACCTCTTCTTCACTTGTCCTTCTTAAGGCTATCGTGATAAACTACTCAATGTGATTTGTCAAGAGATTTTTCCCTTCACTCCATTCTTCCCAAGGCAGGTTTTATTTTATCTTGTATGTGAAATGCAGGGCCCCAAGCCTGGTGGGAACCCTGAAGAGACGAGGATGGAAGGCTAAGTCAGTGTGAGGCTGAGAATCCAGATTTGGAAGGAGTAGCAGATTTGCAGGGCTTCCCTGGTGGCTCAGATGGTAAAGAGTCTATCTGCAGTGCAGGTTTGATCCCTGGGTCGGGAACATACCCTGGAGAAGGAAATGGCATCCCACTCCAATATCCTTGCCTGGAATATTCCATGGACGGAGGAGCCTGGCAGGTTGCAGTCCATGGGGTAGCAAAGAGTTGGACACAACTGAGCGACTTCACTTTCAGCAGACTCACAAAGGACATCTGAATGACCCTGCTTGCCTTGCCTGGGACTCTGTGAAGTGGACTGTGTTCAGGCCGGGTTTGCCACTGTCCCCAGTGCATGGCACTCACCACTGAACCGTAAAGTCTTTCCCCTTCCATGCCCGTAGCACTTAGTATTCTCTTGTGCCTCCTGCCTCACATGATTATCCTGTTTTCTTATACACCAGGCTGGTTTCTCGACAGTGTATAGCACAACTCATTTCACTGGATTTGGGGTGTGAATGGCTCTTCTAATGGGTGCTAGCATGACCTGCATAACCACCTGATAGTCTTATGGCCAGTGCCCGACTAGGATGTAAACAATTAGAGGGCTGATGTCATGGAATAGGAAATTTTCAATAAATATTCAAGTGAACTGACCAAGTCAGGAGACCAGCCCTAACTCTACTGACTACCAGAAGGAATAAATTGCTTTCCCAAGATTAAAATCTGCCTCACAAAATCTGTGGGTAACTTTTTTAAAAAACATTTGAAATTATGTCATGTTTCTGGTGGGTCATAGGCACTCAGGTTTTGCCTGAGGCCACATTGCTCTGTGTTTTGTTATGGCAAGCTTATTCCCACGTTTATGATACCTGCCAGGTCACTGTAGGAACTTTGATATGTGGCTTGGCCTTTCTGGACCCCTTTTAACCTCTCTGGACTGCAGTGTTTTCATCTGTAAAATTTTCATCCGCTACCTGCTCTGCCTACATCATGAGACCTTCCGACGACCCAAAGAGGTTATCCAGGCAAATGGACTATAAAGTTTACAAAACACAACATGATATAGAATGTATCATCTTTAAATTCATTAATAGTGTTCTGATTATTATTTTGATGGTATTGAAATGTGATCAAACCCAACGTCTAGTATCTGCAAGTAAAACTTCTTGACTTCCATTTAATAAAACTGAATGTTTACCCATTGGTTGGCAGACCAGCCTGAAATCTGTGGAATGTTAAATTTCTGAGCACGTTCTCATTCTCTTTTTATATTCCCCTGTGGTTTCTTGTGACTTTACGAAGATCGAGAGGCCACCTCACAGGTTACCTTTCATTCGAGAGGCTGTGGCGTCCTATTCACTGTCGAGTTCTGGACGCTTTCCTCCTCATCGTAGAAAATTGGTGTCACGTGGAGTGTCCTTTCCTCACTCTTGCCCCCGGCTTCCTCTTGGGTGAATGTCCACCTGAAACTAGAGGACAGAAATCAGAAACCGTGTGTGTTAGCATGGAGCACCCATCACAGTACTCTTCCAAACTTTCAGATCTATTTAGCTCTCGACTATTATGCATCCTTCTTGTATCCTTTGGTAAAATATTAAGCAACACGATAGACAAAGTATAGACTCTCTGAAACCCCATGGAGCTGTCATGATTTGAGTACTCATTCAGAGATGAGCCATGAGGAAGGTTTATGCAGTGTTTGCTATACCTATGTCATTTGAGTGCTTCCCTGGTGGCTCAGCAGGTAAAGAATCCGCCTGCAATGTGGGAGACCTAGGTTTGATCCCCAGGTTGGGGAGATCCCCTGGGGAAGGGAAAGGCTACCCACTCCAGTATCCTAATACCACTGTCACCATTTTTGTCATGTCTACTTGCTGCTTGTGCTGTTATTTGTCTTCTTTAAGTTGATTTCTTTTACTTGGAAAGAAGTACATTTATTTTAAAAGGAAACTATATGACCATAAGATACATGGAAAGTCAGTATCACTTCTCATAAATAAAAGATAATGGTAAATATAAGAGCAATAAGAAAAAATATATTATTATATATTAACAATATATTGTAGCCAGCCAAAACCAAGGTCTACTCTTTCCTTGTCCAAAGGGGGGAGAAAAAAAGAAAGAAAGAAAATAAAGGAAGTCTGTAAGTACCAGTTTTCTCTATGAGGAAATAAAGATCAAAGGAAAATTTTAAAGTTAATAATTTTGCATTATGTTTTAGTATTTTCTATATTATGACTTTAAATCTTTTAACATATTAAACAGTCACAAACATGGTATCATCATATATTCTGATGGTATATGGAGATTTTTGTCTTTATATATGGATATTTTCAGTACTGTGATATAAATTGCTGGGGAGTTACATCTTTTAAACTTTATTTTTAAAAACTCTTCTTTACCTCATTCTTAATTAGAGGAATAAAGGACTTTATTTCTTTAAATCAAGGTCTTCACTATATATCGTCAAATGACCACCACATCAGTAAACCACTAAATAATTATTTATTCAGATACCTGTGGAGGTGCTTTGCATGATACTCAAATTCAGTCCTCACAGCAACTCTTCAACTGTTAGTGTTAGTTGCTCAGCTGAGTTTGTTCAACTCTCTGCAACTCCCTGGACTGTAGCCTGCCAGGCTCCTCTCTCCATGGAATTTTCCAGAAAAGATTACTGGAGTGGATTGCCATTCCCTTCTCCTGGGGATCTTCCCAACCCAGGGATTGAACCTGTGTCTCCTGTATCACAGGCAGATTCTTTACAGGCTGAGCTACTAAACACTATCAAAGAACCTGTTTTACAGATGTGGAAAATAGGCTTTATTTTTATTAGTTTGCCATGATCACAGAGCTAACAGATCAGATAACTCAGACTGATCCTGGAGCCTGCAATCTTAATTCCTCCTGAAAGAATCTTACTGATAAGAAAAAAAAGATGGATAAGTATAGTAAGAGGCCATAGTTAATTATTATATTTTTTCTTAAGTATGTTAATCATCTACCTCACTGAAATTGACATTCTGAAGTTTCTGTATCTTTGAAAAATCGAACTTTACAATTTGGATTTAGGTTCAGGAGGTAAAGTAAATAAGCAAATATCCAAGAGTAACGAAATGCATTGTGCTGATCTTTCTTGTTTTAGTTTGTTTTCAGATGAACGTTCAACCTCCCTGTCTGTCTTCCATTTCATCCCCTTCCTCCCTCCCTTCCTTCTTTCCTTCATATTGCTTTACTTAAATTCCTTAATACGATGTTATTTTATTAACAAAACTTGGAAGATAAATTTAAGAGAAAGTTTCCGAGAGCATTCATAGAGCCAGGGAAGAGTAAAAGTTCCAGAAGCCTGCAGAACCCAAGTGGAGAGGATTTTATTTAAAATTGCTAGCAGCGTCTCCCTCCACTGTTTCACCCCATGCCCTTTGATCATTATTTCATTCCTGTTTCCACGTCCTTTATGGCAGGGTTTCTCAACCTTGCTACTGTCGATATGGTAGGCCAGATAATTCTTTCCTGAAAATGACTGCCTTGTACATTGTAAGGTGTCTAGCAGTATTCCTAGGCTTTGCGTACTAGACGCCAGCCCTACCCCTCAACTGCGACAATCAAAATGGTTATCAGGAACTTCCCTGGTGGTCCAGTGGTTAAGAATCTGCCTTCCAATACAGGGGACATAGTTTTGATTCCTGGTCAGGGAACTGAGACCCCAAATGCCTTGGGGCAACTAAACCTGTGCCACTGCTAGAGAGCCTGGGCACTCTAGAGCCCTGAACACCTCAACAAAGACCCAGAACAGCCAAATAAAAACAGCAGACTTTGCAGAATTGCTCCTGATGAAGAACCATGACTAGGGATTACCTAACCTTGTGGTACTTCTCTGCTCATTTGGCTGTTAATTGATATTTATTATTGTTGCTGTGGTGGTGTTATTGTTGTCACATCTACCTTTATTGAAGTTCCTTTCTCTGTTTAGAGGGAGGACAGACTTAGAACTCTTTAGGTCATAAAAATAGCTAGCTTGATTTTCAAGGCATAGCAGTGGAAGTTAAAAAAAAAAAAAAGACTGCATTATAACATATATATCTAAACGTTTTTACTTGGATTTCAGTTAGTGAAACTAAATTTCTAGCAGACTGTCTTCCCAAAGAAGGATATTTCTGAAGGTACTGATCAAGCACTGTGACTTTTGGAAGTGAATGAAAGCCTTATCAGCTTGAGCGTGTCTGGGATCACTGTGAAAATCAGAAAAGGAATGGACAACACTGATTGCTTTTTGGCTAATCTGAGGTTTCCAGGGGCCTCTTTTTTTCACCAGCATAAGCTGGTATTATGCTTCACTTTTTTTGTTTAATTCGAGAAAGGAACAGATCATTATCTTGCTATATGATGTAGTGACATGAACCAGAAGATATGATTCTCAGAGATTCTCCATTTAGATAGTAATAGTTGCCCTGTCACTACTGTGCAAACTCTCCTGAAGCCTTTTGGAGTCCTGAGACATAAGTGCCATCATTTGATGGATTGTTGACTCGAAATTCACATCAGCAGCACCATTTTTATTTCTTACCTGTTAGATCAGTAAAGCAGCTTGGTGTGCTTTGTTGGAAAGGATGATGGAGCAGAGCAAAGTGAAAATACAGTGAAGGACTTAGAACAAAAAACTTGAGAAAGATTTTATAGGAAAAGGGTGTTTGCGATGGAACCTAGCAAGCACAGCTTTTTTTCTCATTGCCACTTCTAAATTGCCTCTATTCATAATATTTTCCTGAACAGTTGCTATGCTAAGACTAAGTTTGAGAAGAGTGTATCTATTATGTAAAGACTCACTCTTGGAAGCAGGTCTTCTTTTGTAATTTGTACTTTTGGTTGCATTGAAAATATAACAATTTTTGCTTCTGTTTCCATCATGCCTACTATTGTCAGCTTCCTATTTTACTCTTACTCAGATCATGTTGGTTTTTTCCTCTCTTTTATGCCTGGAGACTCTCCTCTAGATTTATGCTCTCTCAGAAGTATTCCTTTCTACTTCCCTATGATCAAAACCAATATTCAAAGGAAAATGTTCAAGTCATTTTGGGGAGGCACTGATAAGGTACCCTGCACCTTTCTAAAACACAGAAATTATTACTAATTGATCCTTTGATATATTTGCTTTAAGGCACTACGTCTGCATATTTAATAGTGAGATTAAGGTATTAGTTATGGTGGGATAAATTTAAGGTATAAATTATTTTGAGAACCTCACAAACACCTGTCTGTCCTCAAGATGAATGAAACCGATTAAGGCTTTTACTGCTACAACTCAAACAAGCAAACAAAATTCACTGGAACATAAGGTTTAATGTCATTATTAATGAAATTTCCTTGTTTCACCTACCTACTTTGTAAGTACCTTTCTTTTCTATTGTTACTTGTTTCTTTGTCTTAGATGTGTTGATTTAACATTCCTCAGTGCCCCACTTTGAGAATAGATAGCAGCATAATTAAATAGGTATAGTCATCTGCATGTATGTCTTATGCTATGCTCTAAAATTTATCATGGGGAATGTGGATGTAGTATGGAATTATCCATGGGTTATTTTAAGTGAATTGTAGAGTTCAAGACTGCAGAAACTTTCAGATGTCATCTACTGGAGGCTTCAAAATAAAATCCCTTAAAAAGAGATAGATTGTAGGCTATAATGCTACCAGGAATCCTAAGTGCTGTCAGCATGGACCTCTTTAGAACCTGTTGAGACTCAGTGGAGTGAAATGACTTGAAGTAAATTACCATAGCTGGTTAAAAGAAGTTGAGGCAACATCTTCCTTTCTTGGGCTCCAGCATTACCCAAAGCTTTTCCTTGTCAGCTTTAACTTCTACTGAGATAGTATTCCTATGAGGGAGCTTATGAAATTGATTTCATTTCAAACAATGAAACAGTTCAAGTCTTCTTAAAATTAGGCAGTTAAGTCGAAGCTGGACTTTTTAAGCCCAGAACTTTGAAATAAACATATATAAGGGTTAAAAAAAAAAAAAACTTCTTAAATAAATTCCTAATCTTAGACCCTGAGTAAAAGTGTTTTGCCATATTGACCTCGAGCCTTTCCTTTGACTTGGATCTCCCCCTCCCCAGCTTTTTTAATGAGTTGGTTCTATGTAGGGCCTAGCATAAGTCAGCACACTGGAGGTGCTTCACCAATTCTGTTGGTTTTTTTTCTCACTCGCATTTTCATACGTAGTTTCTGATTGTGCTTACAGAGCACACTGAACTACACACACAAACTCTGTCACCTTAAAGCAAAGCAAAATCCTTCCCTCCTTGCTCAATGGATGACTGGGTAGTTAGCTGTTCTTTGCACATATTCATGTTGAGTAGGTGCGGGATAACATCACTTGTTCTTTTTTTAATGTGACTCATGACAAAATTACCCCAGCTTTCAGTAATATCAAGGGGGGAAAAAAGCTTGCCATCTGCAATTTACTGCTTTTAACCTGAAAAACAGGATCTAAAATGATCCTCAGATACTTTGGAGGCTTCACGTGTTATAGGCAGAAACTGACAGATGGCACATGGTGGTAGGCTGGTGCAATACAAGAAGAGAAGGCAGAGCCGAGTAGGCAGTGGTGTGGAAGAGCTTTGGAAAAGGCCATGACCACTTTTTAAATCAGAGAGAATTAATTACTTCCTTTAGTCTCCAAATAGCCAGTATATGGATGTTCTCAGTAACACTTTGTGGTCTCTAGGGAGGGAAGTTAAGTAGTGATACAAGGAGTATCAGTTATGTCTATGGATAAGGAGACTATCCTAACCTTTAATTTTAAGCCATACAACTTGAAATGCTTACTCAATGTAAGATTGTTGTTTCTCCTCTTTGTATAATGCATTTACTTGGATTTCTATAACTGGAGATTAACAGCATCATAGTTTTACTTTGGAGATGGGAGCATAAAAAGGGCTACATGGAGCAATTCCTAAAACTTTATTTTCTTTGGACATATTCTTATTCAGCTGTGATACATAACATAATAGGGAAATATTTATAAAATACTGACACAGGGAAGAATTTACGTATGCCCAGGGTCCAGAAATTTATACAGTCTAAAATTTCAAAGAATTTGTGCTGAACATGAGACTTTTGACATCCAATTGCTTCCATCAGCATTTTCCAATGTAGCACACAAGGCAGAAATATCCTGATGGGCATGTCTTTGACACATAGTGATTATTTGAATTGGTTTTAGTAGTATCCCATTTAGAAAGATTGAAAAGACAAATGTAGCTGTATGTGTAGTAAAGAATGTGCAGTTTGTATTTCGAAATATCTTTAAAATCACAAGGGTGTAGATGATACCATTTACTCACTGCTGAAATCCTCTCAGTTGAACAAAGACAAGTATTCGCTTTGTTCTGGAATACATTCCTTGTGTGATTTAAGATGGCAGAGCTAAGCCTCAGGTTGGTAGCCCATCTCTACTTTGTGAGGCAGAGAGCTGTCCATGGTACTAAATGACTTGCGCCTTGATGAGAATGGACACAGGATGCCAAGGAAAGTGACTGGAATCCCTTGACCTGTCCTGGAATAATGGCACTGAACTAATAAAGTAATAAAGGCACTGGGATAATGGGATCCCATGGAATTTAGCAAGATAAGAGTAGAGACAGTTGATAAAGAGTAGCCTATAGTTCAAAGTCCAGAAACATCTAAGTTTCAGGTTCAGCTGTACAATTTGAGCCCTATGGTTTATCTCAAGGCAGTAATTGTCAAAGATAGTTTTGAATAGTCGTTCCCAATACAGCTGCATTTACTGAGGTGGTGTTTGCCCTTCCTTTTAAGGCAAGCAGTGTTGGGCTTGTTCATTACTTCAGTGACTAAATCAAAAGACAAAGCCAGGTGCTGAGGTGCTGAGACTGTGGCTCCTTGCCTATTCTTTTCTCTCCCCTTCTGTCCCTACCTCACCTCCCTTCTCCTTCCCTCTTCGTTCCTCTCTCCCTTCCACCCTTCCCATCCCTTCCCACTGTCTTCCTTTCTCTCTTCCTTTCTTCCCTTCTTCATCTGTCTGCTGGTCTCTCTCTGTCTCTCTTTGACTATTGACTCTAAGTCAGTATTCAAACTTGATAAATCAGGGATATGAATCTTTATGAGTTTCATCTTTGAGAGGACATTTCAAAGAGAGGTCCTGATTAGTGGTGGAGCTAGTTATTTTTGACACTCCCCCCACCCCAAATACACTTATTAGGACTTTGAAAAGATATCCTTTGAGCAATTCTCACCTTCCTCCACCGAGACTTGATAGACTTTCAACTGTCTTCTCAACCACCATCCTTCCTTCTCCCTCATCATTTCCCTGTTTCATGAAGCAGTTTCTGTGCCTCTCTCCGAATGTAGATGAATAGTGATTTCCAGGGAATTCTTTGGTATCATAAGGAAAATAATTCCCTTTATGAGAATGGAAAACTTGGCATCTTTTGGTCTCAGGTAGATTACTTACCTTCTTTCTCAAGGGAGAGGAATCGGTATTCATGGGAGTCACAGTCTAATGAAGCCACTGGCCACAGTGTTCTCTCCCTCAAAAGAGATGCAAATAGCTAACTTCCTGACCTGGCGCCAACATAAGAAATACAGTTATGACCTGTCACATCTGAATTCCTTTTTGCCCTTGATATACTCTCTTTATCCCCATTTTATATGACCTCTTTCTCATCTCCCCATAGTTTAGTGAGCAGACATCCCCTGGCATGAGCTGTGTAAATATTGTAACTGAATTACTGCCTGTTTACTTAACTCATTGTAGAAAACCATGATAAGCTTTTTAATTACAAAATTAGCTCTGCCAAATCAATTTCTTTCATTTAATGAACTGAAGAAAATGGCAGAACGAGGATAAACCGTGCCCCTTTCCTCTTCTTTTTAAGAGTAGACTTTGTCTAAAAATAGTTATTATGTAAAATAACAAAAGCAACAACAGCAGCATCAGTGTTATCCCTGTCCAGTACTGTGTGACTTTTTTTAAGCTTTTAAGCCATAATAGATCCATTCAGTCAGTACTACATGAAATACTCACCTTGAACCTATGCATTTCAGCCTTGTCCTGACCCTCCAAGCTCTTTACTTACCAGTTTATTTTAATCTTACGAGCAAGTTCCCTGTATAGTGTCTTGCATCTCTCTTTAGATCTGTCACTCATCACTTCTAGGATACATCTCTCAACTATAATTTATATGTCTGCTAATGTAACACAACTTTCAATCCTTTCATGTAGGTGCACGTCTCTGATAAAGCAAGACCAAGTTTAAGGGCTTTATCTAGTCTGTGGCCAACAACCTGAGATCCCCCTGGACTCTCCAGCAAGGACTGAGCAAATCCTAACAGTGAAATAAGTGACTTATGTATGTCCTTCTTTGTTTTCTCCACTTTCATTGGAAAGGTGGATGTTTAATCAGTTTTGTTTATTGGTGTGGCAAAATCATTTTAATTTTACTTTATTTAATATAAGCACTTTGAGAGATGTTTGGGAATAAGGCCACTTGTGAAATCATTATAATTTCCACGGAGAAACTTCAGAGATATTTTACCAAACGGCTTCTGAAATGCTATACCTATGGTTAAACCTAAAGAGGAATATCAGGGGGAAAGAAGTTTTTGCTTATGAAGATGAAAAAGAATACCTATGGGGGAAGTTCTTCCCATTCTCCACCCCTTATCCAAGCATATTTCTCAAAATTAGATTATTTATGCTATATCTCTAATTAGACTTATTTCAAAATCTCAAGCTAAAATAAATAGAGTTGTTGTTCAGAAAAACACATAGTATGTAATCATCAGATTTCTAGGGCAATTGCAACATTTGACCAACAGTGTCTTTACTGAAATTTTTTAGCTTTCTTTGTCTGGATAAAACCAGATGCATATGGAAACAGACTTAAAATATTTTTGCCTATGACTGGAAAATCAAGAAAAAAAATGAAAGCTATACATTATTTATGTCGCAGCATATAACTGGGGAACTATAAATCCAGGGGACTAGAATTTTTTCCCCCACTAATGTTGCATTAAAATAGAATTCTCTTAATATGCATTTACAAATGCATTGCCATTAATCACATAAGGTCTTTCTTTCCCATTCCTCATTTTTGGCCAAACTTTTGGTGGCTGAGTTGAAGTGGTTATTGTCTAGTAAGAGACAGTTTGTGAAGAATAACTTATTTCATTGGATCCCTCAGCTAGGAACTCAGCATGCGTTTGTTGCGTTCCTCATCTGTTGACCACAACTGTTGGCTCTTGCTAGTGCCTGAAGTGACATAATAATTAATTTAGGAGTTTGTGTCTTTTCCTTGGGATGCTTTAGGGCAGTGTAGGACAATTAAGTCTTTAGAGGAATGAGAACCGATCTTCTATCTATTTTAAGTCTGAAGATGTCATAACTGTGAATCACAAAGTTGTGACATGACACACTCATCTCAGAAAATTGTCTTCATGGAATCTTGTCTCGAAGATTTCACTCTCATGCAATTTTGTATTGATATGTTCTCATTAAAGCAAGAGCCAACTTCCTGATGTAGTTTCTGGGAATCTCCTCCAAAAAGTTCCAACCTTTGGGGCCTATTTTGCAAATAGCCTTTATGTCATGAGTCAGGACATGGCATGAAGAATTTCTCCTTGAAAAGAGATCACTGCTTTTGACAGTTAGCTTCTCCCAATGCAGTCAGTACACTGCACATAGCTGATGTGTGTGCGTATGTGGAGAGGGGTCTCCATTCCCTGGAACCATAATGTCAGATTTCATATTGTCTGAGATTAGCATCTCCTCAAAATCAACCATGTCCTGCTTTCTGTCCAAATTGACTTCCCTGCTGACCATAACTGGTTATATAATCCTGCGTCTTCCATTATCCTGACTGCTGATCCGTGCCTGATGGCTGTGCCAGGTCTCACAACGCCACGAGCTTTTGATTGCTGTACTCTAAGCTGTTTAATAAGACAATTAAAAATGATTTACAAATGGCCGTCAGAATACTATTGGGGATCAGGCAGAGAATGTTCTGTGTGCTTCAGTATTAAAAATGCATGCCCTTCTACAGCTTCTTTTGCAACTGCCTTTAATACCAGTACCGGTTTACTTCTGTCCTTCCCCCCCGCCCCCCCCCCAAATTAGTATATTAGAGTAGTCCTTTCTAGGTCATGTACATCTGAAAAGAATTCAAGGGATATGCCACTGATCCTGGGTTGTTCTGAAAGCTTTTTCCTTGTAGTAGGGGGTGTGGGGGGTTGAAAAGAACTGCCTAGAACTCTAGAGAGTTAAGAGGTATTGCAAATAGTCTTTCATCAAGCTGGTTCATTCTCAGCTTGAGGGTCACACATCCATCCTAATTTGCTTCCTCTTTCCTCTTCATTCTTGTTGCTACGTCATTTGCAATGGGCAGATTTCCCAAAGATTTTATTGTGAGTCACACAAAAGCTTGTATATAGAAAATGGAAATTAATCAGAAATATTGGTGTTGGTGTTGTGAATACAATAACTGAGAAATTAATTACAATTTCTTGAGAAATTAAGACAGAATGTCATCTTATCTTGTAATATGCTTATTTTTTTTTTTTTTTGGTTTTATTAAGTTGAGTTTTTTAGTCTAGAGAAGTTAAAATTGATATTGACCCAAATTTAAAGAAAATTCTCTATTTTTAATGCTGAGACCTGAGGATTAATAAAATTGGCATTGACTAGCTTTTTGTAACTTTTCTTAGGAAGCGTGTTTGGAATGGACTTAAAAAAAAAAAGAAAAAGGAGAATCTTTGAAGCCAGATATCCCTGTGTTTCAGGCTTCCCTGGTTGCTCAGCTGGTAAAGAATCCACTTGCAATGCAGAAGACCCCAGTTTGATTGCTGGGTTGGGAAGATCCCCTGGAGAATGGATAGCTACCCACTCCAGTATTCTTGGGCTTCTCTGGTGGCTCAGACGGTAAAGAACCTGCCTGCAATTCGGGAGACCTGGGTTTGATCCCTGATTGGGGAAGATCTCCTGGAGGAGGGCATGACAACCCACTCCAGTATTCTTGCCTGGAGAATCCCCATGGACAGAGGAGCCTGGTGGGCTACCGTCCTTTGGGTCATAAAGAATTGGACATGACCAAGCGACTTAGCACAGCGCAGCATAGCGGCACATCCCTGCATTTCATTCTTGCCTCTGCTATTTAGTAAAGTTTAGGACCTTGAGAAAGATGCTACAGTCATCTGAGATTCCATTTTTTCATCAATAAAATAAATATATGCATCCTGACATGTCAGGTTTACTGTGACTGTTGCATAAAGTAATCTATGTAAAGTGCCTGGCTCACTGATTGAGTATACTTTGAAGCATCCTTTGTAAGCATATTTTGAAGTGGTGGAGATTGAAAAATATATTTTTTTAGGGTTTCATCTAATAATTGTGGATGTCATGGAAGGCTACAGTCCCAGAAGGAAAGTAAATAGAGATAGGGAAAATCCACCAGTGAGAGGCGGCCAGTGTGTTCCAAAGAATAGTGACTGCAGACCCATCAAGTGTTCCAAATACAGTCATTGCAAACCCATCAACCCGTGAGATTGTGATTTAAGGATACACCCTTCCTTGGTTAGAATTGGCTTACCATCCAGTAGAGACTAGTCCTAAATGCATATAAGACATCCATGACTCTTGCCGGGGTGGACATAGCTGGAATATCATATCTTTTATGTAAGATTGCAAGCTCTCTGAGAATAGTAGACTTCTTCACTTAACAGTACTTTTTATACTACATATTCAAGAGCTGTTTTTTGGTTGCACCAGGTTAAATTAAATTTGCTTCAAGATTAATGTTAAACCTTCAATCAACACATATTTACTGAACATCTATTATGAGAAAGTGAGTGTAATAGGACAAGCAGGGGTCCATGGAATATATGGAGTATAAGACTCTCATTCTGGGGCAGAGAAGCATGGAAACATATACACTAACATATGTAAAATAGATAGCCAGTGGAAATTTGCTGTGTGATTCAGGGAACTCAAACCGGGGCTCTTTGCTAACCTAGAGGGGTAGGATGGGGAGCGATGTTGGAGAGATGCTCAAGAAGGAAGGGACATATGTACACCTATGGCTGATCCATGTTGATGAATGGCAGAAACCAACACAATATTGCCATTATCCTTCAATTAAAAATAAATAATTAAAAAAAACAACTAAAGAAAATATACGTTTATTCTGTATTCTATGAGTCTGCAATATAGTTGGGGGGAAGAGATAACCAGTTAAAGTTGTCAGTGTGTCTTAGACAAATTATTTAACATATCTAACAAGTTTTTAATATGCAAAATGAGGGATTGGGGTTGGCCTTTTAGTTTCCTTATTATATTAGAACTCCAAGTAAAGTAGCCATTTTCATGGCTACATATTTATGTCAGATGGATGTTGTTCACAGTAGGTCCTGTGAAAGTTTGAAAGTGAAAGTCCCTCAGTCAGGTCAAGATTCTTTGCGGCCTCATGGACTGTAGCCTGCCAGGCTCCTCTGTCCATGGAATTCTCCAGGCCAGAATATCGGAGTGGGTGGCCATTCCCAACCTAGGAATCAAACCCAGGTCTCCATGGATGCAGGAGTATTCTTTACCATCTGAGCCACCAGGGAAGCCCAACAGGCCCTGTAGGTATGAGGAAACCAAAGCTCTCTGGAAGCTGGGTAGACAGATATTTGTGGAGGTGTTGAAATTTGAATTGATTCTTAAAGGATAGACCGAGGTGAAAAATTATTCTTCATCACCAAATAGCATGGAAAAGTTATGCAGAGAATACACTACCTGATTGTGTGTGTGCGTGTGTGCGTGTGTGTGTGTGTGTGTGTGTGTGTGAGATTCAAGGTTCAGCAAGAAGTACATTTAGAGTTACCCTGCTTTTTCCCATTGTAGATTTTTCCCTATCTCTCCACATTTCTTTCTACATTTCCAGAATCTATTAATAACTGTTTTAGTCATACCAAATAGCTGAAAAGAATGTGTGTTCTTTATGCTACAGAAATTTGAGGTAGTTACAATTTCAAGAGAAGATAATGCTTTCTTAATGTTTGAATCAACCCAGTGGCTTGAGTTTTGGATATCAGTTGGTGACTCCTTGTATCTACTGTTACAAATCAAGTATTGGAACATCTCAAAACAATAATATTCCACGGAGAGATTTATTTTTCCTTTAATGTATATTTCTCAGGAGGAGGGGGAATACAAATAACCCTTTAAGGAAATGTTTAAACATATGGACTCCTCACTTAGGGCCCAATTAGTAGGAAAAACTCTACAAGGTTCTACTCTGCCCTTGAAATTAAACTTCAAAAAACATGCACTGACTTCCCCCAGGCACAGAAGCAGGATCCGTGTTTTAATCCTGACCTTAATTAAGCCTTTACACATGCTCTTTATTTTGCTCTCCATTGAAGAAGGGGCATGTAGAGAGAAGAACTTGAGTATATTTGTTCTTCTCCTTTCCTTGAGAGTGGTATACCCAAAATGTCCTCTTTTGGAATAGAGGAAAATTGGATTTCGAAGTCAAGTCACGAGTTACGATAGTAGTACTTATAGAAAGTAGTTGAAATGAGTGCCCAGCAATGACTCTAGCTTCTCCCTTATCTGTCACTGGAGTGTAGCTATGAAACCATTAGGTGTCATTTCAGGGGGCTGCAAAGGGCTCTGGTCCTTTATGTCTCAATGCTGAAAGAATTCAGTGAGCGGCAAAATGATGGATAAACAGTGGTTTATTTGAATTGGCGGCCTGTGAAGCTTACAAGCAGACAGAGAAGAGGGTGCCACACCCCAGAACTTAGTGGGCTACAGTTTTTAATCAAAGGTAAAGTGGGAAGCGGGGAGAAGACTTTCTCTGTCATTCTTTAGTAGATGTCATGCTCCCATCATCACTTCCTCCTCCAGGTTGGGCAGGGAAGTGTTTCTGTCCTTACATGGTCAAGCTAGGTCCAGAAATTAGTGTGCGTGTGCGTGTGTGTGTGTTTTATGTGTGCTTTTGAACTGTGGTTGTTGGCGAAAACTCTTGAGAGTCCCTTGGACTACAGGGAAATCACCAGTCCATCCTAAAGGAAATCAGTCCTGAATATTCATTGGAAGGATTGATGCTGAAGCTGAAACTCCAATACTTTGGCCACGTGATGCGAAGAACTGACTCATTGGAAAAGACCCTGATGCTGGGAAAGATTGAAGGCAGGAGGAGAAGGGGACGACAGAGGACGAGATGGTTGGATGGCATCACTGACTCCATGGACATGAGTTTGAGTAAGCTCTGGGAGTTGGTGATGGACAGGGAGGCCTGGCGTGCTACAGTTCATGGGTCACAAAGAGTCGGACACGACTGAGTGACTGAACTGAACTGATGTGTGCAGAGAGTATATCTTAACACACTGAACTCCCTGGCAGGCTGTGGGGCTCATGCCTCTCTGCCTTATGCCACACTGTTTCAGGGCATCTCTCATGCTCCTGTTGCATAATCTTGTTGCTAAGCAAAACTGCTTGGTTTTGTGGTTAAGCAAAGCTGCCGTCTTGAATAATCATTAACTTGCATGGACCTCACGTAGTTTTTTGACGTACTATCCCCCTGGTGGCGTTACTATTTAATCATCTACTTTGTCTTCCTGTTCTGTCCTTTTCAGTTACATTCCCTTGCACTTAACAAAAGCAAAGTCGCTGAAAGATACTGCCTATACTTTGGTGACACTCAGTTCTGTAACTAGTTCACTATCATGCATAATGATATCATCCTATAGAACCCAAGGGAAAGCTCAAAGTGATCATTCATCTTACAATTAAGTGTAGACAAAGCTTTTGGATGCATGCCTGATCAGAAGAGTGAGGATGATGTTTATGTGTGTGCAGATGTATCAGAATGTTTTGCTTTTGTATCTCTAGTATCTTTTGGCTGTTGTTGAAAATGTATGGAAACAAAATTATAATCAAGAGAGACAGCCCTGCGTCTGAGTTTTAAGTTCCTGTTCTTTGGAGAAAATAGTTTTTTGCTCATTTAGGATCCCCCCACCCCTGGAAATATAATCCCAGTAGTGGTGGAATCTAATGGGTTCTGCAATGTGCAACTGTAACTTACAGGAGTAAAAGAAAGGTCAATGTAATATCCCAATACATCTAAAACCAGGAAAAAAGTCTTTATCTTGCAACAATCCTACAAATAAAAGGACCCAATCTAGATATGATACAGTGAGAGTCAGAAAGGACTCTTTTACTGATGGGGGCATATTTTAAATTATCTTCTCACCTTTAATATCTGGGTTAATTAGTCTTTGTACGTCTATGTAAAAAACAAGTGTAAATGAAGCAATGTCTGTGAGAATTGCTATAGAGAAGCGATATCGTGCTAGGAAAAAGGCGACAACTCTGGAAACATACAGCCCTGAGTTTGAATCCTGACTGCGGTACTCACCAGACCCCTAACTTTGAGCTTCAGTTGCCTTTATTTGTAGAATGGAGAGGAAAACAACAACGCTCAAAATATTAGTAAAAATAGATAAATTTATCTTTCTCGTCTTATATTTGTTGTAATTCATCTTTTTGTTGTTGTTTTTGTATTGCATTTACTTTTAACAATATTGAATATCTCCAAAAGAAAGGAAGGGCAGGAGAAAGAAAAAAGGAGGGATATTTCTTTCCTCTTTCCCTTCTACTTTCCCTTCTGATACGGTGAGAGTAGGAAAGAACTCTTTTACTGATGGGGACATATTTTAAGTTATCTTCTCACCTTTAACATCTGGGTTAATTATTCTTGTAGAAGAATACTTATTTTTGCAGAAGAAAACTCCTATAGACGGGGAAGAGGAAAAGAAAGATACATATTTGTTATTTTGCCTGGGACAACTAGATATAGACAACTCACAAAAGATAACCAAAGTCAAAAATATCTAGAGGTATATTTAACAGGATGTGAAAATAAGAAACACATATATTTGTTAGACTATAGAAACGAGCAAGCAGTATTTGGCCAAAGAAAAGGCTATGGCCTTGGTGGGATGAGCTAGTGTCGGTGATCCCCCACTGCAGTTCCAAATCAAATCTCTTGCTGGTGGCTTTTTGACGACCTGGAGTGACCTTAAAGTTCATATGAAAGCGTTTATATCTGAGAATAGCCAAAAAGAAATCTAAGAAAAGATTTTGAGGAAGGGCTATACTTTATAAGTCCAGTATAAAACCGTTGTAGTATAAAAACTTGTAGTTCTGGCACAGAAATCGGCAAGTAGATTATAAAAAGTGAAGAGTAGCCAGAAATAGTCCCCAGCATACATGGCAATTTAATTGCTTACAAAGCTGTTATCACAATTCAGTGGATAGATCCAAAGTGTTTATTTGACAAATGGTAGAAGGACAGCCCACCATCCAAATGGAAAAAAAATCCATATGGGTATCTGTCTTCACTTCATAAACAAAATAAATTCCTAATGAATTAAAGCCTTAAAGTTTTTTTTTTGTTTTGTTAAAGTACCAAACATATTGGAAGAACATGTATACTATCTGTCGAGTGATTGGTTGGAACATTTCTAACCAAAATGGGAATCCCAGATGCTATAATATAAAAAGAAAATAGTCAATATATAAGAATTTTAAGTAAAAACTTATGGTAAAAGATTCCATTAATACTTTTAATATATAAATAATATATTTGGGAAAAGCTATAATGAAATAAGTCCATAAGGATTATAAACAGTTGTAACTGAGAACATAAATAACCTTGCTTTAACAAGTTAGGTGTCTGAATTTTTTTTTAATATAAGAAGTCAAAAGATGAGCCATTCAGAGCTCATACAGCAGCTCTATGCAATAATCCCTAAGCAGCTGTCCTAACCATGAACTTTGCTCCTTATGTTTGTCACTTCGTGTTCTCTAAAAGGCTATTGCACCTTTAGTATTTGACCCAAATTCTAAGAAGGAAAAATTTGGAAGGGTGAAAGCGAAAACTATATACCAGCTAAGTTTGCACTTTTCAAAAGAAATTGTCCGGAAGTCTCACCGTCTGATGTCAGCTTATTTTTCCTTCACCATAACTGTGTCTGCCCCAGCTGCTAAGTGAGATTGGTTAAAGCAATTTGGTTTTGTTTGTTTGTTTGGTTTCTTTAATCTGAGCATATTTCAATGTTAATGTTAGAGTTCTTTTATGGGGGGAAGGGCAGTAATAATTCCGGATAGGTGGCTAGCAGTGCCTCCCACAAACAAAAGCAGATTATACATAGAAGTTTTGCAAATTGAAAACTGAAGAAAAGAACCTGGGAGACAAATGGGTGATGAATATGAATAAGCACTTTACAAAAGGAAGCATTCTGATGGCCTTTGAACCTATGAAAAAATGTGTGATCTCCTTTGTGATCAAAGAATTGCAAATTTAGGTAACAATGAGATATCACTTTATATTCATCAGATTAGTACAAATTTTAAAGTGTGCCAACTCCTACTGCTGTTTAAAATACAGAAAAAAATTAAATTATTATAGCTTTTTTTTCTTTAAACAAAGATTAACTTCTGCATGGCAGTTTCTGTTAAAATTAAGATACATATACCCTTTGCCTCAGGAATCCTAACTATGAGAGTCTATCTCATAGAAATAGAAATATCAGTATCCTAGTACATAAGTGTAAGAGTTTTTTGTGACTTTTTATAGTGGTTAAAAAAGGAGAAATGTTTATAAATAGGAAAATGGAGTTGTCGAGTAAATTATAATAGATTTCTTTTAGGGATTGTTACACAGTCCTTAGAAGAATGAACCTGATTTGTCTTTATCTAAACCATATAACTTAGAGGAATTTCCACAATATACTGTTAAGTGAGGAAATAAGAAAATAGGGAGTGATAAGAATAAAATAAGTTGTTAATCTGGGTTGTCAAGAGATGGAGAGAAGAGAAGCTGTAGGGAAATTTGGAATGTGAAAGAGGGAAATAAATCAAACTTTATATATATATATATATATAAATAAAATAACTTAGAATTTAACTTTTTTTTTTAAAGAGCTGAAACAAGATCAAGAAATCACAGCAAATAAATTGGGTACAACAGGGCCCGTGTAGGATAAAGAATAGCAGATTAAGGTTTCACTTGGAACTATTTCTGATTAGATGTTATCACCCATTCTTTTAAGAGGAAAATTTATAACTTGTGAAGAATTTACTTTATGTGCTTTATATTCTATTTAATATGAATATGAATAGTAAGTTTATAGATTTCTTTTGTTAATAACGAGTCCAACTCTTTGCCACCCCATGGACTATAACCCACCAGACTCCTCTGTCCATGGAACTTTCCAGGCAAGAATACTGGAGCAGTTTTCCATTTTCTCCTCCAGGGAATCTTCCTGACCCAGGGAATCAAATCAACGTGTCTTGAGTCTCTTACATTGGTATGTGACTCTTTACCACTGCTCCACCTGGGAGGTATCCAGTAAATTTTTAAAAACTGTTTTAAAAACCTATATAGTTTTTAAAAGCGGTACGTTTGTATATTTTCTCACTTAAGAAAATAAGTCCAGCCCCTTCAGGGGGAAACTGAGAGGACTACATGATGCCACATTACTCTGATGCATGACTTGCGTACTTGAAAAGTGTAGGCTGCTTCAGAGTAGGACAAAGTTAGCAGTGCTTACCATGAAGTCCCAGAAATTCCCCAGCCAGCTCACTCCCAAGCCCAGAGCTTTGGCTTCTGGGCTGTGTTGCTGGCAGTGAGGAAGTGGGATGGCATGTTGTTTGAATCACAGCACTTCTGTTTCCTGGCTAAGTTACAAAACAGTGTTGTAGTCGTGAAACTGAATGTCATCAGCACACATTTGTGGCCCGCACAGAGCGTGCTCAGAGCCCTATAGTAGCGCTCTAGGCGAGCACATGATTGCATTGAAAAGAGGTGTTGCTGCTGCCTTTAAGAAGTTTACCAACTAAAGGAAGATGAAAACAAAAACAACCGACAGAAAGCAACCCAGTGGCCTTTCCGTTAAGATAATTCCGTGATCTGATTCTGAGCTTAGCTTGGTGGGATTTTGCGTATCTTAAGAACTCAGTAATATCAGTTGGCCAAATGAATAAATGAAAGTATTAACAGGAACAGGATTGTTACAGCTGTTCTATTTTGATTTTGTTTGTTTGTTTGTTTTGATTTGGTCTTAGTTTTGGCACTTGGGATCTTTAGCTCCGGAATGTGGGATCTAGTGCCCTGACCGGGGATCAAACCCTGACTCCCTGCATTGGTAGCATGGAGTCTTAGCCACTGGACCACCAGGGAAGTCCCACAGCTGTTCTAAACCAGTACTTTTGCTCTCTGCCTCTCTCCTCTAGTATCTGTCTGCCACACACCTAAATGCAAATCCGATCCTTTGACCCTTTTAATTTTTTCTCATACTTTCCGGTTAGCTTTAGGAATCAGTAAGAGGCACTGAATCTGAACCTGAGAGTGTGCTTTCCTGAACCTGCTTGATGTTTTAAATAAATTGAATGAGAACGCCTTGAAAGAAAGCACACTCCCATAGGAAGCCCCTGGCTGGTGTTAAGCTGGTGACCCCCTCAGCCTCAAGCGGCTCTGCCTCTCCGTGACTTGGAAACTTCGTTCACGTTACTTCTTTGGACTGAATTGCTTATTGTGCCCCATAACCTAACCCTAAAGGAGATCAGTCCTAGGTGTTCATTGGAAGGACTGATGTTGAAGCTGAAACTGCAGTACTTTGGCCACCTCATGTGAAGAGTTGACTCATTGGAAAAGACCCTAATGCTGGGAAGGACTGGGGGCAGGAGGAGAAGGGAATGACAGAAGATGAGATGGTTGGATGGCATCACTGACTCAATAGACATGGGTTTGGGTGGACTCCGGGAGTTGGTGATGGACAGGGAGGCCTGGCGTGCTGCGGTTAGTGGGGTCGCAAAAGAGTCGGACGCGACTGAGCGACTGAACTGAACTGAACTGAACTGAACCTAGTGAATTCCATTTTATCCTTTTACATACAATTAAAACACCACTGCCTTCAAGATGCCATTTAAAACCATATCTGGAATAAGTTAAGTATTTGCTTCTTTATTACTCCGTCTATCACTTGTGGCACTTTTCATGTTGATATAATAACTTATGTACCTATCATGTAATCTCAAATAACTTGTGTACTCTCAATTGAGAAAGATGGGATACTTTGCTTGTTTCTCTCTAGCCTATCCTTGGCTTTATCACAGCATCCTTGAAATGGTATTTGTTGACTGACTGGTGGATTACTTGTTGGGTGGGGAGGTGTATGGATTGACTGGCTGATAAATGAATGAATGATTATTAAGTGAAATAGTGAATGAATGATTAGTAAGTTGGTGATTATTAAGTGAAAGAGTGAATATTATAAACCTTGAAAAAGGAAAGTAGAAAGTTACTGTTGAAAGTGCTGTAGAGAAAAAAAAATATTTTTTTTAATGAAGCCTTTTGTAGAATAAGATGAAGGTGAAGATGACTTCTCTATTATTTATCTTTGAAAATTGTGAGTTCAAATTTGTAAAAAAGAGTGGATATTTTGGACAGAAAGTGCTACATAACTACAGCACACTTATTTATTCTTCTCTAAAACAGTCCCTTTCTTTGGCATGTTTAAAACCTGAAGTCTGGTTGGCGTTATAAATATGCATGAGCTGTTGGGGGAAGAGAACATAAAGTGTGAATCACACTTCAAACAGACCCACCAGCTCACTCCTGACTTCAAGACTTTCAGAAGTGTGAAATGAAAATGGTTTTAAAATTAGAAAATGTGCCATCAGAACTTTTATCAGCCCTCAGAGAAAATAAATAATCTCTTTAAGTGTGGGGAATGCTGGGGATATTTATTTAGTTAGCTTCACAGTTAAGATGCTTTGATAAGTTTTCGTGTCATAAAATGCACAAATTAATTTTAATGAATGTGGGGGGAAAAAAATACCTTCTAAAACAGCCAAGTACCTAATGCTGCAATCTAGGGTTTCTGAGGGATTATTTAAACTTAATCTGTGAGTAAATTGTTTCACTGGAGAAAAGAAACTCTCGCAGGTGTCTTTTCCTCCTGATGCGTTTACATTTAAAAAGTGATCTTGAAGCATTTGAGGGGTGGGTAAACTCTGGGAAGAGACAGCGGATCTTAATTGCAAAATTGTAATGACAGAAATGAGAGAAAAATAATACAGTCAGTTGTTTGCTTTCAAATTTGTGGCAAATGTGTTTATTAACATTGTTTTCGTTGACTTATGCATATCAAGATTGAATTGAGTGTGAACTGAGGGGAAATCATAATAAAAGATGACATAAAGGATGGTAGAGATCCTTATTTTATGACCGATTTAAAAAAAAAAAAATAGCCCATCATTTCCAGAAACTGAATATCTAAACAATGACTGTTTGGCTGTGTTCTGTAGAATGTGTCACACGAGGCCCACAGCTGAGGTCAGGGACAAAGAAAGCGGTGCTCTGTGAATGTGACTCTGAAGCTTTGGAACATCAGTGTCATCTCTCGGGCTTTGTGCAACCCACGTTGCTGGGCCCCACTCCCAGGGTTCCTGGTGGAGTGGGTCTGTGAGGAGGGCAGGAGAATATGTGCATCTGTGACGTTCCCAGGTGAAATTGGTCCGCTGGTCTAGGAACCACACTGTGGGAAACATTATTCTGTTACCACACTTAGATAAGATTAAAGAAAAGAAAATCTACTGTAATGATTATCTCTGGTTAATGCTGGGCTCATTTTGTGAACCTTAAGTGTCTCAGTGAGTTCCTCTTTTCTTTTTCAAAAACTGGATGATATTTTAAAATACCATTTTATTAACCTACAATCGTGAAGGTTGAAATTCCACTAAATTCACGTTAATGTTAACTGCCTTACATTTTCCATGGCAACATGGGACAGACATTATTTTAAAGGAACGGAAAAACAGCATTTACTTTCATAAAATTAGGTGACCTCTTGACTGAGCTGTAGATTTTGTCACTAATTTACAGCTATTACTTGAAACACACCCATGATTTTTCTCCATGTATCCGACTGAGAGTAAATCTGAATAAATGAAACCTGATTTAAATACATGCTGTCAGACCCTGTCCTTTGGAGAACAGTAAGCATCAGGAAAAACAGTAAAACACCATCATTCCTTAAGCGAATATATACATTTCAGGGCATGTATTTTGTCAATACTTGTCCAAAACATACATGTTCTGACCATACCACGCACTGGAAAACAAGAGATAAAGTGACTTTATTCTGTGCTGCGAAGGTCATTAAGTCAGCAGCTTTCTGCCAAGTCATGAATCTCTGCCTAGGTCTAAACCACTTCAAACGTTTCCTCCTAATCACCTTTTTCCCTCTGAAGGACCCTCCCAACACCAGTCTTCTGGCTTCGTTTCACTTAGTCTTTACTGAAAGGAAGACTTGATCTGAGCAGCTCCTCCCAAAATGAGGCCAGTGGTAAGGGTCAATGGGTCAAGAGACCCATCCGGGTGGTGGGGGGCAGTTCTTGTCTTCTTTCACCCAAAAGTTGTACTCCTTGCATCTCAGGCTAGTCTTCATGTCTAAAGGATGTGTTTCTCTATGATTTCACAGATTTCCTATGATTTCATATATTCTGGCATACCTGATGTTCTTCTTCCTTAATTATCTTCAGCAATGGTCAGTCTCTCTCAAGTTCCTAAGTAAGACTTGTACAAAAGACAAGAAAACAAACAAATAAATAAAAGTCCTTTCTAATTTTTTTTCCTTGAGTCAAGTTTATTCAGTGTTAATGCAACCTTCTTAGTGCCTCTTCCTTCCAAAACATACACATTTTATTTGCATTGTTACTCTACTAGAAAAGAGATTATTATTATTATTTACAAACAGTGAAACCACTGCTGAGATAAGTTTCAGGCAGTGTTTCTCAAAGTGTGGCCTGGAAACAAGCAGTGTTAGCCACTTCTCAGAACCCATCTCAGACCTACTAAGTGAGAATTCTGAGGGAGGTGCCTTAGCAATTTGAATTTTCTCAAGCTCTGCAGGCAGTTCTCGCATACACTGAAGTTGGGCAACAACCAGTTTAAGGATTTGAAAAGAAGGGCAGGCCTGGGTGGAAAACGTGGAGGAGTCTGGTCCTCTTGATGATTGCTCTTCATGTATCCTTGGCTGAAATTGGTGCTGCATGAGGCACTTTTATTTAGTTGCTGCAAAATATAACTGGCAGCTTGGCATTGGGGAAGAGGACACCCAGGGAACACTGCACACACATACTCTGTTTCCACAAACTCCACACTCTAGATTTTATTCTAAGCTCTGCAGGGGTAATTCCCTTCAGAAGGGGAGCTGGTTGTTTTCACAAGCCCCAGCCACATTTCTTTCTGTGCTGTTTCCTGCTCCATCAGTGCCCCTGACCATTTAAGGCTCATCCTCCCTGACTGTGGGTGGTATTTAGTCTAGAGAGTGCCATTCAGGTTTGTTTTCCTTCCCCTTCTAGCGAAACTTATAGATTGCCACAATACGTGTGTCAGTCCCAGACCACGTTTATAAAAATAATAATAAATCACTTCGCTTGCTCTAGGTTTTCTTTCAGACTCAGAACGTGTTTTCGGCTTATGGGGTATTGATTGTGTATTATCAGTTTAGCTCACACACTGACAATTACATGTAGCGCCAAGGTAGCCGTGACAATGCAGCCCCGTTGCCATAGCAATGAAAGGCAGCCCATTGCTGCTACCTACAGCCTGCTCTATAGTGATAATCGTGCCACTCATTTCATTTTAATTGAAATTTGAAATCGTAGTCTAAGAAGAAATAAATGGACTCTCTCCCCATTTCTTCCCCCTGACCATACAAATGAGTGCAAATGGGAAGAACTTGAGCATTTTCGTCAAGGTAAATATTGAGGCTTTTAAGAGTATGTCTTCCAACATTTTCATGAGTACCAGAAACAAATGAAACAATTTTATTTTGCTGAATAAAAATTGAATTAGCTCTTATGCTTTCGCATTTTTCGTTAATGGCCATCTATCATTTCTCGAAGTCTCTCATCTTAACAGTCTACCCTGCATGGTATATTTTACATAGTCCAATCTTTAATGGATACACTTGCTGAGTTTCATTGGTACCCCAAACTGATAGCAGATAGCATAAGACATTTTAAAATTAGCATCATATGGCACAGTGGAAGCTTTTAAATAATTGACAAATATACACGGTTAATAAACTTTAAGTTTCGTAGACCCCAGTTCTATGCCAGTGCTTCTTCTCCAATGCCTTCAATCTGATGATGTGGATGTGATAGCATGATTGTCAGCTACACTTAAACATAGTCCGCAGTGCTCGTGTAGCAGAGAGACATTGTGAGATGTGGTCAGGAACAAGGAGCTTCTATGTCAGCAGACTTTCCAAAAAGGGGTAACAATCTCACATGGAAAACAAAGCAAACAGCAATCAAAACGAAAGAAAGATAGGAACTAAAAGGATAGGCGTGATGATCCAAACTATAAAAGAGAATGAACTTGGTCTAAAATGAATAAACATGTCAGTGGAAGAATGGGGCAAATCCTAGATTCCACTTTGACCTTTTGGCCTCTCTCTAATATAAGTGAAGGTCAAAGTCGCTCAGTCATGTCCGACTCTTTGCGGCCCCATGGACTGTTTAGTGCATGGAATTCTCCAGGCCAGAGTACTGGAGTGGGTAACTGTTCCCTTTTCCAGGAGACCTTCCAAACCCAGGGATCAAACGCAGGTCTTCCACATTGCAGATGGATTCTTCACCAGCTGAGCCACCAGGGATATATTCTTTCCCTAAGCCAATATTTTCATCATAATAATCCTTTTCTTATTTTATTTTTCCTACTTCCTATTTGAAAACTAAAACTCAGATGATTCCTACTTCATTTTTCTCAGTTTAATCCTTCTCTGAATGATGTCAGATGATTTCCCTTTTCCCAGCATAGGATTTTGAACCCCATGAACAGTATGAAAAGGCAATAAGATAGGACACTGAAAAATAAACTTTCCAGGTCAGTAGGTGCCCAGTATGCTACTGGAGAAGACTGGAGAAATAACTCCAGAAAGAATGAAGAGACAGAACCAAAGCAAGAACAACAAACAGGTGTAGATGTGACTAGTGATGGAAGTGAAGTCTGATGCTATAAAGAACAAGATTGCTTAGGAACCTGGAACGTTAGGTCCATGAGTCAAGGTAAATTGGAAGTGGCCAAACAGGAGATGGCAAGAGTGAACATCAACATTCTTTGAATCAGTGAACTAAAATGGACTGGAATGGGTGAATTTGATTCAGATGACCATTATATCTATTACTGTGGGCTAGAATCCTTTAGAAAAATTATCCAAGCCAGGCTTCAGCAATATGTGAACTGTGAAATTCCAGATGTTTAAGGAGGTTTTAGAAAAAGCAGAGGAACCAGAGATCGAATTGCCAACATCCGCTGGATCATGGAGAAAGCAAGAGAGTTCCAGAAAAACATCTATTTCTGCTTCATTGACTATGCAGAAGCCTTTGACTATGTGGATCACAATAAACTGTGGAACATTCTGAAAGAGATGGGAATACCAGACCACCTGACCTGCCTCTTGAGAAACCTGTATGCAGGTCAGGAAGCAACAGTTGGAACTGGACATGGAACAACAGACTGGTTCCAAATAGGAAAAGGAGTACGTCAAGATTGTATATTGTCACCCTGCTTATTTAATTTATATGCAGAGTACATCATGAGGAATGCTGGGCTGGAAGAAACACAAGCTGGAATCAAGATTGCCAGGAGAAATATCAATAACCTCAGATATGCAGATGACACCACCCTTATGGCAGAAAGTGAAGAGGAACTCAAAGGCCTCTTGATGAAAGTGAAAGAGGAGAGTGAAAAGGTTGGCTTGAAGCTCAACATTCAGAAAATGAAGATCATGGCATCTGGTCCCATCACTTCATGGGAAATAGATGGGGAAACAGTAGAAACAGTGTCAGACTTTATTTTTTTGGGCTCCAAAATCACTGCAGATGCTGACTGCAGCCATGAAATTAAAAGACTCTTACTCTTTGGAAGGAAATTTATGGCCAGCCTAGATAGCATATTAAAAAGCAGAGACATTACTTTGCCAACCAAGGTCCATCTAGTCAAGGCTATGGTTTTTCCTGTGGTCATGTATGGATGTGAGAGTTGGACTGTGAAGAAAGCCGATTGCCGAAGAATTGATGCTTTTGAACTGTGATGTTGGAGAAGACTCTTGAGAGTCCCTTGGACTGCAGGGAGATCTAACCAGTCCATTCTGAAGGAGATCAATCCTGGACGTTCATCAGAAGGACTGATGCTAAAGCTGAAACTCCAATACTTTGGCCACCTCATGCAATGAGTTGACTCACTGGAAAAGAGTCTGATGCTGGGAAGGATTGGGGGTGGGAGGAGATGGGGACGACAGAGAATGAGATGGCTGGATGGCATCACCGACTCAATGGACATGAGTTTGAGTGAATTCCGGGAGTTGGTGATGGACAGGGAGGCCTGGAGTGCTGTGATTTATGGGGTCGCCAAGAGTCGGACACGACTGAGCAACTGAACTGACTGACTGACTGACTGAGAATCCTTTAGAATAATGGAGTAGCTCTCATAGTCAACAAAAGAGTCTGAAATACAATACTTGGGTGCAGTCTCAAAAATGACAGAATGATCTCTGTCCGTTTCCAAGGCAAACCAATCAATATCACAGTAATCCAAGTCTTTGCCCCAACCAGTAATGCTGAATAAGCTAAATTTGAATGGTTCGATGAAGACCTACAAGACCTTCTAGAACTAACACCCAAAGAAGATGTCCTTTTCATCATAGGGGACTGGCATGCATAAGTAGGAAGTCAAGAGATACCTGGAGTAACAGGCAAATTTGGCCTTGGAGTACAGAATGGCAAAGGCTAACAGAGTTTTGCCAAGAAAACACACTGGTCATAGCAAACACCCTCTTCTGACAACACAGGAGAAGACTCTACACATGGACATCACCAGATGGTCAACACCAAAATCAGATTGATTATATTCTTTGCCACCAAAGATGGAGAAGCTCTATACAGTCAGCAAAAACAAGACCGGGAGCTGACTGTGGCTCAGATCATGAACTCCTTATTGCCAATTTCATACTTGAAGAGAGAAGGGAAAATCACTAGACCATTTGAGTATGACCTAAATCAAATCCCTTACAGTTATACAGTGGAAGTAACAAATATATTCAAAGGACTAGATCTGAGAGACAGAATGCCTGAAGAACTATGGATGGGGGTTTGTGCCGTTGTACAGGAGACCATGATCAAGACCATCCCCAAGAAAATAATTGCAAAAAAGTAAAATGATTGTCTGAGGAGGCCTTACAAACAGCTGAGAAAAGAGAAGCTAAAGGCAAGGGAGAAAAGGAAAAAAAAATACCCATCTGAATGCAGAGTTCCAAAGAATAGCAAAGAGAGATAAGAAAGCCTTCCTCCATGATCAATGCAAAGAAATAAAGGAAAACAATAGAATGGGAAGGACTAGAGAGCTCGTCAAGAAAATTAGAGCTACCAAGGGAATATTTCATGCAAAGATGGGCACAATAAAGGACAGAAATGGTATGGACCTAACAGAAGCAGAAGATATTATGAAGAGGTGGCAAGAATTCACAGAAGAACTATGCAAAAAAAATCTTAAAGCCTCAGATAACCCTGATGGTGTGATCAGTCACCTAGAGCCAGACATCCTGGAATGCAAAGTCAAGTGGGCCTTAGGATGCATCACCATGGAACAAAGCTAGTGGAGGTGATGGAATTCCAGTTGAGCTATTTCAAATCCTAAAAGATGATGCTGTGAAAGAGCTGCACTCAATATGTCAGCAAATTTGGAAAACTCATCAGTGGCCACAGGACTGGAAAAGTCAGCTTTCATTCCAGTCCCAAAGAAAGACAATGCCAAAGAATGCTCAAACTACCGCACAATTGCACTTATCTCACATGCTAATAAAGTAATGCTCAAAATTCTCCAAGTCCGGCTTCAACAGTACTTGAACCCTGAAATTCCAGATGTTCAAGCTGGATTTAAAAAAGGCAGAGGAACCAGAGATCAAATTGCCAACATCCATTGGATCATTGAAAAAGCAAGAGAGTTCCATAAAAACAGCTACTTCTGCTTTATTGACTATGCCAAAGCCTTTGACTGTGTGGGTCACAACAGACTATGGAAAATTCTTAAGAAGATGGGAATACCTGCTGACCCTACCTGCCTCCTGAGAAATCTGTTTGCAGGTCAAGAAGCAATGGTTAGAATTGGAGATGGATAACAGACTGGTTCCAAATTGGGAAAGGATTACATCAGGGCTGTATACTTCTACCCTATTTATTTAACTTATATCTAGAATGCTGCTGCTGCTAAGTCACTTCAGTCGTGTCCAACTCTGTGTCACCCCATAGATGGAAGCCCACCAGGCTCCCCCGTCCCTGGGATTCTCCAGGCAAGAACACTGGAGTGGGTTGCCATTTCCTTCCCCACATCATGTCTAATGCTGGGCTGGATGATGTAGAAGCTGGAATAAAAATTGCCAGGAGAAATATCAGTAACCTCAGATACACAGATGCCAGTACCCTGATGGCAGAAAGCAAAGAAGAATTAAAGAGCCTCTTGATGAAAGTGAAAGAGGGGCGTGGAAAAGCTGGCTTGAAACTCAGCTTTCAAAAAACTAAGATCATGGCATTCAGTCCCATCATTTCATGGCAAATAGATGGGGAAACAATGGGAACAGTAACAGACTTTATTTGGGGGCTCCAAAATCACTGCAGATGGTGACTGCAGCTATGAAATTAAAAGATGCTTGCTCCTTGGAAGAAAAGCTAAGACCTCCCTCAGTTCAGTTCAGTTCAGTTCAGTCACTCAGTCGTGTCCGACTCATTGTGACCCCATGAATCACAGCATGCCAGGCCTCCCTGTCCATCACCAACCCCCGGAGTTCACTCAAACTCATGTCCATCGAGTCGGTGATGCCATCCAGCCATCTCATTCTCTGTCGTCCCCGTCTCCTCCCACCCCCAATCCCTCCTAGCATCAGACTCTTTTCCAGTGAGTCAACTCATCGCATGAGGTGGCCAAAGTATTGGAGTTTCAGCTTCAGCATCAGTCCTTCCAATGAACACCCAGGATTGATCTCCTCTAGAATGGACTGGTTGGATCTCCTTGGAGTCCAAGGGACTCTCAAGAGTCTTCTCTCTAGACAGTATGTTTAAAAGCAGACACATTACTTTGCCAACAAAGGTCCTTCTAGTCAAAGCTATGATTTTCTCAGTAGTCATGTATGGATGTGAGGGTTGGACTCTAAAGAAAGATGAGTTTCAAAGAATTGATGCTTTTGAACTCTAGTATTGGAGAAGACTCTTGAGAGTTGCTTGGACTGCAAGGAGATCAAACGAGTCAATCCCTGAATATTCATTGGAAGGACTGATGCTGAAGCTGAAACTCCAATGCTGTGGCCACCTGATGCAAAGAAGTGACTCATTGGAAAAGACCCTGATGCTGGGAAAGATTGAAGGCAGGAAAAGAAGGGGACAATGGAGGTTGAGATGGTTGGATGGCATGACCGACTCAATGGACATGAGTTTCAGGAAGCTCCAGGTGTTGTGATGGACAGAGAAGCCTGGCATTCTGCAGTCCATGGGGTCACAAAGGTCGGACATGACTGAGAGACTGAACTGAACCTAACTTAACTGAGGATATACACAGCGGGGAGATATCTTATTTGACAAAAATCTTAATCATGGATTCCACAGTTCAGCTTTTAGGAAGAATAATGCGACCTAGAATTTAGATGGCTCTCTCTTCTATGAAAATGGAGATATTTGGGGATTGGTTTGGCTGTGGTCCAAGAGACGGTTTCCTATTGATGTTTTCAGTCTTTGCTGTTGCCCCTATTTATAATCAGGATCTTCCAAATATTTATGTTATTGGTAAAGTGATCAATGCAGTGTTTATTTATTCCCTTATTAATAAGTATTTGAGTATATTTGATATGTGAAGGCAAAAATACCCTAAGTACTAAAACAAAGTGTGGAATAAAATGGACACCATTAAACTGATGTAGCCACTATGGAGAAAAATGTGGAGATTCCTTAAAAAAAACTAGGAATAGAACTACCATATGAGCCAACCATCCCACTCCTAGGCATATACCCTGAGAAAACCATAATTGAAAGAGACTCATGTACCCCAATGTTCACTGCAGCACTTTTGACAATAGCTGTTCATTTCCAAGGCAAACCATTCAATATTACAGTAATCCAAGTCTATGCCCCAACCAGTAATGCTGAAGAAGCCGAAGTTGAATGGTTCTATGAAGACCTACAAGACCTTTTAGAACTAACACCCAAAAAAGATGTCCTTTTCATTATAGGGGACTGGAATTGAAAAGTAGGAAGTCAAGAAACACCTGGAGTAACAGGCAAATTTGGCCTTGGAGCACAGAATGAAGCAGGGCAAAGGCTAATAGAGTTTTGCCAAGAGAACACACTGGTCATAGCAAACACCCTCTTCCAACAACACAAGGGAAGACTCTACACATGGACATCACCAGATGGTCAACACCGAAATCAGATTGATTACAGTCTTTGCAGTCAAAGATGGAGAAGCTGTATACAGTTAGCAGAAACAAGACCAGGAGCTGACTGTGGCTCAAATCATGAACTCCTTATTGCCAAATTCAGACTTAAATTGAAGAAAGTAGGGAAAACCACTAGACCATTCAGATATGACCTCAATCAAATCCCTTATGATTATACAGTGGAAGTGAGAAATAGATTTAAGGGACTAGATCTGATAGATAGAGTGCCTGATGAACTCTGGACAGAGGTTCGTGACATTGTACAGGAGACAGGGACCAAGACCATCCGCATGGAAAAGAAATGCAAAAAAGCAAAATGACTGCCTGAGGAGGCCTTACAAATAGCTGTGAAAAGAAGAGAAGCGAAAAGCAAAGGAAAAAAGGAAAGATATAAGCATCTGAATGCAGAGTTCCAAAGAAGAGCAAGGAGAGATAAGAAAGCCTTCCTCAGCGATCAATGCAAAGAAATAGAGGAAAACAACAGAACAGGAAAAACAAGAGATCTTTTCAAGAAAATTAGAGATATCAAGGGAACATTTCATGCAAAGATGGGCTCAATAAAGGACGGAAATGGTATGGACCTAACAGAAGCAGAAGATATTAAGAAGAGGTGGCAAAAATACACAGAAGAACTGTACAAAAAAGATCTTCACGACGAAGATAATCAGGATGGTGTGATCACTCACCTGGAACCAGACATCTTGGAATGTGAAGTCAAGTGGGCCTTAGAGAGCATCACGACGAACAAAGCTAGTGGAGGTGATGGAATTCAAATTGAGCTATTTCAAATCCTGAAAGATGTTGCTGTGAAAGTGCTGCACTCAATATGCCAGCAAATTTGGAAAACTCAGCAGTGGCCACAGGACTCGAAATGGTCAGTCTTCATTCCAATCCCAAAGAAAGGGAATGCCAAAGAATGCTCAGACTACCGCACAATTGCACTTATCTCACACGCTAGTAAAGTCATGCTCAAAATTCTCCAAGCCAGGTTTCAACAATATGTGAACCGTGAAATTCCAGATGTTTAAGGAGGTTTTAGAAAAGGCAGAGGAACCAGAGATCAAATTGCCAACATCCGCTGGATCATGGAGAAAGCAAGAGAGTTCCAGAAAAACATCTATTTCTGCTTCATTGACTATGCCAGAGCCTTTGACTGTGTGGATTTCAATAAACTATGGAACATTCTGAAAGAGATGGAAATACCAGACCACCTGACCTGCCTCTTGAGAAACCTGTATGCAGGTCAGGAAGCAACAGTTAGAACTGTACATGGAACAACAGACTGGTTCCAAATAGGAAAAGGTGTACGTCAAGGTTGTATATTGTCACCTTGCTTATTTAACTTATATGCAGAGTACATCATGAGGAACGCTGGGCTGGAAGAAGCACAAGCTGGAATCAAGATTGCCGGGAGAAATATCAATAACCTCAGATATGCAGATGACACCACCCTTATGGCAGAAAGTGAAGAGGAACTCAAAGGCCTCTTGATGAAAGTGAAAGAGGAGAGTGAAAAGGTTGGCTTGAAGCTCAACATTCAGAAAACTAAGATCATGGCATCTGGTCCCATCACTTCATGGGAAATAGATGGGGAAACAGTGGAAACAGTGTCAGACTTTATTTTCTGGGGCTCCAAAATCACTGCAGATGCTGATTGCAGACAGGAAATTAAAAGACACTTACTCCTTGGAAGGAAACTATGCATGTTAAAAAGCAGAGACATTGCTTTGCCGACCAAGGTCCATCTAGTCAAGGCTATGGTTTTTCCTGTGGTCATGTATGGATGTGAGAGTTGGACTGTGAAGAAAACTGAGCGCCGAAGAATTGATACTTTTGAACTGTGGTGCTGGAGAAGACTCTTGAGAGTCCCTTGGACTGCAAGGAGATCCAACCAGTCCATTCTAAAGGAGATCAATCCTCGGTGTTCATTGGAAGGACTGATGCTAAAGCTGAAACTGCAGTACTTTGGCCACCTCATGCGATGAGTTGACTCACTGGAAAAAACTCTGATGCTGGGAAAGGTTGGGGGTGGGAGGAGACGGGGACGACGGAGAATGAGATGGCTGGATGGCATACCAACTCGATGGACATGAGTTTGAGTGAACTCCGGGAGTTGGTGATGGACAGGGTGGCCTGGCGTGCTGTGATTCATGGGGTTGCCAAGAGTCGGACACTACTGAGCGACTGAACTGAACTGAACTGAAGGACATAAAACCCACCTGGATGTGCATTGACACAGGAATGGATACAGAAATGGTGGTTCATACACACAGTGGAATATTACTCCGCTATCAAAAAGGACATTTTGAGTCAGTCCTTGAGGTAGATGAGGTAGATGAACCTAGAGCCTATTATACAGAGTGAAGCAAGTCAGAAAGAGAAAGACAAACACTGCATATTAATGCATGCATATGGAATCTAGAAAGATGGTAATAATGACCCCATTTGCAGGGAAGCAATGGAGATGGAGACATAAGAGAACAGACTCGTGGACTCAGTGTGGGGAGAAGACGGTGGAATGAACTGAGGGAATAGTATGGAAGCATACATTACTGTGTGTGAAATAGACAGCTAGCGGGAATTTGCTGTGTGACACAGGGAGCTAAGCTCCGTGCTCTGAGACAACCTCGAGGGTGAGATGCGGTGGGAGAGCAGACGGGGGTTCAGGAGGGAAGGGACGTGTGTATCCCCGTGGTTGGTTCATGCTGAGGTATGGCAGAGGCCAACACAATATTGTAAAGCAAATATCCTCCAATTAAAAAAATAAAACTAAATAAAAAGTTGTATACCGTCCCTACCTCACAGAGCTTTCATCCTAGTAGATACACGTTAGACAATTATTTACTCAATACATTATTTAAGTTCGGTTTTGATGAGGATAAGCAGTAGATTCTACAAGAAATCTCTGAAAATGTATTACAAAATTATTGTTGTCAAGTAAATTTACTCATCAGTGAAATCTATTATTGATTAACTCAACTGTTAACAAATAACTGACTGAAAACATTCACTATAAATAGAAGCATAAAGATAAATCTGAGACATATTAAAATAAGAGAAGTATTGCTATATAATCAGACTAAATGCTATAAAAAATCTGCATTTCAGTTCTGCCATATGTTGAGTTTGTTAAACATGTATTTTTAAGATGTGATTATCTTGCTCTGAGCACACTTCCATTTTTCATATCCTTGATTGTAATCTTCTTGGATTTGAATAAACTTCAAAATCCATATATTTGATTCATGTGGGCTTAAATAATTGAAATTTTTATCCAAAGCTCATCTATATGCTTAAAATAGTGGGTGCACTCTACTATAATTTTTTTCCGTGAGTTTTAGTAAGTTGTGTCCTCGAATTTGCCCAACCATATCTTCCTCTGTCCCATCCTTGCCTGATCCTCACGTATATACCAGGGACTCTTTGTGTCCTGTATGGACTTTCTTTCTAAGATATTTTCATTTAATTGTAAGGTGTTTGAAAGGGGTCCAAACCCTATGTGAATTCCATAGCAGCACGTAAAATGCTATGCATCTCTAGTCCAAGATGATAGTAACCAAGAGAAAAAAAAAACAACTGAGGCTTGGGAACTAGAGTGAGTCCCAAGGTTCAAAGCAATATCAGAGAAGCCAAGGAAGCACAAGTGATGAGAGAGAAGAGCTTCTGTTTGCAAGGAACTCTGACAATCTACCTTGCCCCTCCCTATTTCAGGCTCCAAATCCTCAAAGACAGACAGTCCTTAATTAAGTGTCAACGAATTGATTAGGAGAGTTCTTGCAATGCAAGCTCATTGATGAAACCATTTTGGCAGACTGGATGATATAATTAGCCCAAACAAGATGTGAAATCTGTAATGTTTTGGGATACAGGCCAATAAGTTTTAATTTTGTAATAAAAAGGAGACAAAAAAGGAAAGGAAAAAGCAAGAAACAATAATTTATGCTTATCTGTGGAAAAAAAGGAGAAAGATTTCCAGGTAGCATTCGGCAGATATGGATTCTAGATTTAGATGTCTATTACCTTATCAGAGAATATTACCTGGGATACCCATGCTGTTTCTACCTTTAGCACTGCACTAGTCTTGTTTTATTGGAAACAGGCGTTTTCCTCAAACCAGTGCCCTCACATATTCCTGTTCCATCATAGACATGAAAACCTTTTCCTGTATGTGCTGAGTCCTCTGGTGGACAGTGAAGGAGATGATCTGAATCATGTAGGACTTAAATCTCGCTAATGGCTAGAACAAGAAGAAAGGGTATAAGGATGAGTGACCGAGGGTGACAATCAAAGAAAATGTCGTACTTGGGACATCACTGTTCATACTATAACATTTGAGGGGAGGGCGTTTCATTTTTTAATTGAAATATAATTGCTTTGCAACGTTGTGTTAGTTTCTGGTGAACGGCATCATGAGTCAGCTATAAGTTTACATATATTGCCACCCCTTGAGTTTCCTTCCCATCCCTCCCATACCACTCCTCTAGGTCCTCAAAAACACTGATGCTGAGCTCCCTGTGCAGCACTATTTACAATAACCAGGACATGGAAGCAACTTAAATATTCATCGACAGTGGATAGGAAGATGTGGTGATGTATGCAATGGAATATTACTCAGCCATAAAAAGGAACAGGGTTCTGGCATTTGTAATGATGTGGATGAACCTAGAGTCTGCCATTCAGAGTGAAGTAAGTCAGAAAGAGAGGAAAAAAAGCAAATATCATGTATTAAAGCACAGATATGGAATCTAGAAACATTTTTTTTCCCTATTAGGGACAGTGCTTCATTGGCAATTCTTTCATTGTGTATAGCAAGATGATATAGATAGTGAAGGATGCGGAACACATATTTTGGCTTATCTATATATGTTCTCAAGTTTCTTTGGTATTTGTGTCAATAAAATGATGCTATAATTTTGTCCATGACTTGGTCATCTCACCCAAACAGGGTTCTGTTGTGCTTAGTCGTTTCCGATTCTTTGAGACTCCATGGACTGCAGCCCTCTAGGCTCCTCTGTCCATGGGATTCTCCAGGCAAGAATCTTGGGGTGGGCTGCCATTCCCTTCTTCAGGGAATCTTCCTGACCCAGGGATTGAACCCGGGTCTCCTGCATTGCAGGCAGATTCTTTACCACTAACGCCACCTGTGTAGCTATCATCTCAGGATATTTTGCAGAGGTGCAGCTCACACAGCAACTTGTTTAGAGTTTCATCGTCTTAAGAGGTGATTATTATTATTTGTGCTTCTGAAGCATCATTTTCCTCATAGTCCTAATAGACTCATTTCTCAGGTGGATATATTAATACCTAGGAAATTTGCTGTAGACTGGCCCACTTATAATGAAGCAAAGTCACCCCAGACTTACTAAGTGTTTTCTACCATCTTCATATGAAATCAGGGACACTTGCAACTTCATGGGGGGTCTAGGGATTATTAATCCAATTGCTTTTAATAAAGACTGTCCTAAGAGGTAAACATGGTGAAAGATTCTTATTTTAAATAATTCATAGAAAAAAAAATTCTGCAACTTTAACCTCTACTTTCTCTATTACTTCAGCAATTTTATTCGTGGGGAATGTTTTCTGTTAATTTATTTTTTTATTTGAATCCTATTTTACATATGAGAATATTCTTCCTTCTTTTTAGCATTCTGCTTTCTAGATGAAAAATAAGCATTTTCCTTATCTGTCACTTTTCTAAAATCACCTTGAGTTTTCTGCCTGTATGCAGGTTTGAGATGACTTGCAGCCAGACTGCCTGGGTTGCAGCCTGGCCTTACTGTTTACTATCAGCCTACCCTGAGAAGTTCAACCTCCTGGTTCCTCTGTAATAATAGTAAATACATCACAGAGTTTCTAGGAGGATACAATTATACATGCAAAGTATTTAGAATAATATCTGACTGGTATATAACAAGTACTTAGTGCATATTAACTATTTTATTGTACTCCATTTTGTTTCTGTAATTTAACATGAAATTGATAAACTTGCCAATAAATAATTATACCAGGATGCCAAAGGTGTTAATCTGAAAAAAAAATCCTTCCATAAACATAGGGTGATGTACACATTTAAAAATTCTGCTTTACTCAGAGACTTAGACATTTAATGTATAGATATGAATTGTGCATGTCCATTATAGCTCATGGATATGTTTCTAAAATTTAAATTGTTTTATCAGACTAGCTTTCTTTTTCATGCACCTACTAACATCTCCAATGAATTCAGTTTGGAAAGCAGTGGTCCAGTCATGATAAGACATATTTCGGAATATCCCGAAGTTGTTGCTAGATCTTTTTGATGTTTCAACAGTTATTTATTGAAATTGTCCTAAAAGCAGAGGACAGGAAAGGGAATCAACTCCCTGAGACTTTTCTACTCTTTAAAAAGAACCTTGATTTTAATTATTGGTGAGTAGTGAAAGCTTTCCCTTTGATGGTAGTTATATTTTATGATATAAGAGCATCAAGTTTCTCTGTAATGACTACTTCGCAGGAAAGGAAGTGTCACTCAAACCTGGTATAGTTTCTAGCCATCTCTTAGTATTGCAGATTCCTTTCCTCCTGACTCTATAGGGAATCCATGATGTGGAGTTTTCTGTATCTGAGCTGGCAAAAGATATAGATCAAACGTTTAAGACCATTAACAAGAAGTTAAATCAGGAACAACACTGATCTAGAAGCATTAATTCAGGGTAAGCACAAAATGCATTGCAGCATCGATTCTGGCATTTTCCTCTGCTCCTAATAGCTCTGAGCATTTGATCTATTTGTTTTATGGATCTAAATGAAGGGAAATAAATGTTTGGACAGATTTCTTCCTACTGAGTTTCCTCCTCACCATTTTTCTTCCTTGGTAGTAGACTAAGGCCATGAGTTTCATTCACTTGGAATGCTGGCCAGAACACCAAAGTGTGATGCTTGCAGTTTTCAAGCGTGTAAACAGTTTCTTTTCACTCATTTCTAAATGTAAGCAGATTTGGAACACATCTTTAGAGCAGGCAGGCAGGGACTTCGCGGGTGGTCCAGCCATTAAGACTTCTTGCTTCTGCTGTAGGGGGTGGGGTGCATGGTGGGGTGCTGGTTCAATCCCTGGTCAGAGACCTAAGATCCTGCATGCTGAGCAGTTAAGCCAAAAAATAAAAAAATAAAAAAAATAAAGATTGCCTGAAGCTGGTTGGTAAGTTTCAGAATAACTTAGCAGTTTTCACAGGTGGCAAGACACTATATTATTATTTTTATTATTGTTAAGAACCAAAGTTTATTTTCAGAAATTGGACTAAGTGATTTAAATTTCATTATTTCGCTTCTTATATCAGTGAGGTAGAAACTATTACCGTATACTGTTTATAGAAGGGGCATCTGGAGCTAAATCAGATTAAATGACTCTTTCTCTTGGGTTTTGAGTGAATGTGGTAGTACCCCCTAGAATAATTCAATACTCACTGTAAAGATTTACCCTATTAACAGATGATACAGTTTTCAGGGATTAATCATTCTAAAGAGTGTGTAGGCATGGGTGGAAAAGGCATATGCTATTATCTGCGATCATGCTAGATTTTTATAGGTGATATGTTATTGCAGCAATATCCTTCTGCTATTTTCAACAATGAACCCTTCCTGAGAGGGGCTGAGAATCATCTCAGTGGGTGTTACTATAGCATTTGTTTCTTGAAGGATCATGCCCTGTGTATGCACCAGTCTCCGTATCTCTTACTATGGTGTGGTACTTCACTTAAAGCAGGAACTCGGGAAGTACCAGCCTAGACAGCATATGAAAATTCAGAGACATTACTTTGCTGACAAAGCTGTGGTTTTCCAGTGGTCGTGTATGGATGTGAGAGCTGGACTATAAAGAAAGCTGAGCTCTGAAGAATTGATGCTTTTGAACTGTGGTGTTGGAGAAGATTTGACAGTCCGTTGGACTACAAGGAGATCCAACCAGTCCATCCTAAAGGAAATCAGTCCTGAATATTCATTGGAAGGACTGATGCTGAAGCTGAAGCTCCAATACTTTGGTCACCTGATGGGAAGAACTGACTTATTGGAAAAGACCCTGATGCTGGGAAAGAATGAAGCCAGGAGGAGAAGGGGATGACAGAGGATGAGATGGCTGCATGGCATCGTTGATTCCATGGACATGAGTTTGAGTAAGCTGTGGGAGTTGGTGAAGGACAGTGAAGCCTGGCATACTGTAGTCCATGGGGTTGCAAAGAGTCGGACATGACAGTGACCGAACTGAACTGAAAAGGAAATATTTGTTGAGCATATAGGGTTTCCCAAGTGATGCTAGTGGTAAAGGACCTGCCTACCAAGGCAAGAGACATTAGAACACAGGTTCAATACCTGGGTAGGAAGTTCTTCTGGAGGAGGGCATGGCAACCCACTCCAGTATTCTTGCCCAGAGAATCTCATGAACAGAAGAGTCTGGCAGGCTACAATTCATAGGAAAGAGTCGACGTGACTGAAGCAACTCGTGCGTGCATGAATGGATGAACACCTAGTTTTGTAATCCAGAGTTTTGTGTCTTGGTGGGTTTTGTTTGCCTTTGTTGGGCATAAGGTTTTTACCATAAGAGGACCTAGAGTTTCTCTCTTGTTGTGTGCTCAGCCTCTCAGTCATATTTGACTCTTTTCGACCCTTATGGACTGTAGCCCACCAGGCTCTTCTGTCCATGGGATTTTTCAGGCAAGAATACTGGAGTGGGTTGTCAGTTCCTTTTCCTGTGGATCTTCCCGACCCAGGGATCGAACCCGTGTTTCCTGTGGCTCCTTACATTGGCAGGCAGATTATTTACCACTGAGCCACCCACAGAAGTAATTATATATTTCTCTTGCTCCTTCATTCAACATTATGAAGTAAATGCTTTGAGTCACTAATAAGGGGTGTTAAATAAAGCAAGGAAGTTGCATGAATTTATTAATTCCAGTACTTCGGGTGATGCATTCAAAGCAAACATTGTAAAATTGGTGTTGGTGATGGTTATGGTGATGTTTCTTTCCAAACTACATAGCCAACCATTAGGAAGTACTTTCAAGTCCCCTATTTCAGACATCCTGGTATTAATTAAGTATCTAAATTAGAGATATGTGAAAAAGTAGGGTTTTTGAAAGCAGCTTCCTATTACTGCTAGCCCTTTAGCCTGTACAACATAAGATTCCTTTCCTTAGACTGTACGAAAATTATATTTTTAGTGAACATCTTTTGGGGACATAGCCTTCATAAGATGGTGTCATTTTCACAGGATATCCATGCACACATGGTTATTGAATCTCTGTGGAAAGACAATTGCTTCTGCAGAGCGAACCCACCAAGGCTATTGAATCAAATGATTTTAAACTCCCCATGGGGAGCCCCAACCACTCTTAAGTCCATAGCTAATTGATCACTCTCTTTCAACTGGCTTTGATAAGTGTTTAGGTGTTTTCCCTTTGGTCCTTGTTGGGAGGTCATGTGATTTTTCTCGGGCTGCACAATGAAAAGAGTAAGGAGAAGGAGAGAAAGGAGCCAAAGGAGAAATAACCAAGCCACATTCCCGGGATCCTGAGACTGAGATGGAAACTTTCCAAACCAAAGTTCAAGTCACCTAGCGAGGGGTGTGGCTTTTCCATCTGTAGCAAAGACTACCCCCAAACCTGCCCTGTCCCCACCCCTGGTTCCTTTCTAGAAAGATGTATGCAGTGGAGACCTGTGAATGTAACTTCTGACAGTGACACAGAACAGTGAAAACTAAGTCACTCCATACTGAATGCAATCCCGCATTATTTCATGCATAAAAAAAGAGTCATGCAACTGTATACATATGTAACCTATTTCACGGTAACAATAAAAACATAGTTATCGATTTGTCAAAGGGTGACAGGTTTGTTGCGTCTTTCCAAATGTATTATACTATGATTTTTGTCTTCCTTGAGAAAGATTTCCCTGAAGACAATGTTTATAGCAGGGATAGGAATTTACATTACACTTGGGTATGAGTTCTGAATAGGAAACACATTGCATTTTGGAGTTGGGCGATATTGGACATCCCTTGAAAAATCCCCTAAAGGGAAATAATGTTTTACCTACTCATTTTCTCAGATTTCCCTATAATTTTCAATGATGGCTATTGCCAGCAGTCTTTATGGATCAGGGATTGCGTCAAAAAGAAGAAAGGAATGCAGGCATACCTCAGAGATATTGCAGATACTGTTCTAGGCTACTGTGATAAAACAAGTATTTCAATAAAGCAAGTCACACTTTTTTTCGTTTTCCAGTGCATATCAAGGTTATGTTTATACATAGTCTGTTAAGTATAATTGACTATTAAGTACAGTCTATTAAGAATACAATAGCATTGTGTCTCACAAAACAATGTCTATACCTTAATTAAGAAGTAATTTTTGCTAAAATATGCTAACTAACATCTGAGATTTTGGTGAGTTGTAAACTTATTGCCTGTGGAGAGTCTTTGTGATCATTGTTTAGTTGCTCAGTCATATCCAACTCTGCAGCTCCATGGACTGTAGCCCGCCAGACTCCTCTGTCCATGGGATTTCCCAGGCAAGAATACTGGAGTAGGTTGCCATTGCCTTCTCCAGGGGATCTTCCCAACCTAGGGATCAAAACTGTGTTCCCTGCATTGGCACGTGGGTTCTTTACCGCTGAGCCACCTCGGAAGCCTGTAGAGAGTCTTGCCCCAGTGTTATGGCTGACTGATCAGGGCAGTGGTTGCTGAAGGCTGGGGTGGCTGTGGCCATGTCTTAAAATAAGACGACACTGCAGTTTGCTGCACTGATTGACTCTTCTTCCATGAATGACTTCCCTATAGTATGTGATGCTGTCTGATAGCATTTTACCCACAGAACCTCCTTCAAAGTTGGAATCGGCACTCTCAAACCCTTTATCAACTAAGTTGATGTAACATTCTAAATCCTTTGTTTTCTAAATTTCAACTCTCTTCATAGCATCGTCACCAGGAGTAGATTCCATCTCCAGAAACCACTTTCTTTGTTCATCCATGAGAAATAACTCCATGGGAGGTTCATTATGAGATGGCAGCAATTCAGTCACATCTTCAGGGGCCGCTTCTGATTCTAGTTCTCTTGCCATTTTCACATCTGCGGTTGCTTCCTCCACGAAGTCTCATACCTCTCAAAGTCATCCGAGAGGGTTGGAATCAAGTTCTTCCAATTCCTGTTAATGTTGATATGTTGACCTCTTCCCATGAATCCCAAATGTCCTTAATGGATGACATCTAGAATGGTGAATGGTTCCCATAAGTTTTTCAATTTTCTTTGCCCTGACCCATCAGAGGAATCACTATCTACAGCAGCTGTAGTCTTGCAGAATGTATTTTTTAAATAGTATAACTTGGAAGTCAAAAATTACTCCTTGATCTATGAGCTACAGAATGGATGTTGTGTCTCCAGGCATGAAAACAACATTAATCTTGTGCGTCTCCATCTGAGCTCGTGGGTAAGCAGGTGCATTGTCTATGAGCAGTAATATATTGAAAGAGATTTTTTTTTTTCCTGAGCAGTAAGTCTCAACAGTGGTTTAAAATATTCAATGAACTGTGTTGTAAACAGATGTGCTGTCATCCAGGCTTTGCCTTTCCATTTATAAAGTATAGGCAGAGTAGATTTAACATAATTCTTCAGGGTCCCCAAACTTTCAGGATGCTAAATGAACACTGGCTTCTGTTTCAAGTCACCAGTTGCATGATCCCCGAACAAGAGAATCGGTCTGTCCTTTGAAGTCAGTCATTGACTTTTCCTCTCTAGCTATGAAAGTCCTAGATGGCATATTCTTCCACTGTGAGGCTATTTGTCTATTGAAAATCTATGGCGTAGGGCAAGCACCTTCCTTGATTATATTAAGTAGATCTGGGTAATTTACTGTAGCTTCTACATCAGTACTTGCTGCTTCACTTTGCCTGGTCTTCATGTAATGAAGACAGCTTCTTTCCTTAATCCTCATGAACCAACAGCCTCTGCTAACTTCATTCAAACTTTTCTTCAGTAGCTCCCTCATCCCTCTTTGCCTTCATAGAATTGAGGGGGGTTACGCCTTGCTCTGAATTAGATTTTTGGCTTAAGGGAATGTTGTGCTGACTTGATCTTCTAACCAGACCACTGAAGCTTCCTCCAAGTCAGCAGTAAGTCTGTTTAGCTTTCTTATCATTCTTGTGATAAGTCCACTGGAGTAGCACAGTTAATTTCCTTCAAGAAATTTTCCTTTGCTCTCACAATTTGGATAACTATTTGGTGCAAGAGGCCTAGCTTTCACCCTGTTTTGGCTTTTGGCATGCCTTCCTTATTCAGCTTAATCATTTCTAACCTTTGATTTTAAGTGTGACTTTTCCTCTCACTTGAACACTTAGAGGCCCTTGCAAGGTTATTAACTGGCCTGGGTTCAATATTGTTGTGTTTCAGGGAACAGGGAGGCCCGTGCGGGGAGAGAGAAATGGAGGAATGGTCATTTTGTGGAGCAGTCAGAACACACACAGCATGTATCGATTACATTCATCATCTTATGTGGATGCTCCAAAACAGTACAATAGTAACAAAAAAATCACTGATCACAGATCACCACAACAAATAAAATGATACTGGAAAACACATTGAAATGCTGCCAGAGTTACCAAAATGTGACACAGAGACATGAAGTGAGAAAATGCTATTGGAAACATGGTGTGGTGGATGTGCGCGACACAGGGTTGCCACAAACCTTCAATTTGTAAAAAGCACAATATCTGCCAAGTGCGATAAAGTGAAGAATGATAAAATGAGGCATGCTTGTGTGCTTGTCATGAATGCATTTTCAGATTCCAACAGGCCTATAATCCTTATTGAAAATTTCCTTTATTGTCATCACGCTGTGCTTGACAGTCAGTAACATATCAGCTTTTCCCTACTCAACTGACATAGTTCCTTTCTTTTTCTTTCTCTCCCTTCTATACCCTTGATCTCCCCAGTGCTCATGGTGCATTATAAATATTCAGTAATTCTTACTGAAAAAGTGGATTGGATTCAAGTCTAATTTATACATACTTGTAAAAAGAATTCTTTATTTTAAAGGCCCACTCTTTGCAAAATGCAGTATTGACCAGTAGTCATTTTCTAATGGACCCTTGGTTGTTCTGTTGTCTGGAAGTCAAGATTCTGCGGGCACTGATGTGTCATTCTGGTCCTGATGCGTTCTGAAGGTGCAAGTTCAAACTCTCATGCTCTTTGAATCCTTTCAGTGCTCCAAAGTTTAGATCCAAAGAGGTCACAGCCATTCTTGTCCAAATAGAGAGAATCCCTGAGAAATGAAATTATTTTAGAGGTCCTCTGGCGTTCTGAATATGCTGGTGGAGATACAGGGATGACAAAAGGGAACCTTGATCTGGTTTTTTCAGAACCTATTCTGATTCTGATTTACTTTTCAATTTTTATTGACATGTAGTTGGTTTACAATGCTGTGTTAGTTTCTGCTGGGCAGCAAAGTAAATCAGTTATACATATATTCCCTCTTTTTTAGATTCTTTCCCATATAGTTGATTACAGAGTATTGAGTAGAGTTCCCTGTGCTATGCAGTAAATCCTTATTAGTTATCTTGTTTCATATATTGTAGTGTGTATATGTCAATCCTAGTCTCAATTTATACCTTCCACGCTTCACTCCTTTGTAACCATAGGTTTGTTTTCTACACCTGCAACTCTGTTTCCTAGCTTAACCTTTTATTGTACTAAGTCTCTTAGAAACTGTTGAAAATGAATTCACACTGACATTATCAAGTTATTAAGCCCTAGCAAGAGTCTTCATGGTTTCAGGGTTTACCCTTATAAAAACTGCACATAATCTAAAGCATGGTAGGAACAAAGATTCAGCATGGATCAGATGTATACATGCTTGACTGTCCCGTGGAGAGTCCCGTCTCCAGTGAATCAGGGTCACTGTGTGCTTTGGGTATAGCGACTGGAAGCCAACGGAGACCAGCAGAGAGCTCCCAAGCAGGAAATACTCTCCTGTGGTCTTTGAGTGAAGGCCTGTCAGGGTCAACCAGAGCAGAATTCTAAAGAAACTGCTACGCACAGCACCTAAGATATGTGAACTATGGAGAAGTCATCACTCCAATATTTCAGAAAGGAAACTGACTTTAGAACACAGGCCAGACACCAGATCAAATAAATTAAGAAAGTAGGGAGAGAAAACTGAAATGCAAAGACATACCTGGTAGCCAAATCAGGGCAGATAAGTGATTCATGATGGGGAAAGACTTCTAGTACAACCACGGGGCCTGATGGCTACTCTACAGGGAGGCAGCCTTTTGATTGTGGTGGATCAAAGTGCCTGAAAACTTCCTCTGCCCATTGCTGTAGAAGTCATAAAACCAGGATGCCAGGGATCTATCCAGGTTCTGACTTACTGAATCGCCATGTATCCACTTACGTTGGAATCTTGGCACAATGTGTCCACTGACAGAAAGTGCCCAAAGTTTGTAACATCATGGCAGAGATGGACAAATATAAGAACTTTCCATTTAGCAACAATGATAACAGACGCTGTTCATTGACAGCGTCCTGTGTGCCAGGCATTTGACGTAAGATTTTGAAGCCTTGTAGCAAACTACTCTTGGAACAGCTGACTGAGATTCAAAGAAGTCAAGTTTGCCTGAAACTGCTTAGCAGATAATTGACAGAATATGGATTTGCCTGCTAATTTCTCTCAATTTAAAGTTCCAAGCTTTCCACTTTATTAAATGCTTTCAATGCATATGAATATTCCAATGGCAGTGTGTTAGTCTGTCTTACCTTTTAACAGAAAAGTTAATTCTTGGAAGGATCTCAAATAGGAATGCTTAGGCAGTTATAGAAACAAAGGAGATCCTGGAACAGGCAGTAATCACTAGCTCCTGGTCACTTTCTACTTTATAACACAAGATATAGTTAGTAGGGAGTGCTGCAGTTAGAATGGAACCGGGATCTTGGTTCTTCCATTCTTTAGTTGGGCCACTGAATCATGTAACTCAGCCTCTCTAGGTCTGTGATTCTTAGTCTATCAAATATGATAATCTGAGGGTAATAATAGTATGTATTTTAGATATAGTTGTCAAGATTAAAACACTTAATATATTTAAAATGAACCAGCAACAAGGACCTATTGTATGGCACATGAATGTCTGTTCAATGTTATGTATCAGCCTGGGTGGGAGAAGGGTTTGGAGGAGAATGGATACATGTATATGTATGGCTGAGTCCCTTCACTGAAATTACCACAGCATTGCTAATAGGCTATACCCCCAATTTACAATAGTTACCAAGCCAACACAGTTTAATCCATATAGTAAAGAATACTGGAAGATAGACAAGTGACTTCATTTCTTTGGCTCTCAGAATCACTACTTAGATATTCCCAAAGATCGCTTCTGACTCTGAGAGTCTGACAAATGTGGTTGAGCACCAGCTATGTGCTGAGTTTGTCACTGGGAAGAATGGGCTTGATATGCTCAGAGAAGCAGGCCGTACAAAGATCTGGTGATCGTTCTACTAGAGAATCAGCCAAACAATAAACTTCCTCTGGCTTTTTCATAGAAGGATTTTGAAAAGAATAAAAAGATGTATGTGAAAAGAGTTGAATTTCTGGGAAGAGTGGTGATAATATAAATATGCTGTAGCCTCTAAATAAGAATAGTGATGTTTAAAGAAACGTAAATTAAAGAGAACACTAAAGGAAAAAGAGAGATGGATTTCACCCTCTGGATCTGTCTCTGGTTTTAAATTGCACAGGTGAGCGATTGGTTAGAGGGATTTATTTCAGCCTTTAGTAGTGTATTAGCAGTGTCACAGAACAAGGGGTAAGGTTAAAAGAGAGAGAGGAAAAAATGGGAACAAGCATGAGTGTCTTGGAATCTAATTTATTTAAATCTAGATTATTTTGCTTTTGCATTCATCTTTGTGTAAATCATTGTTCTAAGTACTGTAAGCATAAGTTACAGTTTAATTCTGCAAATTTTTAGCAAGGTTTATTCTGAACATTTTTTTTAACCACTGAGAAGACTCTTCTCAAATGAAATTGAAGTTCTAAGTGGCTAAAGTAATTAGTGGGTGGTGGTGGGGGTGAGAGGGATCTGTTTAAATACTTGGTTCAATCACAGTTATATGGAAACTTCTTGAAGATATTAGTATAAAAAAGAAAAAATAATATGGATGGGAAAATACATTGGAGGAGAATATTAAATGAATAAAAAGTTTTCTATTATGTTTTTCATCAGATGAGAGTACCTTAGAATTCCTACAATAAATAGAACGTATTGTTTACTTCTGAGCAACACTGCTCTGTAGAACATTATCTGATGATGTCAATTAGTTCTAGGGCAAGATTTTTCAGAATGCAGATGTAATTAATGCAATCCAAACAAGACAACCCCATAATGTATTATCAAGAATAATTACATAAAAGTTTAAAATCAGAAGTGTTTTAAATTTCTTCACTTAGACAATGACATTATTTATTGTTCTAAGACATTAGCACAATTTTAAGAGGATGTGTTTTAATTCAACAATATTTCCATGAAGAAACAATTTTTTAGGAGAGGTTTCCAGGATCCTTGAGTAACCATAATTTCCACTTGACTTAGACCCTGATATTGTATTTTCTCTGAGTTCCTCTAACCTTCTTTTGTCTCCAGTGATGGCTTAGATTATTTCAACCGATTTCCTTTGACATGCAAAAGAAAAAAAAACAAAACAACAGATAAAAAGAAAAACCAAAACAAAACAACAAATAAAAGAAAAACCCAGAACCTTTTCCTTCCCTCTGTTCCCAGAAACGACTAGGAACTTCCTAGCCTTGGGTTACACTGTCAAGCTGACAGTTTGTTTCGGGGACTTCTAATGAACATATTTGGCATTTCACTGAGTCCTCCCAGAAATGGAATTCTCTGACCTAAAGGAACAATTCTACTTCTGGGAATTTCTAGCACACCGGAAGGTAGTTGGGGGGCATTTCTTCCCTCCGGGTAGTTTGGAGGCCAGTTGACACTGTGGAAGAAAAGTAAGGAATAAGAATCCTTTAGAGCAGTGGGCCCCAACCTTTTTGGCACCAGGGACTGGTTTCATGGAGGGCAGTTTTTCCACATACTGGGCCTGGGGAGACTGTTTGGGGATGATTCGAGCACACTACATTTATTGTGCACTTTATTTCCATGATTGTTATATCAACTCCACCTCAGGTCATCAGGCATTAGATCTTGGAGGCTGGGGACTGCCAGCAGAGAAACCAGGGATTGTGAAGGCTGCTTCCAAGCGGGGTTAGGCAATAAGATCTGAGAGACCGCAGTGTCTCTGCTTACTGACGGCAGTTGCTTTTTATTGGTCAGCACTACAAAAGCAAGGCACTCAGGATGCAGAGGAAATAATCGCATGTCCAGAAGCCTGGAGTTGGTTTTCAGAGATCATTTCCCCCTACCTTCAGGTCTTCTGGATGTGCAGGGTCCTCCAGAAAATGCAAGCCTTGAGATGTATTTGTTTATTTATAGTTTCCAGATTCTCAGATTCTGACTGCAATACATTTGACATGATTAACTGATTTTTCTAATTTAAGATACAGTTATTTTCTGTGTAGGAGGCTATAAAGTTGCTTTTTTTTTTTTTTTTTTTTACTTTCTGCTGTTTTTCACATTCCTGTCGCTGTCGAGACTGGTAATTAATCAACACTCAGTCATGGGTGGCACCTTCTCGCTCCTCTTTTACCCTTCTCTTTCCTGCCTGGGTGATGAAGAAGGATGTCTCTTCTGCTATGAGCCTGGCTCCCTGTCCTCAGAGCACTGAAGCCAGGCCCTGTGAAAACAGGTTACCCCTGAGAGGAAAGCACTGGGAAAGACAAATGTGACTCCCAGAGCCCAGGCATCAAGGGGTAGACTTCCTGATTCTTGTCACTGTCATCTCTCCAGGTCAGCAGACCTTTGGGAAAAGCAGAAACAAAGAATAAATTCTCACCCTTTCCTTGCACTTCTTATAATGCCCTAGGTTTTAATACTGTGAGAAACCCAGGGAGGAACAGCTTTGCAATAGTGCTAGAAAGGATTGAGTCTTGAGTCTTCCCCGAGATTTGGACACCAGGCCCCCTTTCACTTACCAACCCACAGGAACACTTGCAGACATTCTCGTACTGTCTCCTGTTTCTCCAGTTTTTTTTCTCCTGTGACCGCCAGAAACAAAAGCAAACATGCCCTGTAAAAAAAAAAAATTGATGTTTCCCATTCATTGTATTGGGCTTCCCTTGTGGCTCACTTGGTAAACAATCCTCCTGACCTCATAGTCAACATAAGAGTCAAAATGCAGTGCTTGGGTGCAGTCTCAAAAATGACAGAATGATCAGTGTTCGTTTCCGAGGCAAACCATTCAGTATCACGACAATCCAAGTCTCTGCCCCAACCAGTAATGTTGAAGAAGCATAAGTTGAATGGTTCTATGAAGACCTACAGGACCTTCTAGAACTAACACTCAAAAAAAAGATGTCCTTTTCATTACAGGGGTCTGGAACGCAAAGGTAGGAAGTCAAGAGATACATGAGGTAACAGGAAAATTTGGCCTTGGAGTACAAAATGAAGTAGGGCAAAAGCTAATAGAGTTTTGCCAAGAGAATGCACTGGTCATAGCAAACACCCTCTGCCAACAACACAAGAGACAACTCTGCACATGGACATCACCAGTTGGTCAATACTGAAATCAAATTGATTATCTTTTTTTTGCAGCCAAAGATAGAGAAGCTCTATACAGTCAGCAGAAACAAGACCAGGAGCTGATCTGTAGCTCAGATTATGAACTCCTTATTGCCAAATTCAGACTTAACTTGAAGAAAGTAGGGAAAACCAATAGATCATTCAGATATGACTTAAATGAAATCCCTTACGATTATACAGTGGAAGTGACAAATAGATTCCAGGGATTAGATTTGATAGAGTACCTGAAGAACTGTGGATGGAGGTTCATGACATTGTACAGGAGGCAGTTATCAAGACCATCCCCAAGAAAAAGAAATGCAAAAAGGCAAAATCGTTGTCTAAGGAGGTCTTACAAATAGCTCAGAAAAGAAGAGAAGCTAAAGGCAAAGGAGAAAAAGAAAGATATACCCATATGAATGCAGAGTTCTAAAGAATATCAAAGAGAGATAAGAAAGCCTTCCTCAGTGATCAGTGCAAAGAAATAGAGGGAAAACAATAGAATGGGAAAGACTAGAGATCTCTTCAAGAAAATGAGAGATACCAAGGGAACATTTCATGCAAAGATGGGCACAATAAAGGATAGAAATGGTATGGACATAACAGAGGCAGAAGATATTAAGAAGAGGTGGCAAGAATATAAAGAAGAACTATACAAAAGAAGATCTTCATGACCCAGATAATCAAGATGATGTGATCATTAACCTAGAGCTGGACATCCTGGAATGCGAAGTCAAGTGGGCCTTAGGAAGCATCACTAGGAATAAAGCTAGTGTAGGTGATGGATTCCAGTTGAGCTATTTCAAATCCTAAAAGATGATGCTGTGAAAGTGCTGCACTCAATATGCCAGCAAATTTGGAAAACAACAGTGGTCACAGGACTGGAAAAGGTCAGTTTTCATTTCAATCCCAAAGAAAGGCATTACTAAAGAATGTTCAAACTACTGGACATTTGCACTCATCTCACATGCTAACAAAGTAATGTTCAAAATTCTCCAAGGCAGGCTTCAACAGTGTGTGAACCGTGAGCTTCCATATGTTCAAACTGGATTTAGAAAAGGCAGAAGAACGAGATCAAATGGCCAACATCCGTTGGATCATTGAAAAATCAAGAGAATTACATACAAGCATCTACTTCTGCTCTATTGACTATGCCAAAGTCTTTGACTGTGTGAATCACAACAGACTGTGGAAAATCCTTAAAGAGATGGGAATACCAGACCACCTGACCTGCCTCCTGAGAAACTTGTATGCAAGTCAGGAAGTAACAGTTAGAACTGGACATGGAACAACAGACTGGTTCCAAATTGGGAAAGGGGTAGTCAAGGCTGTATATTGTCACCCTGCTTATTTAAATTATATGCAGAGTACATCATGTGAAATGCTGGGTTAGAAGAAGCACAGGCTGGAATCAAGATTGCCAGGAGAAATATCAATAACCTCAGATATGCAGATGACACCATCCTTATGGTAGAAAGTGAAGAAGAACTAAAGAGCCTCTTGATAAAAGTGAAAGAGGAGAGTGAAAAAGTTGGCTTAAAGCTCAACATTCAGAAAACAAAGATCATGGCATCTGGTCCCATCACTTTATGACAAATAGATGGGGAAATAATGGATACAGTGACAGATTTTATTTTGGGGGACTCCAAAATCACTGCAGATAGTGACTGCAGTCATGAAATTAAAAGACACTTGCTCCTTGGAAGAGAAGCTATGATCAACCTAGCCAGCTTTTTAAAAAGCCAAGACATTACTTTGTTGACAAAGGTCCGTGTAGTCGAAGCTATGGTTTTTCCAACAGTCATATATGGATGTGAGAGTTGGACTTAAAGAAAGCTGAGCTCCAAATAATTAATGCTTTTGAACTGCGGTGTTGGAGAAGACTCTTGAGAGTCCCTCAGACTGCAAGGAGTTCCAACCAGCCAATTCTAAAGGAGATCAGTCCTGAATATTCATTGGAAGGAGTGACCCTGAAGCTGAAATGCCAATATTTTGGCCACCTGATGCGAAGAGCTGACTCATTTGAAAAGACTCTGATGCTGGGAAAGATTAAGGGCAGGAGGAGAAGCAGATGACAGAGGATGAGGTGGTTGGATGGCATCACCGACTTGATGGACATGAGTAAGCTCCGGAGTTGGTGATGGACAGGGCAGCCTGGCGTGCTGCAGTCCATGGGGTCATACAGAGTTGGACATGACTAAGCGATTGAACTGATATATTGTATTGTTGACTAAAAAAGATGCATAACCTGAGAGTTTTGAATTAAGGTTTTTGGGTGGGTAAAATGAGGACTGCAGCCTGAGAGACAGCACCTGAGTTAGTTCTGTTAGGTAGTTAGAATAGGAAAAAGGTGTCTAATTTGGCGGTGGCTAAAAGACAGACAAAGAAAGGGAAAAGTCAAAGAAAAGGGAACAAAGGAAAAATCTTTGGACCTGAGTGAGAACCTCAGGGGAAACAAACATGTGTCCCCTTTCTGGCTAGCCCTAATTTGCATAATATAGGCTTGCAGGGAGAAGACAAAACTTATACAAATAGGGATCTCAGATGGGTGAAGCCTCTCCTTTGGGGTTGGCCTGCCCTCATGCCTCAAGGGTGTACTTTGTTTACCAGATAAAACTCTGAGCTGTAACTGGGTGTAACACTGGTCAGCTGTTTCAAGTCTTTATTGTGGTGAGACAGAACTGAGGAAATTACACACACTCCTGACAGTTCTAAGTGACCGCTCCAACGAGGTAGTGGGGGAAGGTCAATATATGAGTTCAATGAGGAGTCAATATATAAGAGTTCAGTGAGGGTGAAGAAGGAGTTCAATGCCATTAAGTACTCATTTTGGAAAAGTCACGCAGAGCTGATGTCGTCATAAAGGGATTCAGTGCTTTTCTAGATATGAAGAGATGCAAGGATTGTGATCATGAAATCAGTTCCTGAAAATATCTATCTAAAGACCTGTTCCACCAGATTCCCTGAAGGACAGAGTGCCTGACTCCACTGTGAACTCCCTCAGTGGGTGTTGAAGGTCAATAGTTGCAGTGGCACAGGGTTCAGTCTCTGCCAAGGCAGATGGCAAATGCCCTTGTTGTTTAGTCACCAGCAATGCTCTTGGCAAATGCTGGTTTGTAGTTGACAGGATGATTGGTTTATGTCTCTGGAAATCATCAGACTCAGTCTATAGTCTTATGTAATTGAGAAGACTAGGGAGGAAACTTCTCCACCCATTGTAGGGCTGGAAATTCTGCTTTTAGAACTTCATGCCTTTGGATAAAGATGTTACCTCTCCATGGGTCGAATGAAACAGAAGTGATTCTAGCTATAAGAGATGGTAGAGTATGACCTAATCAATCATACACTCTTACAAGTGTCATTAACAGATCCATGTACTATGGAGATCACTGACTAATAGCAGTAGCCCTGAAAGCAGGGGAGATGGAATAGATTAGTTGAGCAAATAAGTTCTGAGAAAGAAACACTGCACAGCCTGGGAGTAGGGTAGATGTAGAATGGTTTAGGAATGATGAAATTAAGGGAGAGTTAGCAGATTTAGGCAGGCTGAGTGAAATGAACAACTTGGATCATCTGTCTCTCTGTTTTGTACAGGAACCTCCACCTTAATAGGTGTATAGAATATTGACCTCAGTATGTTGTGGCATATTTTTGTTTTTTCGTTTTTAGTGTGTTTTAGTATATTAGATCTTGCTTGCTTGCTTGAACTGATTTATTCAAAAAAGGAAATGTATTATAAGAATACAGAGGTATATTGTGAAGCTCAAATTAGGTCAGGAATGTTATTAATTTAGTCAGCTAGCTGCATAACAACCACAAAATCTCAGCAGCACAGGACAGTAAGTGTTTGTCACCAAACATTTATTTATTTGGTTGAGGGTCAACGGTGAAGCCTGAGATTGGCTGAATAACTCTGCTAATCTCAGCTGGACTTGTTCACGGTCCTGGAGGTCAGATGAGATTCCGTGCTGTGGGCTTTACGTGGCTGGAGTGGGTCAGCTCTCACTGTACACTTCTCATCCTCTTTCTGAGTCTCGCCACCTGGCCGGGGCATATTCTTGCAGATTAGTCTGTGCTGTTTCCTGGCAAATGACTAAGATGACAATTCTCATTCTCATGTGTGCCTCACCCTCTTTTAACTTGTTCGTTCAGTCGCTCCGTCGTGTCCGATTCTTTGTGACCCCATGGACTGCAGCACCCTGGGCTTCCCTGTCCTTCACCAACTCCCAGAGCTTGCTCAAACTCATGTCCATTGAGTCGGTGTTTGACTCAAACTCAACCAACCATCTTGTCCTCTGCCATTCCCTTCTCCTCCTGCTTTCAACCTTTTCCAGCATCAGGGACTTTTCTAATGAGTGGGCTCTTTGCATCAGGTGGCCGAAGTATAGGAGCTTCAGCTTCAACATCAGTCCTTCCAGTGAATATTCAGGATTGATTTGCTTTAGGATTGACTTGTTTGATCTCCTTGCTGTCCAAGGGACTGTAAAGAGTCTTCTCCAACACCACAGTTCAAAGGCATCAATTCTTCGGCACTCAGCTTTATATACTTGCAACTCTCACATCCATACATGACTACTGGGAAAACCATAGCCTTGACTAGATGGATCTTTGTCAGCAAAGTAATGTCTCTGCTTTTTCATACGCTGTCTCAGTTAAGGGAACAGCCAAATTAACATCTTCAAATCCCTATATAAATTCCTGGGGAAGGAACTTTCTAATCAGTAGGTGTGATTATGTTTGGAAAGGTGCTTGCTTAGGCTTGAGGGAACCATCTGGAAAATAAACGAGTGGACAAAGGACAAAATAGTCATGCCCCATTAATGACATTATTTGAATCCCTTAATTTCTCTCTGAGTAGGTGAACAAGGGATTGTTCTCAGTCATTGCTTACATATAACAAAGGTCTTAGTAAATCAATCAGTTTAGTCACTTGAACATGATTCTTGATGGGGTTCAAATCTTTGAAAAATTTGTTCCAAGCTTCTCTTGCTTTTTTCTATTTCCTTGCTATATTTACCGTTTCTCTTTTCTCCTTGTTTCATGATTTATTGGAAACCACAAAGAATGCTCAAATGAACTTTGTTTTTTCATTCCTTTTGTTGTCCTTGGCTCCACAGTCACAGATCCAAGCTAGGCATCCCATTGGTGGCTTAACCACATGCAATGCTATCTTTCAAGTTTCTATTTACAAGACCATCCCAAACTGGCTTATCAACCCTGAGTTTTCCCTACTGCACAGACACAGCCTCTTGCCCATTGGGGTGGCCTCCTCAACTGTTCCCCGTTGATCAATAGTGTCGCTCTTATGAAGATGCCTATTGAGAATGTCTCCTCACCACTTCAGACCACTGAGTCAGAATGTATTAATTCCTGTGGCTTCCACCTCATTCCCATTTTCTCCCTGACTCCTTTAAGAAGCCACATGGACTATTCCATTATTCAATTCTCTGTCCCTTCTCTGAATTTGGTGTTTCTCTTCTAGTCAATGCAGATGGCTTACATTTAATACCGTACTGGCTTGTATTCTGTTTCACTTTTTGCATTGCTCTTATACCCCACACCAGATTACTTACTCCTTTGACAGAGGCACCAAATCTTGTGTCTCTTCTGTGTTTCCCAAGAACCAGAGACAATGCCAGTTGCATTCTAGGGGCTTAATAAACACTTATCTGATTCTAGAGTTCCTATATCAAAATGATGGTTTTACTATCAGAAGGCCATATGTCATCATACTCTGATTTATCTTCTGTTCAGCTATTGTACTTAATCTTTAATCTTTCTTTCTAGAGATTATTATTTTCCATTATAAGGGCAATATCTGGGAGGAGGATTCTCTTACACTGCCATCCATTTCTCCATGAGTCTGGTAGAAAATGGATGATCCAAGTAACTTCTTTCTAATATAATTTAAATGAAGTAGAGGCATTTTCTATTTCTCCCTTTTGTGTTCTTGTTTTGAATTGCAAATATTCACTTTCACATATATTTAAAAGTTATTTTGACAGTATGTAATATAGATTTAAAAAACATTCTGAACTTGGCTGTTTTCCCTTGATCAGTTCTTTTTTTAGCAGGAACACTGTAAATACACCAACAAGTGTCAGAACATACAGCATAGTGAACAGTCAAGGACAATCTGTCATGATATTCTGCATATTAAAGACTGGTTTGTTTATGCCACCAGGGGGAATTCATTTTTAGTATTTGGATTTGATGGATTAGTGAGAATGATATAATTTGCTCCACTAAACAACAGTGATATAGCAGAAGGATAGGCATTAACTTTTACTTAATGCTAAAGGAAAAAAAATCTTAATGATAGAAAACATTAAGATAGCCAAAGAGGCAATATTCCTAGAATTAACAGAAGGAAATTCAGCTGTGATACCCAGAAACTGACTGGCAGTAATTCCATTCAAGTAGGTAAGACTCAGCATTCAAAAAATGAAGATTATGGCATCCAGTCCCACCATTTCATTATAAATAGATGGGGGGAAATTGGAAATAGTGACAAATTTCATTTGTGTGAGGGGGGGATGGGGCTCCAAAATCACTGCGGATAAGAACTGCAGTCATGAATTTAAAAGATGCTTGTTCTTTGGAAGAAAAGCTATGACCAACCTAGACAGCATATTAAAAAGCAGAGATGTTACTTTGCCGACAAAGGTCCATATAGTCAAAGCTATGGTTTTTCCAGTAGTCATGTATGGATGTGAGAGTTGGACCATAAAGAAAGCTGAGTGCCAAAGAACTGATGCTTTTTAACTCTGGTATTGGGGAAGACTCTTGAGAGTCCCTTGGACAGCAAGGAGATCAAACCAGTCCATCCTAAAGGAAATCCATCCTGAATATTCATTGGAAGGACTGATGCTGAAGCTGAAGCTCCAATACTTTGGCCACCAATACTTTGTCAAAGAACTGACTCACTAGAAAATACCCTGATGCTGGGAAAGATTGAAGGCAGGAGGAGAAGGGGATGAAAGAGGATGAGATGGTTGGATGGCATCACCAACTCATTGGACATGACTTTGAGCAAGCTCTGGGAGTTAGTGATGGACAGGGAAGCCTGGCATGCTTCAGTCCATGGGTCACAAAGAGTCAGACATGACTGAGTGACTGAACTGAACTAATATACTGATGTTAGACCATAAAGAAGACTGAGAACCAGAGGATGGATGCTTTCAAACTGTGGTGTTGGGGAAGACTCTTGAGAGTCCTTTGGACTTCAAGGAGATCAAACCCATCAAGCCTAAAGGAAATCAACCCTGAATATTCATTGGAAGGACTGTTGCTAAGGCTGAAGCTCCAATACTTTGGCCACCTGATGCAAAGAGATGACTCACTGGAAAAGACCCTGATGCTGGGAAAGATTGAGGGCAAGAGAACAAGGAGATGGCAAAGGATGAAATGGTTGGTTGGCATCTCCCACTCTATGGACTTGAGTTTGAGCAAACTTGGAGAGATAGTGAAAGGCAGGGAAGCTTGGAGTGTTGCAGTTCATGTGGTCGCAAAGAGTCAGTGCTTGAACGGCACCAACAAGGTGAGTTGGATGGCCACGAACTTGCTTCATAGTAGGAGAAGTGAAGCTGTTAGTTGTTTTACTTACATAACTTGAAACCGAGGAATAGTTTCCTGACAATAATTCATGTGAGTTATAATTTTCCTGAGTGATTCACCAAAATGGGGAGTGAACTGTATGAAGGTTCACAAATAATTTCTGAGTCGTCAAACTTGGAGGAAGCAAAGCCATGGGCTTTCTTTCTCTTCTTATTTTTGTCTCTCTTCACCTGCCTTCTTTCCTTTCCACGTCTTCCTCTTTTCCCTCTAACTTATCCTCTTCCTCTTGCTCTTTCCAGTTTTCATACGAAGGCCTTAGAGTGAAATGGTGGGTTAAAAGCTACTAGTTTTATGAGACATACTAAAGTAAATGTGGAAGGCCTTATTTATGATTCTTCTGGTGATGCAGAAAAAGAAGCAACACTTGGAATCAAGGATGAGCAAAATCAGTTTAATCAATATTCATTCACATGTATTTCCTAAGAGAAGGAATACAAAGTCATATAAGAGTTTATGCTTTTAAATTGTTTGCAATGCATTGAAAGTTGAAAAAGTTATGAGTTGGAAAATATATATGAGAAAAAAATTAACAGTTTAAGACCATAGGTATTAAAATTAAATGAACTATTAAAGAGAGACGTATAGATGAAGAGGTAAATGCTGTTTAATGGGTGGTCAAAGGTAGGTAGGCCTTAAGCTGGATTTTGGACAACATGGGCTTCCCAGGTAGCACTGGTGGTAAAGAATCTGTCTGCCAATGCAGGAGACCCAAGAGATGCGGGTTCGATCCTTGGGTCCGGAAGATCCCCTGGAGAAGGCAGTGGCAACCCACTCCAGTATTCTTGCCTGGAGAATCCCAGGGATAGAGGAGCCTGACGGGCTATAGTCCATAGGGTCACGAAGAGTCGATCACAGCTGAAGAGACTAAGCAGGCATGTGTGAGATTCAGACACATGGCTGGGTCTGATGAGCAAAGGGTCAGTGGAAGCTCTAGATAAGTTTGGCTCTTGTAGAAGGATTTTAAATTGTTGGTAAGTGTGGGAAAGTGACTTGAAGTCAGCTTGTGAAGGGCCCTGAATGTCAAAGTAGAGAACCTATAGTCTAATCAGTGTGTGCTTGAGAATCACGGATAGTAACTATGAAAAAGGAGGTTGAGAGCAATATGAGAGAATAGGAATCGAGAGGCCGGGACACTGATTGGCGGCGGGAGAAGATGGGTGGGAGGTGCCTGCATCAGAGACGGATAAAAAGAGACACGTTTTGAAGGTTAGCACGTGGAGTGACTGAAGGAGGCATTGGTGAGAAATGTTTAAAAAGTCAGGGAAAGGAAGTGGCTTTGTGAAAGCTTTGGGGTTTTGATGGCTCTGTGACTATGCAATAGCCAAATGAGGATACTCACCAATCAGTAAGGAGATCCTAAACTACAGTTTGAGAGGCAGTATAAAGATAACCTGACCACCTGAGTTATCCACCTGAAGATGATGGTTGAATCCATGAAAATGGATGACATTTTCACAAAAGAGGTGGTCGGAGCGTTTGGCATACGCGTGACGCGTGTCTCTTAGACCTGTGAGGAACCGCTGGAGAACGGAGGAGCGGTTAGAAGAACAGGAGCACCCAGGCAGTGGGTGGAATGGCGAGAGTTTCAGAACCATGGGGACCGCTTAAGTCCAGCTCCATATTGTATGAGACCAAAGGGAAGGAAAATGTGGATCGTCTGGGAGGAAGAACAGAAAGCGACTAAAAGTTCTTTAGTAGTGATCCTGTGTGTGTGGATTAACACCCCTGGGATGGATTGGGTTAGCTCTTACTTGTCCTTCTTTATTAATGAAGATAGAAAAGCAAGTGGTGAAACAAATCGGAAAACAACGTACACACAACTAACACTCCTAGAGAAAAAGATTTCGCACTGTCTCTTGCTAACCTCTGCTGATACTCAATGGCACCTTTTACCCAGGAGTTCTTTTTAAAACCATCATCCAAAATCCCTACTGCTCTCATTTAAACTGTATTTTTTTTCCCCTAACTTTCTTGCTTATCCTCAGGGGACATGAAGAACATGTGGTAACTGTCTCTCAAATAATAATCTTCGTATTTTTGAAATAGGTATTGCCCAAGATTTCTTTTTTCATCTTTAGCCTTCCATTCTTCAGGCTTAATGATGCTAACTAGTTTATCCTTTCTTTATGGACATTTCTTCCTAGGACAATGGCTCAGACTGAGAGCCATAGTGGAGTCAAGTTTGCCTATTGGTAGAAATTCAAGAACTAAATGATGATGATTCCTTTTGAGAATAACTCTATGCATCTTTTGTAGCCCAAGAGCACTTATGAAGACTAATACGTGCATAGGAAATCTTTCAAAATATAAAATTGGTGGTCAGATAAAAAGAAATGTAGCTATAACCCCTATTCCCACTGGTAGCAGTATATCAACTTACTTCCCGTTTGTGAAAGTAATGGTGAAAAAATTGCTAACATACAAAGTCAGGAACACGATTGTTAGAAGGTTGTTAAATGTCACGGCTAATTTGTTGGTCTGTTTCTTGGGGACATGATGTCTGTGTTATTTGCTCAGTCGTGTCCTACTCTTTGCAACCCCATGGACTGGGATCATCTGTCCATGGGATTTCCCAGGTAAGAATAGTGGAGTGAGTTGCAATTTCATTCTCCAGGGGATCTTCCCAACCCAGGGGTCGAACCTGGGTGTTCTGCATTGAAGGCGGATTCTTTACCATCTGAGCTACCAGGGAATAAAATATATATATTTTAAAATATATTCAGAAACACTTCAAAGTTATTAAAAGCTCTTTTAATAAGTGTTGCCTCCACTTCCTCCAGAATTTATGCTGTCATTTTCCATGACATTTCCATTATTATTTCTTAATAAATATTGTTAAGGACTATGAATCTCAATGTGTCAACAAATATTTTTGTTCTGGAGGAAGTTAAGTAAACACAAAATCAGACTACTAAGATTGATGAAACTTCTGATTTATCTCAAAGCAGGAATCCTCCTGATACCAAAGTGGCAGTAAATGTTTACATAAGCCTGACCTTGCATTAGGCACTATTATAACACTTTCTATATAATTATTTACATTATTTCTTTTAATCCTGAGAACAACCCATTGAATTAGGTACTATAATCCTCATTTTGCAGATGAGGAAACTGCTGAGATTTGCCTAAGATCATATAGCTAGGAAGCCGTGGAGCTCAGATTTGAACCTGGATCTCCTGGATTCAAATCCTCCATATTTAATCATTACTTCATGAGAGATGACTTTCAGATTCTCCTTGAGTAAACTGAGATGACTAGTACACTACTTTGTACTAGAAAATGCCTCTTCCTGTTGAAATGGCATCTTCCTTCCTATAGCTCTCCTTTGTTAGTTAAATTCCACTCCTTGGATGAAGGAGTCTCTTCTGCAGAGATGGAAGAATTTCTTCTTCAGAAGCTAAAGAGAGCCTTCAGTCTCCTCCCAAACTCTCTTCTCTTCAGGAGTAATATCTTTCTCTCTTTCACATGACACATATGACCTTTACTTTATTCATTTCACCTTGTTAAATTGGCCTGATTCCAGAAAGGAGGCTGGACGGTTCACACAAATCTACATAATACACAAGTGAGACAATGCGTCCTTCCAGGCTTGGTGGCATCCATGGACTTGGCGAGCACGTCTGTTGCATCTTCCTGTGAGCCTCGGGTGAACAGAGGAGGGCGACAGAGTGCACGGAGCCCTGCATTGGGCCCCTGGACAGTGCCCCAGGGCTTCTCAAACATCGAGCCTGCATCTTTCCACCTTAACATCAACGTTTTCCACTGGCACGTATATCAGGCTTTCCTTTGACAGAGTTTTTCTCCAGGATCTAATAACCCATTAATCTTGAAAGACAGCATTATATAGGATATGAAAGTGTATTTTGGATTCAAAGTATGTCTTAATTAAAACTTTGAGATACAGGTGGATTTACTTAATGTCTGAGTTTTCATTCTCCTTGTCTAGCAGAAATAACAACAGATATCCTGGCCCTTCTTAAGGATACTTGTAAGGATTAGATAGTATACACAGGTAACATTTGTAGCACAGAGAACGTGTTTACTTATGATTACAGATACATGTCAGGAAGACTGTGTGGCTGGTGGACTCTGGTAGATATTTATTTAGCAATCGACTTTCTGGGGCGGGGGTGTGGGAAGGGAAACAGAGCTCTGATTGGTAACATTTCCGGTTTCTCTGGTAAAACTACTGTCACCAAAGCTGCTTCCAAGCTAACGCCATGGTCCACCACTGAACACAGAGCTGGCAAATAGACGGGGAAACAGTGGAAACAGTGAGAGACCTTACTTTGGGGGACTCCAAAACCATTGCTTACTGTCACTGCAGCCATGAAATTAAAAGACACTTGCTCCTGGAAAGAAAAGCCATGACCAACCTAGACAGCATACTAAAAAGCAGAAATTTTACTTTTCCAACAAAGGTCCATCTAGTCAAAGCTATGGTGTTTCCAGTGGTCATGTATGGATGTGAGAGTTGGACTGTGAAGAAAGCTGACCGCTAAAGAATTGATGCTTTTGAACTGTGGTGTTGGAGAAGACTCTTGAGAGTCCCTTGGACTGCAAGGAGATCCAACCAGTCCATCCTAAAGGAAATCAGTCCTGAGTGTTCATTCATTGGAAGGACTGATGCTGAAGCTGAAACTCTAGTACTTTGGCCACCTAATGTGAAGAACTGACTCATTGGAAAAAACCCTGATGCTGGGAAAGATTGAAGGTGGGAGGAGAAGGGGATGGCAGAAGATGAGGTGGTTGGATGGCATCACTGACTCCATGGACATGATTTTAAGCAAGCTCTGGAAGTTGGTGATGGCAAGGGAAGCCTGGCATGCTGCAGTCCATGGTGTCAGACACTACTGAGCGACTGAACTAAAAATGGCTCTTGGGAGCCAAGGCAAGCCTGCTGTACGCCACTCTGTGTGGCCCATACTCATCCCCATTCTCAGGCACAAATAAGATTTGAGACATTAATAATAAAAGTATAAGGTACGCAGAAAATAAAATCTCTTCCAAGGAACTCCCCTTAGGTACTGAATATTGGCTGAAAGCAAGAGGCAATGATTTTAGTTACATGTCTAGTTGTGAAATTTCTTTCTCCTGCTCTGGTTATTCTTTCTATATTTGTTTTGTTCTCTTTCTTTACTCTGTCTTACCCTCTCTTTGGACCTTCCTCTTCCAATAAATGCTTTATGTGGCAACAGCTACCAAGGAAAGCGAAGGATTTTCTAAGTAATTCCAAGGTTCATTTAGGAAAATGAACACAAAGTATTCATGCTTTGTCAATATGTAGCATTGAGCTAAGAGTTGGATATAAAAAGAAACATTTGCTTACCCAGAGAAACCACCATCAAAATCTTGGCATAAGAGAAATGGACTTTGCTAGTATTGACTATTCATTCTTTCCTTGTGAAATGTCTGAATGTGCTCATTTTCATACTTTAAGTCATCATCAATTACAGAGTTGCAGGCGCTTTTCTTGTGGGCTACCTCCAGCAGCTGTCAGTGAAAACCGAGCAGCTGCTCGGTAGATAGTGAAGAGGTTCCCTCCTCGAGCGTCCCCGTTTTCCTCTCCTGGCACAGGTGGAAGTATTTATGCGCAGGGAAGGAAACGAAGGGCATGCATCCAGTTTCCTTTCTATCTGTCGTCCTCGAAAGCACTTTTGGACAGTCCTCGAAGCATGACACAGAGGAGACTAGATACCGATGCATGCGCAGTGTCATATTTATCTACCGGTTGCTTCCTCCTGGCAATTCTTTGGCAGGAGAAATGAAATTCTTCTCTCTAAACATCATTCCCAACTATTTTCTTTTGTTGTGCAGTCGCTAGGTCGTGTCCGACTCTTTGCAGCCCATGAACTGCAGCTCGCCAGGCTCCTCTGTCCTCCACTGTCTCCCGCAGTTTGCTCTGATTCCTGTCCATTACAATTTTCTTCTCTCTTTGCTAAATGTGTGGGCATTATAGACCATGAGAGCCATGTTTGCTTTTATGGTTCAAAGACTGGAAATATTTTCTTCCTTGACATTTGATGGTTGATGTGGGAAAGTGGTAATAACTAGGTGGAACTGGATAAGAAATTAGGATATTATAATTCTCATTAGTAATAACATTTCCTTAAACATTTCGTGATACTTGAAAAAGGAATACCCCGTAGATTGGGAACCTAATTTTATAGTGGCTCTGCTTTTGGAGCATCTTGTTTGATATATTTATCAGACAGTTTTTACTTTTCAATGCTTATTAATGTTGAGGTATTTTAACGTAGACCTTAAACTTATAATTCTAGACTTAAAAATCCCTACCACAGAGATACTAGCAAAGGTGGGTAGAGCTATACAGGAGGGCACCATAAAGATGACAAGTCATTTAAAATTACTCCTGAATTGCTGTTTAAAAAGTTTGCAAGTCACTCTTGTCACTGTAGTTTAGCATAAAGTTAATGAAAATAGGGCTCTATAATTTTGATATAAAACATCGAGCACTTCCTAATTATCATCATCACCCATCTTTATCTACCATCATCCATCATCATTATTATTGTATTTTTATTGCTTGGATTAATCCAGTCCTAATAGAGCACAATGGTATGGAAATTATTTAATTACATTATAAGTGCAAACTTTATCAAGTCAGAAATCATTTAGCGTTATGACAGAAATCAGAAATACCACTTCCTGGAAGGACTAGCTGTACATGCCTTTGAGCTGTTTAACTCTCACATGCAGAGAAATATGTCAGTTGTCTGACAGCTGACTTTTTTCTCTTCTCCCATGTTTTAATATCATCTCTCTATCAAGGAATCACAAACATTGGTGTTCAGAAGTGCTTAGGATCTTTGCTAAATATACAGATTTGGGGATCTCATCATAGTGGGTCTTCGTTAGGGTTCTTGGGGTCCCTCTATTTTTTTTTTTAACAAGCATCCCAGATGCTTCTGATATAGGGTGTTGGAAGGACACATTTTAAAAGATGTCCCACTCAGTCCTCATAAAAGATGTTTGCTTTTCTGCCTATGTTTCTGTTATATTTCTGTTCAGTAGAATGTGACTATCAATAAATAATCATTGCAATTATTATTATATGTTATTGTAGTTACATCGGGGCTTCCCAAGTGATGCTAGTGGTAAAGAACTCGCCTGTCAATACAGGAGATGTAAGAGTTGCAGGTTCAATCCCTGGATCAGGAAGATCCCCTGGAGGAGAGCATGGCCACCCACTCCGGTATTCTTGCTTGGAGGATCCTGTGTACAGAGGAGCCTGGCATGCTACAGTCCATAGGGTTGCAAAGAGTCAGACATGACTAAATTGACTTAGCATGCATGCAGATGTGAGTACATAGTTAAACCAGCCCTAATTATATTGACCATTGATAATTACTAATATTAATGACTGATATTAGATACATACATGGCACTGGTATCACAAATACTCTGTGAAAGGATTGCCATGTATTAATCCTCATAGGAGCCTTTTGAGGCAGGTAATATCATATCCCCATGTTCTAGGTGAGCAGCTTTCTTTGGAGGAGGTGATCACTGAGTCATAGAGGTGAGAGAGTGGACTCTGGAACCAGAGTACGTGGGTTCAGGGTCTGCCTTGGCTAATTACTGACTGTGTGGCGGCGCCAAGGGCCCTTCTCTGTCCGATTGTAAATGCAACTGAGGACATAACCAATAGTAACCTCAGGGGGTAGAGCTGAAATATGCAAATATTCGAAGTCTAGCCTGGAAAATCGTCCATGCTCCAGAATACAACTTACCACCCTCTGCGCTGACAACTCTGCTTCTCCAGCCCCATTTGTTCTGAGTCATTATCGTGAATACCACACTAATGCTTTCTGGGCTGTAGGAATGGATTTCTTTCTTTTATCAATGGAAAACATTTGGTTTTCAATTAATTTTAATAGGCAAACATACAACTATTAAGCATAATTAATAACTTGATTACCTAATTAGAAAGGCAGAACACACTGTATGTGACCAGGAGATTAATGTAAAAATCTCAGTGTTCATTACTACCATTAAAATAATTCACATTTTTATTATGACATTAAAAAAATAAAAAAGAAACAATGTATGGAAGGAAGAGAGAGTGGGAGGGGAGGAAGCAGGAAGAAGGAAAAACAATAAGCCCTCTTCTCTGCCAGCTTAAATTACAGATACTAGCCTCTCTATAGCCTTTCCCACTCCAGTAGGAATATCTCCCAGTACTTCATAGCTACTTCCTGCCCCTCTGGCCTTTGAGGCAATCTCTCAAACCCCTTTGAGTTTTGAAGGTATTTTCAGCTACCGTTGTATCAATGGAACATTGCTCACAAACACTGCCCTGTGTCCATCACTGCCTGTCATTTCTTGGATTATGGTTCTCAGCATGTCACATGCATTAGTGTCATCTGGGGTTTCTTTATAAATGCACACTCCTGAGCAGGAGATTCAGCTTTTAGGTCTGGTGTGGAGCACAGAAATCTAAGCCTCCCTCCCCTCAGTGAGTTTGATGTGGCCAGTCCACAGACTTCTCTTTGAGAAACAGTAGCTTTAGCTTGCGGGGGTGGGAAGTGCAGATGAATAAACATCTGAGGTGTGACAGGACAAAAGAAAGGGCTTCCCGGGTGGCTCAGATGGTAGAGAATCTGCCTGCCAGTGTAGGAGACCTGGGTTCAATCCCTGGGTCAGAAAGATCCCTGGAGGAGGAGATGGCAACCCACTCCAGTATTCTTGCCTGGAGAATTCCATGGACAGAGGAGCCTGGTGGGCCTGAGATCGCAAAGAGCTGGACATGACTTAGTGACTAAATAAAACAACCACAAAGAAAAAAGAAAAACTAAAGAAGAGCAGGCATGTCAGAAGAAAGTGAGACTGCTTCTCTTAAGGCATCGTATTTATACATCAGAATAGTAGTTGCTTTAAAGACAGAGTCTTTGCAGCAGGGTTCAGAGCAGGGGCAGGTGAGGAGATGGAGCTAAGCTGGGAGCACTGGGAAGAAGACCACTCTGAGGTTGAGCCAGTGCCAAAATTGAAAGCATCATACACGTTCCCCCTCTTAACTCCCTCCCTTTATCTGTTGGGCAGCTCTCCCTGCCCCAACCTGCCACTGAAGATCCTACTTAGAATGCACCTGGGTCTCAGGACAGTTGAACATGCATACAGGAAAGGTTTTGCAAGTTGTGCTTGGAAGCTCTGGGTTTTTTGATAGGTATGTATTTTGACATTGTTTTAAGAGAAAGGACAAAAAAAATGGTAGAAAGATCTTAAACGAAGAAAGCCAAGGGATTCCTCCAAAATGGTAATTCAATTGAGAATTATGTAAATAATCTAGATAATTGATCGTGAATAATTAAGAAGCAGATTTAAAGGTTTAGGATACACATTAGTGCATTTCATTCTCTTAACCACTTTACAGACAAGGAAACTTGGAAGCTGAATAACTTACCCAAAGGGTGTAAAGAGGAGGCAGCAAGGGTAAGAACTCCACATTTGGGAGGAAACATATCATCATTTTATGGAAAGGAAAACTATATTTTGAGTCCCTCACAAAGGATACAATTTGAATTAATCAGACTGAAGAACTCTGTAAGAATTGGAACCCACGCCTCAAATAGAACTTAAGAAGTTGTGGCAGCAAAAGTAACTTTCTGGTCCACCTTATGGTGATAAATTGGGTGGGGTTACTGAATCCTGTAGAGGACAGTCCCTGGATTTCTGCAAATGGGTATATGAGGTCAATTTAAGGAATCAGAATTCACCCATAAGATTCTGCCATGATGGTCCATTTTTTATCCTAGAGCTGAGCCAAGAATATCGGTGTCCTAATTTTTTATTTCTTGATGGTCCAAAGAGTTCAACTTAAGATCTCACACTGAGAACTTTGAAGTCTTTACCAAGGATCTTTTTTTAAACAAGAATATGTATAGTTTTTCATCTCCACATCCCCCAAACTTCTTTCTATATCAATTAATATTTGTTGAAAATTTAGTTTTCCGTGACTGGCTGAGTAAGAATGATATTCACAGTAACTGATAGTTAGTGAGCTCTTACTGTGATCATTGTTTTTCAAGGGTTTCACCTTTATTTCATTATATAAAGGAATACAATTTACCTTGATTAGTTCAATTTTATTGGGCATTATGATTATTTTCCAATTCATGCCATTGTAAACAATGTTGCAGCAATAATATCTATAGCTAAACTATGTAAGATATTTGTAATTGCATGCATACATGCTAAGTCACTTCAGTCATGTCTGACTACTTATGACCCTATGGACTGTAGCCCACCAGGCTCCTCTGTCCAAGGGAGTCTTCAGGCAAGAATACTGGAATGGGTTGCTATGCCTTCTTCCAGAGGGGATCTTCCTGACCCAGGGATCGAATTCATGTCTTTTTACATCTCCTGCATTGGCAGGTGGGTTCTTTACCATTAGTGCCATAAAACTATATATGATATTTATAGTTATATCCTTATAATGATACATTTTCAGTAGACTTGCCAGTATAAGAGCATGCATATATTAAAGTCTGCAGCACAATTTTATCAGATGTCCTGCCAGTAAAGTTGCACCAATTTCTGTTTCCATCGACAACACAGGAAGATTTTTATTAAGTTTAAAGAAATGAATTGAGAATTAACAGATTCTGAGTTCTTTTTAAGATGTCTTGCAGTCTTTATCAAGAACCACAATGTCCAGTTCTCTCAGAAGAGGGAATGAAGGCTGTGTCTCAATCTGTCTCAAATATACTGCCATATAAGAGCTAAGGAATTTCTCCAAAAAGTCACATAAAGTGTATAAATTCTCTGACCCATAAGCAAAACTCTTGGTATGTGAGATGCTCATTCCTTGTCATCATTTAGATCATTCAGGTTTCAGTTCGTCACCGTTAGAGAGAATCTTTTCCTCTCACCCTGTCTCGGATCATCTCCCCAGCCTGCTGGTCACTGTCTAACCCATTCCTCTGTCTTCACTTTTTTATAGCACTTATCACTATTCTCTTTGTTTATTGCCTCTGTCCTCAGCACAACATAAGCTTCCAGGAGTCAAGAGACCTTTCCTATACTAGTCATTTTATCTCCAGGGCCATGAAACAGTGCTTGAAACATGGAAGACACCCAGAGAGGATGGATCAATGAGTGTATGAATGCTGGTCCTGTCAAATCCCTCCGTTCACCATTCACCATTCACTCACAGCTGTTAGGCTGCAGTACAGCGCTCTAAGAGACGCAGTGGGCACAAGCGACAGAGTGTGCTTTGTGACCCTGTCTAAGACACTCAGCCTTGTAGATGAAGATAAGCAGGAAGGGACTCATTACTAAGGCATCGATAACATTGGCCCTTTGGTTCCAAGTGTGAGTTAATGTCCCCTTGGCTTTATTCTTGAAGTTGCCATTTAATGATATTCGGCCGTAGTTACAGATGAGTTTGGCTGTATTCTTTTCAGTGCTACTCTCTGAATTCATCCCACCTCCTCCTTCCCTGCTGTGTCCGAAGTCTGTTCTCTGTTTCCGTATCTCCAGATAGGTTCCTCACTCATATCTTGCTCAATGCCATACACAAGTGTTAATATTCGATATTTGTCTTTCTGACTTACTTCATTCTGTATGATAGGCTCTGGGCTCATCCACCTTGTTAGAACTGAGTCAGATGTGTTCCCTTTTATGGCCAAGTAATATTCTGTTTTGTACACATACCACAACTTCTTTATCCATTCATTGGTCTGTGGACATCTAGGTTGCTTCCATGTCCTAGCTATTGTAAATAGTGCTGAACATTGGGGTGCAAGTGTCTTTTTCAAATATTGTTTCCTGAGGGTATATGCCCGGTAGTGGGATTATTGGATCATATGGCAGTTTTATCCCTAGTTTTTAAGGATGAATTGTTTTTCGTTAGGAAGGGATATATATATATATATATATTTTTTTTTTTTCTCCCCCTTGGGCTTCCCAGATGGCACTAGTCATAAAGAACCCACTTGCAAATGTAGGAGACATAAGAGCTGTGGGTTTGATCCCTGGTCAGGAAGGTACCCTGGAGGAGGGGATGGCAACCCACTCCAGTATTCCCATGGATGGGAGAATCCCATGGACAAAGGAGCCTGGCAGCCTACAGTCCATAGAGTCACAAAGAGTCAGACACAATCGAAGCAACTTAGCACGCATGCATATATATATATGCACTTGTCTGGAATTAAGGAAAAAGACAACTAACTTGTTCCAACTCTAAGATAATGATGACAATAAATGCAGATATGGTTATTTGACATGTCCACTTGGTACCAGACACCAAATTTAATGATTTGTCTCTCTTATGTGTTTTAAATCTGGCAATATGTTGAAGTATGTATGTATTATTATCCTACGTTGCCAGTGAAGAAGCTGGAGACCCTGAAGATGGAGTGCTCTTCTCAAAGTTATATTTAACCTTAAGAGCTATTGCTCTTAGGTGGTAAAGTTCAGATTTGACTGTAGTTCCTTCTGACTTTAAAACCTGTCCTCTTAAACATTATGCTGTGTCACACCTATAATCTTCTTTCATTGAGTCTTAGTCCAGCATTATAAATTCTGAGGCTACTCCAGAGGAGTCCTTCTGAATCCTTGCCTTGATCACTTTCAAAGCCAATCCAAATCCTGAAAACATAGGCTTTTTTACAAACTCTATCCATGTAATTCTAAACTAGATAAACAACTTTTAAGGATGTGCAGCTAAGTTGCCTTTTCCTCTGTTATTATACTAATAATGTAATTTTCCCTGGTGTGACTCTGATCATTAAGGAAGCAGAGCATTTGAGGCTGGATGTTGAAACAATTTTTGGTTTGTTTTAGTCGTGGTTTCTGGCAATTTTTTTTTCTTTTTCTTTCATTCTAATTTTTCCTTCTTCAGTCTTGGTTTGAAAGGGTACTTCCTGTACCTGTCCAGGAATCTGTAGCAAAGGGAACAAGCACAGTAATTTGTCTGGCATTGTTTGGATGTTAATATAGCATCACAGCAGCCAGAAAAACAGACAGAGCCCCTGTGAATGTCATTATGTTTGGGTTGCAGTTTTAGTTGCCAAAATGCAGCTTTTACCGTTGGCATTTCCACCACCTGTTATGGGTAATAATAGTCTAAAGGACAAATCCCCCTGTCCGTGATTTTTCTTTCTGGGCTTCACTGAAGAGAGACTGTGAAATGATTTATTCCTCTGTACATGTGAAGCTACAATGTTTTCTCAGGTGCAGAGTTTTGGCCTCTGATACTATGTGTTCTAAGGTTAATCTATTAACTTGCTTGGGGGGAAAGGGACCCAGAAGATGAATGAGGGTGTTACAAAACTGAGATGAGAAGGATTTCAAAAAATCCCAACTACCGTCTCTTCCTCCCTGTTCCCATCTGCTTCTGGGAAGTCCTTGTAGAAACTGGGTCTGTTAACAGCTATGCTTTGTACCTCTTGTTATAAGTGAGACCGGCTCTTTCTTACTCTGTGGATATAATGGATAGCTTTCTTGTCTCCCCCGACTCCGATATCATCCTCAGAGGAAGACCCACAAACACACACGTATGCACACATGGGTTTGTGCTCAAATAAGTGTGAAATGCTCAATGAAACAATATCAAGTACATATTTTATTACAGGCTTCCTCAGAGCTTTTTAAAAAAATTCACCTTTGCATTTTATTTATTTACTAGCAGTGTGTGAGTGCATTCTAGGTCTCTTCAGTCAAGTCCAACTCTTTGCAACCCTATGGACTATAGCCTTACCCCCACCCGACTTCTCTGTCCATAGGATTCTCCAGGCAAGAACACTGAAGGATACTGACGTGGGTCGCCACCCTCTCTTCCAGGGAATCTGCCTGACCCAGGCAGTGAATCCACGTCTCTTATGTCTCCTGCTTTGGTAGGTGGGTTCTTTACCACTTGTGCCACCTGGGAAGTCCCCTTTTAGTAGTGGCTTAGGGACTAATGTTTTCCTAGATACATTTTGGGTAACAATGGACTAGATCATTTTCATTTTACTTTTAAGATTTAGTTTACAGACTTAGGTTGTTACTTGGTTAAACTGACTTCTTAGTTTGAGTGAAAATCTTTTTACGGATAGTTTTTCAGGTTACAAGTGTATTTTTATAGTAACTCCCAGAAGCTGAGGTTCTAAAAAGATTCTGCAGAAGCATCGTCTCAAGAGCTACCCTGTTTTTGCCCCCACCCCTTCCTTCTTTCTCCTGTTACTTTTAAAGTCATGAGTACACCCAGAAAGAAGAATGCTAAGAAAGTGGTAGAGGTGCATCCCTCTGTAGCTGGATTGGTGTGTTACTTGTGCTGTATGCAAGTAATCTGTGGGCAGGTTTTGTTTATTAGATCTCAAGAAATTATGTGAAAAATAAGCATATCAAGGATGTGTCTTGTGTACATTTTAAAGGCGTTTGGAAAATATATTTTTATTTCTTTACTTGGCTGCCTGGGTCTTAGTTGCAGCCCATGGGATCTAGTGCTGTACTCAGTGTGCCAGCACATTTGGAAAACTCAGCAGTGGCCACAGGACTGGGAAAGGTCAGTTTTCATTCCAATCCCAAAGAAAGGCAATGCCAAGTGTTCAAACTACTGCACAATTGCACTCATCTCACATGCTAGCAAAGTAATTCTCAAAATCCTCGAAGCCAGGCTTCAACAGTACCTGAACTGAGAACTTCAGATGTTCAAGCTGGATTTAGAAAAGGCAGAGGAACCAGAGATCAAATTGCCAACACCCTTTGGATCATCATAAAAGCAAGAATGTGGTGTTGGAGAAGACTCTTGAGAGTCCCTTAGACAGCAAGGAGATCCAACCAGTCCATCCTAAAGGAAATCAGTCCTGAATATTCATTGGGAGGATTAATGCTGAAGCTGAAGCTTCAAAACTTTGACTACCTGATGCAAAGGACTGACTCACTGGAAAAGACCCTGATGCTGGGAAAGACTGAAGGCAGAAGGAAAAGGGGACGGCAGAGAATGAGATGGTTGGATGGCATCACTGACTCGATGGACATGAGATTGAGTAAGCTCCAGGAGTTTGAATGGACAGGGAAGCCTGATGTGCTGCAGTCCTCAGGGTTACAAAGAGTCAGACACAACTGAACTGAACTATGGGATCTAGTTCCCTGACCAGAGATTGAACCCAGGCCCCTGCATTGGGAATATGGAACCTTAGCCTCAGGACCACCAATGAAGTCCCTGTTTTTCCTTTATTTTACAATTTTCACTTGGTATGCCGTGGAGTCAACATAATTTATGGAATCAATTGTAACATAGTAAAACTACAAGGCAATTTTTTTTTAATGTAGCATTTGCAATACATCATATTACAAATTACTTTAAAGAAACGATGGAAAGCAAAAGGAATTACTTAAAAGGAGATTCTTACCATGGTAGGTAACACATTTTAGAACCCATGTCACAGCGGTCAAGATCTCTCCTGATGGGCCTCAAACTCCAGTCGCAGCTCACCCTCAGCAAGTCAGCACTGATTCTAGGAGACACGGCCTTTGTGGCTGCCATAATGTAAACTGCTCACATAACCACATATCATTTCCATTCTTGGAAAATTATGCTTGTTGGTTTTAAGAGATCAATCGTAATGACATGTTTCTATTCCCTTCCAAGTAAACTAATTTCATAAAACATCATGCTGAAATGAAAGAGCTTTATTGTTAAACGTGGTATAGTCATGACCACATATATCCTACATGGGGCTCCGTCATAATTCCATTTTTCATGAGGCTCTTAGTTAAATTAAAGGAAAAAATTTTGGTTATAAAATAAATGAGTTTATTGTCCTGCTGTATTCTGATTATTGGTGTCTCATGGCCCGTGTGGAAAGGAGATGGCTGTGAGTTTGATGCTCACCCGGAATGGCTCCCATGGGCCCGTGAAAGAAGGCAGTCCTGTTTTCTGGGTGATAAAGACCAGGAGTTAGCAGCCAAACATGGATTCTTCTCTGAGTTAGAAGCCAAACAGGAAGGGCATTCGAATTGTCTTCCTAGCTTCCTTCCTCAATTCAGAAGGCAGTTAAGGGGTGCACTGCAAATCAAAGGTTGCTTGAGTTTTTCCTGAGTCCTGGTCCAGATCTATTTGAATCTAGTTTCCCTCCAGTTCTGGCAGTGGGCTGTCCGTTCCTGTGCTCGCGGAGCTCTGTGAGTGTGAGTTTTCTCATCTTTGACAGTATTTTTATGAGAAGACCAGAGTCTTTATTAGGAATTGATACGATGGTGGTATTTTCAGCTACAAGTTCTTCCTTTTTTTTTTTCTTTATAAATGTTCTCATTTTTTTTCTTTTAACTCCCATTGATATGCAGTCTTTTACTTACAATCGGTTTCCTTTTACTTTCTCCCTTTCATACTTTCTCCAAATTCATGAGGAAAAGGACACCGAGGAGAAGAGTTCCAGGGATATATTGTGAGCTTAAGTTCCAGTAAAGTTAGGGAAAACCTTTATTTTGAATGGTGGGTGTTTTTTTCATTCCTTCTTGAGACTAATACCACTGGATGGTGCTGAGACTCGCACAGCTAGTACTGGTTACTCAACAGAGTAGGTACAAAAACATATCTTGTGTTAAGATCCTTCTTTTTCAAAGAATGTTCCATTTTGTAGTTATTATATCTACAGCTTGAGATATCTTGAGCTTCCCTAGAGTTCTAGATTTCTACATATTGGTGGTCCATCCTAACACTATTTAACGGAAGGATTTTGTCAAATTATATATCTATTTACATACATATAATACCTCAAATAATATTTGTTAAATTAGTGCATAAAGTCAATAGCTCTTTGAAATAATAGAAGTGGGAAACAGAGTCATGGGTTTTATATGTGCCTATATAGTAGTCATAAATTTCCTTCCAAGGAGTAAACGTCTTTTAATTTCATGGCTGCAGTCACCATCTGCAGTGATTTTAGAGCCCCAGAATATAAAGTCTGACACTGTTTCCACTGTTTCCCCATCTATTTGCCATAAAGTGTTGGGACCAGATGCCATGATCTTAGTTTTCTGAATGTTGAGCTTTAAGCCAACTTTTTCACTCTCCTCTTTCACTTTCATCAAGAGGCTTTTGAGTTCCTCTTCACTTTCTGCCATAAGGGTGGTGTCATCTGCATATCTGAGGTTATTGATATTTCTCCCGGCAATCTTGATTCCAGCTTGTGCTTCTTCCAGCCCAGCATTCCTCATGATGTACTCTGCATATAAGTTAAATAAGCAGGGTGACAATATACAGCCTTGACGTACTCCTTTTCCTATTTGGAACCAGTCTTTTGTTCTATGTCCAGTTCTAACTGTTGCTTCCTGACCTGCATACAGGTTTCTCAAGAGGCAGGTCAGGTGGTCTGGTATTCCCATCTCTTTCAGAATTTTCCACAGTTTATTCTGATCCACACAGTCAAAGGCTTTGGCATAGTCAATAAAGCAGAAATAGATGTTTTTCCGGAACTCTCTTGCTTTCTCCATGATCCAGCAGATATTGGCAATTTGATCTCTGGTTCCTCTACCTTTTCTAAAACCAGCTTGAACATCTGGAAGTTCACAGTTCATGTATTGCTGAAGCCTGGCTTGAAGAATTTTGAGCATGACTTTACTAGCGTGTGAGATGAGTGCAATTGTGTGGTAGTTTGAGCATTCTTTGGCATTGCCTTTCTTTGGGACTGGAATGAAGACTGACCTTTTCCAGTCCTATGGCCACTGCTGAGTTTTCCAAATTTGCTGGCATATTGAGTGCAGCACTTTCATAGCATCATCTTTCAAGATTTGAAATAGCTCAACTGGAATTCCACCAGCTCCACTTGCTTTGTTCATAGTGATGCTTTCTAAGGCCCACTTGACTTCCCATTCCAGGATGTCTGGCTCTAGGTGAGTGATCACACAATCGTGATTATCTGGGTCATGAAGATCTTTTTTGTACAGTTCTTCTGTGTATTCTTGCCACCTCTTCTTAATATCTTCTGCTCTGTTAGGTCCACACCATTTCTGTTGTTTATCGAGCCCATCTTTGCATGAAATGCCATGTATGGATGTGAGAGTTAGATCATAAAGAAGGCTGATCGCCGAAGAATTGATTCTTTTGAACTGTGGTGTTGGAGAAGACTCTTGAGAATCCCTTGGACTGCAAGGAGATCCAACCAGTCCATCCTAAAGGACATCAGTCCTGGATGTTCATTGGAAGGACTGATGCTGAAGCTGAAACGCCAATACTTTGGCCACCTCATGTGAAGAGTTGACTCATTGAAAAGACCCTGATGGTGGGAGGGATTGGGGGCAGGAGGAGAAGGGGATGACAGAGGATGAGATGGCTGGATAGCATCACCGACTCAATGGACATGAGTTTGGGTAAACTCCAGGTTGGTGATGGACAGGGAAGCCTGGCATGCTGGGATTCATGGGGTCGCAAAGATTCAGACACGACTGAGCGACTGGACTGAACTGAACTGATACAGTAGTCACAGTGGTAAAAATTTTAGAAGTACCTGTTAGAAGAAGATTTTATGAAGTTGGAAAACAGAAACAGTATCAAATGAAACTTACAGAGATGGGTGTTTTCTCTATGCTTTCCCTGGTGTGGGTCTCCTGAGATTATTCTGGTTATCTGCGCTGTGTAACAAACAGCTGCAAATCCAGAGGCATATAAGTGCAAGCATTTCCTGATGTCATGGATTCTGAGGGGCAGGAATAAGACAGAGCATTCCAGGGGATGCTGAACTCTGTTCCCTGATACCCAGGGTCTCAACTGGGAAGACTTGGAAAGCTGGGAGTGATCTTCATGGAAGGACCTGGAATTACCTGGAGACTCCTTTACTCATATGTCCGCAGCCTGAACTGGGGGGATTTGAAGGCTGAGCTGAGCTGGGACCGTCTACTTGGCATGTCTGTGCAGCTTGTGCTCCTAATTCACAGTCTGGTTTTCTGAGACAGAGACTGTTCTAAGAGGGAGCTTCTGAAGAGGGAACACTCAGAAACCACGTGGAAACAGCATTGTCTAGCCTCAGCACACAGGGACACTCCCACCACATTCCACTGGTGACAAGTGAGTCACCCAGCCAATCAGATTAAAGAGGAGAGAAAATCAGACCCCCTTTTTGATTAGGGAGAGGCAAGGGCACATTGCAAAGGAGCAGGTTGGATGAGAGACGTTTCTATGGCTGTCTTTGAGAAAATACAGTTCTCCACAGACATTGTTTGATCCTTTTGAAAAAGTGTGATATATTTTTATAATATTTGTTGAAGACGTGTATCAGGCACATTGCCATACTAATACAAGACGGATCACTTGAATGTGCTCTGTATCTGAAATGTTGCCTTTCTTCCTCTTTCTGAGAAGACTCTAAAGATAATATATGGAAACTAATCAGCATTACTGCTCTTCATTCATATAGCTCAATTAACAATAACCATGATTTAGTAAATATTATAGGAAAAACATCAGAGAATGAAAATAAGAAAATAAATGAGGACATGCAAGAAGAGAAGTTAATGAGTAATTAAGAAGTGGGAATACTTAGGGCAGAGTATCATGCGTCAATGAATTTCTCGTAATTCTCAATGCTTCCTGCTCAGAAGAATCATCTACAGAGTTAAAAACCAAAAATCTCTGGCACCAAGAAACACTGATTTAACTAGTCTGAGGTGTGAACCAGACATCAGAATTTAAAAGCTCCCGAGGAGATTTTCATGTGTAGCCAGTCTTGAGAACCATTGTTCTAATAAGCCCTCTGTAAAATGCGTAGAAGAGGAAAATCTTTTAATTGTAATGCCTAGTTGCCTTAGTGAATTCTTATCAATAAGACACTAAGCAGACACTCATCTGCCCCTTTACTCTTTTTTGGATTATTCCACAGTAGACACTATTGGTTTCATATCTGATGTGCAGACATTTGGACAAAGCCCACATGCCAATATCTAAAGCAAAAAGCGGAAAAAAACTTGTTTCATTGATGTTATCATTGAACCACTGAAAGAGCAACCCCAGAGTGGGATGATGTTTCCTATTATTTTTTTCAGCCAGATGTTGGGATATCCTATAACTTGCTCTGAAAGCATTTGAACTGTTCTTACAAGCACATTTTCTTGATTGTGAGGTCACTCTACTATGTAATTCATAGTTACTCGGAGTTGGTGATGGACAGGAAGGCCTGGCGTGCTGTGATTCATGGGGTCGCAGAGAGTCGGACACGACTGAGCGACTGAACTGAACTGAACAACTATGGAATCTACTCTACTGTGTAGATTCACCATGAGTTTACATAGGTCTGGGTTTGAATCCTGGCTCAGCCATCTTTTTAGCTCACTGTGACTCCGTAAATTGGGAGAAGATGGAATATCTGTTTTCTGAAATGGCTGTAGCAATTAAGATCATTCATTTTCTTTTTTTCATTCAGCAAACATTGACCAACCACAGTAGTATTTCCAGAACCTGTTGTGTACCAAGAGTTTATGGCGAGGAGAAGGACAGCCCCACATTGTATTCTCTTGAGGGAAAAAGGCAGTAAGTAAGTTCAAAAGAAAGCACTGTCAGTTTCTGATAGAAGCTAGGATCAACAGGATGAAGCAAGAGAGTATGATTAGGACATACTTTAAGTTGTGTGAACAGGAAAAGTTCAAACCCCAAAGGGTAAAGGAAAGCTCTGTAACGACCAGAAAAGCACATCTAAGAAGAATTGCTAGTGAAGAAGCCTTATGCAAAATTAAGCTGAGCTTGTTTAAGAACCAGGAAAACGTAGCGAGCTGGCAGGAGGTCAGCAATGGGCAGAGGGAGAGAGGAAGTCGGATGGCTGGGTGGTGGCTTGGTTATGTAAACTGGGTGGGGACAGTGGGGGAAAGAGTTGGCTCCCTTGTAAGTCCGATGGTGAGCGTTTGTAGAATCTTAAGCAAGGAAGTAAATTACTTTTATGTATGGAAAGGCAAGAGGGAAGTAGGAAGGCCAGTTAGGAGGCTATTGTTATTGTCCTAGTGAGATATTATGGCATCCTGTTTTAGGCTGGTGCGGGAGAAATGGAAAAAAAAAGGGAAAGGGGGCATTCAATTATACTGTGAACTTAAATCTGCCCTAAAATAGAAATCATTTAAAAGATGTACATAAATGTAAGTAAAATACTTAGCTTTACGTTGGTGGGCACTCAATGTTAGCTATTATCTGTGTTTTGTTATCATTAGTACTAAAACCTTAAGGCAAGATCTTGTTCTGTCATTAGCATTACTTTTGTAGAAAGATTTAACAAGAAAAGGAAAGAGGTTTTTCCAAAATATATGTATTTAAAATCTCTCCCCCTGAGCATGCTATGATGCTGAGAGAGCCTGGTTTGCTTAAGATCTCTATGGAGGGAGAATACTTAATTTAGTGGGCTTAACTAAGGGTGAGTGCAAATAATGGATTCTTATTTCTACTTTCACATCTGCTGGTCAAATAATTATATTTTAGCATCCCAACACAGTTTTTAATCTTTGAACAGTGTGGTTCTATGATCATATTACATTATGTACCACTCAACCCAAATTAGTTTCATGATCCTACATAGGCAGTATTATTTTTCCATCAAAATAGGGACAAGTATGTAAAAGCAGGATAAATATTGCCTTTCATAATGTCAAATTTGAGCAGCACTGGTCTTAAGACCAATGCAAATCCTTACTGTCTTGTCTTATCAGGATACTTGTAAGAAGCTGTTTGACAGGTCATGTAATGGAAGGCTAGTAGTTTATAATTAAGGCAAAGGGTCTGCATTGAAATGTAGGTTACAGTTCTCAACCTAAATATCTCTACTTTTCATTTTCTATTGGAAGACAGCTTGCCATCTGTATTTCTTAGTTTCAGGCCTGCAAACTGAGATTAAGATACGCTTTCCAGTTTAAGGATTCTGCCTACATCAGTGAAATTATCCTTTGGCATTTGGAAGACTTGAAGAGAGGCTTCCGAGGTAGAGATGATAATGTTTTGTCCATTGGTTTTTTCCCCTTTTCATTGGTTTTACTTTTAAAAGCAGTTTTAGGTTCATAGCAAAATTGAGCAGAAAATGCAGAATTTCCGTTTATCCCCTGCACTGCCAGTGTCAACACCCCCAGCAGAGTGATGCCTTTCTCACAACTGACAAACCTGTATTGACGCACCATTGTCACCCGAGGTCCGTGGCTGACATTAAGGTTCCCTCCTGGTGGTGTACATTCCGTGGGTTTGACAAATGTAGAATGAAACGTATCCAATCATTAAACCATCGTATCGAGTAGAGCACTTTACTGCCCTGAAAGCCCTAGGTCTTCCCCCTCTTCCTGCCCGCCAGCTTCTCCTGGAAACCACCGATCTTTTCACAGTTTTGCCTTTTCCAGAAGGTCATATAGTTAGAATCATACAGTACGTATGATTGGCTTCAGATGGCTTCAGATGTATTCAGGTTGGCTTCTTTTGTCTTTCATGGTTTGATAGCTTTTCTGTTTGTTTGGTGCTGAATACTATTCCATTTTCTGGACGTACCCTAGCCTATATATCTCTTTGCATACTGAAGAACATCTTGGTTGCTTCCAAGTTGTAGCAGTTATGAATAAAGATGCTATGAACATCTGTACACAGGTTTTTGTTTTCAGCTGGGTAAATATTAAGGAGTTCAGTTTTGGCATTGCATGGCAAGAGTTTGTTTAGCTTTGTAAGAAACTGCCAAACTGTCATCCAAAGGGGCTATATCATTTTGCATTCCCACCAGCGAGAAATAAAAGTTTGATTGTTGAGAGTCTGCTGTTACTCCATATTTTGTCAGCCTTTGCTGTTACTGGTGCTCTGGATTCTGTCCTATTCAAGAATCAAATCCATAGTTGATGCGTTATTCAGCATTTGATGTCAGTCACAGATTATCGTCACTGTGCACGATGATAATAAATCAAGACACTATTAGGACACAAAAGGGATTTCCTCTTAGAGCTGTGGCAAACATACACAAGTTGGAACTTTTCATATGACTGGTAATTTTTCTTTTAGAAACTATGTTTTTAGTTACAAATTACCTCATATGACTTTTTTTAGGCTCAAAAATGTTCTATATGTGGACAGAGCAGGAAGAATGGTTTTGCTATTCTTGGTTCTCAATTTATATTTTACTTTACATCTTATTCTGTTTTGGAGGGGAATAAAAGGAAAAAGGACTCATTTGCAATAGGATGGTTTAGAGAGGACATCTGCAATAGAATCGCTTAGAGAGGACGTATAGGTACTGTGTGGCAGTGATCAGATTCTATAGATCATCACCGTGTTCTTTGAATCTCTTAGGAACATTCTGTCTTGGACAGTTGTAGACACAAGGGTGATTTTTTCTTCTTTAATTATAAAAAGAAGACCCAGAGATTGCAGCCAGAGATCAGGAAGTCTCGTCTTCAGCCTGACCTGTTTCTTAACTAACTATACAATTTTGGATAATATAGTTTCTTTTGGTATGTCTCTGTTTATGTCACTACAAAATGAGATAATGAGGTCCTTATTACCATTGTCAACATAAGACACAGATGAGATAATAGGGTGAATCACTTGGGGATATATAAAGTCATTTATAAGTTTAATAGTAAATTATAATGCAAGAAAGTCATTATTGGTTCAATTTAGTTTCTCATAAACAAAACTCAACACACTCTTAGCACTTGAATGGCAGGGCAGCACTTGTCAAGTGCTGAGAAACTCATTCACCTGAGTTCAGGAAAATGCCATAACTTATTCAGAATAGGAGTTATCCTCAGTCGAAATGTGTGTCCCCTCAAAATGTCCCCCCAAAATGTGCATTCTTCCCAGAACTTGAGAGGGTGAGCTTAGTTGGCAATAGGATTCCCTCAGATATCACTAATTAAGATGAGGTCACGTTGGAATAGAGTGAGCTTTTATTCCAACATTTGTTGTTGTTCATTTTCAACTCTTGCGACCCCATGGACTGTGGCCCGCCAGGCTCCTCTGTCCATGGGATTTCCCAAGCAAGAGTACTGGAGTGGGTTGCCATCTCCTTCTCCAGAGGATCTTCCTAACCCAGGGATTGAACCCACCTCTCCTGCATTGGCACCTGGATTCTCTACCACTGAGCTACCTGGTAAACCCATTAATCCAACATAACTGGGATCTTTATAATAAGAGGAAGAGAAACATACATACAGATACATGCGCAGAGGGGAAATGGCCATGTGGATGAAGGCATAGAGTGGTGAAGTGGAGGACCGGCCAAAGAACACCAAGGATTGCTGGAAACCACCAGAAGCTGAGAGAAAGAACGTGGCTTTTGCTGACACCTCGATTTCAGACTGCTAGCCTCCAGAACTGAGAGAAAAGTAATCTCTTTTTTAAGTCACCCAGTGAGTGGCACTTTTTTATGGCAGCCCAGCAAACTAATACAGGAATCAAGGAGGCTGCAGAGCCTAGTTGGTCAGCAAGGGGCTTCCATAGAGGCCACCAAGTTGGAATGGCCATAACTAGCTATTGGAAGCCAGATATGTAAGCAGGGAGCCAAGAGCCAGGGAGGCTAATGAGCAATAGCACGAGAGTCCTTGGCACTCAACTGTCCCAGATGCCAGTGTTTCTGCCAGTTTCTCTCTGCTCATGCCCCACATCACCTTGGTGGACGGCAAATGTACAAGAGAACCTCGTGTGCATTGAACATAGCATTATTCCAGACTCTTCCACCTACTTCATCTTTCTTGATAAAAATCCTGAGAAGTCCCCATTCCCCCCCCATTATTTTGGAAACGGTTGTGTTATGTTTTAGTTTTACTATTTGTGCTGTAACAAATCACCACAGATTTCATGACTTAAGCCTATTATTGTGCAGTTAGATGGTGAGAAGTCTGGTATGGGTTGCATTGGATTAAAATCTACATGCGTTCCTTTCTGGGGCAAATCTGCTTCCTGTTCACTTGGATTGTTGACAGAGTGCAGTTTCTTGCAGCTGCAGGCTAGAGAGCCCTGATTTTTGGCCGGCTGTAAACTGAAGGTCATCTCCAGCTTCTAGAGGCTATTGCATTCTTTGGCTCCTGGACCCTTTCTTCCATCTTCAAAGCCAACAACAGTTGGTCAGGTCCTTCTCCCATCAAATCTTTCTGACCCATTCTGCTTCCTTGTCAATTTTTTATTTTTTTCCTCAAAGATTTGTGTGACTAGATGGATCACTTCAGATAATCCAGTATAATCTCTGTTCAGGTCAGCTGATCAGCAAACTCAATTCCATCTGCAACCTTAATTTGCTTTTGACATCTAACCCTACGTGTTTGCAGCTTCTGAGGATTAGATACAGATATCTTTGGGGCACCATTGTTCTACCGCAGGTTATCTGTGGTTGACCTGCATGACTTCCCAATAGGACTCAGTAGAAGGAACAGAGAAACTGTGAGGAAGAAACAGAGCTTTATCAAAACACAGCACATGGTCATAATATGCAAGGAAGAAAAAGTCAAGCTGCATATGATCTGTGCAGTATTTTTAAAAGTCTATCCTTTTATCAACTGGCTGATTTGAAATTTAAAAATTGAATCTACTTAATGGAAAATATTTGACTGTTAAGAACATCAGACATATCTTTGATCGAGCTTGTTTCTTTTAAGTCCACAGATTATTTTATACAGTCCATGGAGGAAATGTGTAGGATTGTTGATGTCCTATGTTTAGCCTCTTTCTTGACCATATTATGTGTAAGTCCCTCTTGTTTCTCTTTGATTACTCCTCCACACTCAATATATCCCAACCCAAGGAAGCTTATTTTTTACTTTCAATTTTTCTTACTTAATTTTATCTAGTTACCATTGGAATATTTCATCCCATCAATTTATTGCACCATTTATCTGTCACCTTCTATTTTCCTGCCCCTTTTAAACAACCTGAAAGGCATATTACCAATAACAGTCTTTGACTCCCATTTCAGTTTCAGCTCTTTACTGATGTTATCACCAAATGTGGACACATGCTTAATTCTTGTTTTCATATGCAGATTTCAATCGGATTTTGGCATTCCTTCTCTTCTCTCATTTAAAAATGAAACACTTCAAAAATGTATTTTTAAAATGTCTTTGAAGACCATTCATTCATGTAACCTCGCTTTACCATCTGAGCCGCCAGGGAAGCCCCATTATGAAATACCTGTTATGTATTGGGTTGGCTGCAACGTTCATCTGGGTTTTTTCATGACACTGTATGAACTTTTTGGCCAGTCCAGTAGGAATTGTTCTAAGCACTGAAAACACACCAGCGATTCAGATATTCAGGGTCCCTGTTGGGTGCATTGCCTTAGTACAAACTTGTTTCTCTTAAATCCTCCCTTCCCCCTCACAGTTAACCCTTGACAATGTAGATTTCTTTTCTCCTTTCCTTCACGTCTGTCCATCTTTGTTACTCTTTCCGCTATCCAAATTCTGTATGCTAAGTCTCCTTGGCTTGTGACTCAGCTTTTGAAAGACTCTACTTGGGAAGAGTTTAATTAAGAAAATACCACCAAAGAGTTAAATGTGTTAGTTCTGTATACATCTGCTAGTTGGCTAGGGGTTCCTCATAATTCATGTAAATTTTTGTTGGTGAAATTGTAACTGTCCTATTCAGGCCACTAAAGATAATATTTATTTTATTAGGGGCCCTTCCTGGTGCCCCTCCCATGTTTCCTTTCTAGGCCTGTTCACTTAATGTCCCAAACGGTAAGACCAGTCCTGACCCGAAATGTGACAGTTAAACACACACCAATGACCTCTTTCCCCAAAGCAGTAGAAAGGCCATTTTTCAAATAATGATTTAAGTAGGTCAAGGCAAACAGGTTACTCACATTAAAGGAAGAAGAAACTACATACCTAAGAAAGTCATATAGATTTAGGTAACTTGCCTGCACTGAAGTTCTGTTCTTTATATTAATTTGCCTGTTAGGTGAGGATTTCCTCAATGCAGCTGACACTGGTGACCTCCCAGACCTTTTGCAATTCTTGAGAGAGAGCAAAAGCTTTCCCTAAAGTGCTAGCAAAGCATCTCCCTGTAGGGGCTCAGTGGTATAAGTTTCACTGACAAAACTTCTTACACTTGAATTCATAGAAGTGAGAGGGGAGAGATGAACACTTGGAAGACTTTTTGAGAATATTAAGTAGTTGGTTGTTTAAAATCAGTTAAAATGATTAAAAATAATCATTTTGAGAAACTCAGTTAAATATAAAAATTTTGCATTCAATTTAGATGCGACTGAAGCAGCAAAGTATTTGGTGTTCTAGTGCCTGTCAGGCACTTGACAAAGACAAATGTTTCATGCCTAACTGCTTCACCAGAAATAACTTTTCATCCCATATCAGAGGACACGGAATTGTGCCAGAGTTTTAGAAGAAGCAGTTAGTAGGTAAAGAGAATTAAAGAGACATCTGAGATAGCTTCAGTCCTTTGCTTTACATATAAGGAGGATGGAGAAAGAGTGTTTTGTGCCTTGGGCTTATTAGCAAAATATATTAGCTAGAGCTGACTGATTGCACCTGGTGCCTGCCTGCGGTCTCCAAAGAGAGATTTACAATTAGGTTTTGAGTCTGGGAAGCTTTGAAAGTTCTTCCTATCAAAAATCAGATAGATATTTGGATATGTGAACATACCACATTTCTTTCTGGATTACACATGGGCTAAAATTCACCTTCAGTTTTTTTAGAGGTGGGCAGACATGACACCCAGAGAAGGCAATGGCAAGTCACTCCAGTACTCTTGCCTAGAAAATCCCATGGATGGAGGAGCCTGGTAGACTGCAGTTCGTGGGGTCGCTAAGGGTTGGACATGACTGAGCGACTTCACTTTCACTTTTCACTTTCACACATTGGAGAAGGAAATGGCAACCCACTCCAGTGTTCTTGCCTGGAAAATCCCAGGGACGGGGGAGCCTGGTGGGCTGCCGTCAGTAGGGTCGTACAGAGTCGGACACGACTGAAGTGACTTAGCAGCAGCAGACATGACACATTCTTTATTTACATCACCTTTGAAATGAGATTCCAGACGAAGTCTCAACCCTCAATGGGAGTAAAGAGACAAGCTCTTACAACCCACTTTTATAGATTAGCAAACTGAACCCCTGAGATATTTGAGATTTAAAGTCTCAAATATTTAGCAGTATGGCCAAGACTAGAATCTAGGTTAATCTAATTTCCATCATAGTCTTTATTTTATTTCCCCTCTTCCCGATGACATCATATTTGCTTGAATAAACATCTTAAATGTAGAATATTTCTCCATCTTCTTTAAGATGTCACCTAAGATAGTATTTTTTAATCTCCATTAAGCATAGTTTATAAGATTTCTGTGCCTTTAAAATCACTTTAATTGGAATAAAATTTGACACGATTGGTGATGCTTCACCAGTTTAATGATCCCTCTGTGTCTTGATGCATAACTTAGGAATTCCCCATATTTGATTTAAAGTGGGGAAGGAGGGGCACCTCTAGCCAGACGCTTTTCTTCAGTCTCCACACTGCTTGGGTTCTCTGGTAATCATCAATAAACTGGGTGGTAGATAGCTAGCCATTTCATGAGAGAAGGCAAATGCTGAAGTCAGACTAGGGGTGACTTGCAGCTTGTCAGGGGGAGGAAGGAGTAAAGACAGATCCGTCCTGTTTGTCAGGAGCAGAAAGTATGTTGGAGAAAACTAACTCCCGGGAAGAGGATGTGTCAGGAAGATGGATTGCCCCAGGAAGTCCGGACTGCTCTCCCAGCGGGCAGCAGCCCACTTGGATATAATTCGCCAGCTGTCCATCTTTCCCTCCTTTGCGCTACCAGTGACAAGCCTGTGCTTCTAGATCTAAGGCAGCCCCGCTGCCTTCAGAATCGCTAAAGACTGGGCAGGGAGGGGGATCTTGTTTGCAGTGAATGAATATTCAGCGTGCGCAGTCTTCATATCAATACTCCCAGAAGCTCGCAGACAGATAGACCCTGTGGGGAAAACTCTTTGAACGAACACCTTATTAGAGAATGATCCTGTTAGGTGAGTAAAAGGCTGATTAGGTACCCAGAGGTGAGCCGTGATGAGACTCAGAGTAACTCTGAAGCAATCTGCTGCACTTCCTATCTGGACTTGTGCCTGAGCCTTTCAAACTGGTGTCTGGAAAAGGAAAACGCTCTGGGGAACCCACTCAATACCCTGGAAATATTTCCTCTTTTTAAAAATATTTCCCAAAGGGAATCCAGGGCGTATTTCTTGCGCAACCGTTTTGAAGGGACAAGACTGATGTAAGAGGGAAGCTTGGTGTGGGTGTGACTACTTTATAGAACCAAACTGGAGACACTTTCCTGCCCTTGGAGGCTGAGCTACCCCAGTGGGCCCTGCCTGTCTCTTTAAAGCTACAAGGGTTGCCTGGCCAAGAGTTCTAGCACAGCACCTCATCTCCATTGAATGAAGATTTGGGAGAGGTTGGAATCCATGATCTTTATGTTCCCTGCAGGAGTTAGTGGGACATGAATTTACCTTCCACCCTGGTGAATGAACCTCAGAAAGCACAGGTTGAAACCATCAACCTTGGTTATTGCTGTCTGGTCTTGTTTATATTTTAAATCCTCCCTGGGAGCAGCTAGAGCCCAGAAGCCCATTTCATTGAAAGTTCACTGGCCTTGGGGATCCATGAGGGAGGTTTTCTTATTTGGTGAATTATTGTCTTAAATAATTCATTTCATCAACTCAGCATCTCTGTGATCTTCTCTTCTGCTGCCCACTTCCCCTCTGACAGGCCTAGGCAGGGCGCTGAACTCTACAGAAGACCCTCACCTGTAAACTGGGTTCTCCAAGGGGCTAAGACACATGCTAGTGATGTGACTAACTGCTGCCATTTAACATTTCTGAGCCTCATTTTATTCATTTGTAAACTGGGGTGAGTAGTTGCCCTGCCTTATATCCTTTCCTTACCATCCAAAAGGTATTGAGAGTGCTTTATATACAATCATGAGCCATTGTAGGGTAAGGTATGTTTATTCAAGGAGTCTGATTTTATTTTAAACTCTTCTGGACTAATCAGGATTCCAGACTAATGATATCTAAGACCTTTCTCATTCATCAGGTACACAGTGTTTGTTTCAAAACAGGATGTTCAAAAGCAAGAGCAAATAATTAAATTCTTTGGATCACACCACTGGGCTTTCTTGACTCTGTGACTTTGCTTTTCCCATCCTTATTTCACTGGGAAAAGAACTGGATAAGGTTTTATCCTGAGGCTAAAGTGAACTCTTTAAATTGTTCTTGCTGCTGCTGCTGCTAAGTCACTTCAGTCGTGTCCGACTCTGTGTGACCCCATAGACAGAAGCCCACCAGGCTCCCCCGTCCCTGGGATTCTCCAGGCAAGAACCCCAGAGTGGGCTGCCATTTCCTTCTCCAATGTGTGAAAGTGAAAAGTGAAAGTGAAGTCACTCAGTCGTGTCCAACCCTTAGCGACCCCACGGACTGCAGCCTACCAGGCTCCTCCATCCATGGGATTTTCTAGGCAAGAGTACTGGAGTGGCTTGCCATTGCCTTCTCCATAAAATGTTCTTAGGGATGTGAATAGACCAGTTGCCATTTACTCCCTTAATATAGTTAGTTCCCCAAATAGAAAAGGCTGAGATAGCATTTGTTTCTTCTAGATTTCAGTCAAAGGCAACATGGGTGCTTGTTGGTATCATAATGATAGATAACAGAAATGGTTAAGCTGGTCATTGAGGAAAACCAATAGCCTCTCTGTCTCCCCACTCTGCCCCTATTTAATAGTCAGCTTCAGTGTAAAATCCTTCCCTGGTAGCTCCTGCCTGCAATGCAGGAGACCCCAGTTCAACCCCTGGGTAGGGAAGATCCCCTGGAGAAGGGATAGGCTACCCACTCCAGTATTCTTGGGCTTCCCTGGTGGCTCAGCTGGTAAAGAATCTGCCTGCAATGTGGGAGACCTGTCTTCGATCTCTGGGTTGGGAAGATCCCCTGGAAGAGGAAAAGGCTACCCACTCCAGTATTCTGGTCTGGAGAATTCCATGGGTTGCAAAGAGTCGGACACGGCTGAGCGACTTTCACTTTCAGTATAAAATATCCCGTTGTTCCAGGAGGAAGGTGTGATGCTCACCTGTCAGCTGGATGGAGGTGGCAGTGCTGATCTCTTTCTCTAGTGATGCTTCCCTCAGACCCGGGACCAAAACTACCTTGCAGTTCAGATCTCAGCAATGAGGCAGAGGCATTGAGTGACTGAATAGTCAGGATGCTCTGACTTCTCTGCCAGCCTACCAAAGAGGAGAGCGTCTAAGCTTTGTCACTTACTTGGAACAGTTTAGCTTATCTTTGAAGCGTGTCTTTATTTGAATAGAGGAACCCGTATTTAAAGCATGAGCTAGTGGACTTCTGTTTTATGAAAAGTGCTTTAAAACGAAGGCCACTAAAATCACCATTCCGTTAGGAAGAAAATGATAAACTGGTTGTGGTAGGGTGAGATTTGAGGGACTGATAGAAGAAAACTGAGATTCCAGGAGCTACATGAAAAAGAAAACAAGACATTTAGGCATTAAAAAAAAAATCAATTAGCTACTTTATTGGTCTCAGAGAAGAAGACAATCACCTGGGGAAGTAATTGGAAAGGGAAGATTTATATGCTATGAATGGAGAAGGAAATGGCAACCCACTCCAGTATTCTTGCCCAGAGATTTCCATGGACATTGCAGTCTGGCAAGATACAGTCCTTAGGGTCTCAAAGAGTTGGACACAACCAAAGTAACTTAGCACGCACGTACACATATGCTATTAAGTTAAAACTGAGACTCAGAAAGCTTAATAGAATTTGACTCAGATCATATGGCAGGAGTGTCTGGCATTAAATCTGGATTTGAGCTTGTGTTCATCTGACTATGGCGCTGAAGAGTGAAGTGGTCAGTTTTTTGTGTCGTATGGAACCTGGAGTCGCTACTCCTTTCCACTTCTACCCGTCCTCTGTGTCCACCTCCATCTCTTTAACCTAGTCCTTCTTTTGAGAAATATTTTAAGTTCCTGACTAAGGAACAAAATGTTAGATGAGTGAGTTGATATCTAGGTATCTACTCTTGAAATGGTACTAAAAAGAGGACTTCATTCTTAAAATTTTGAAAATCTGTATCAATTGCACAGTCTCAAACAGATTATTTTTCCCTCTTGGATGCTATGGGAAAATACTTCATTCTTCTTGGCTATTGAACATCTCAATATTATTAATAACTGAGAGCGCATGCATCTCTTCTTAACAGTTTCCTTACAGGTTGCTCACTTTCAATGACACCTGCTTTCTAGTTGGAGAAATTCTTAAAATCGCGGGAGCTACCTTAGAATTTCTTTCAGTTGGGATGACAGATCCAATAAGCTGCATGGGTGTGAAGTGCAGGTAAAGGTAATCAGATCTCATGCTTCACGGTATTAACTGATTACCTGTGATGGTCAGAAAGAAATTTTCACCATTAGCATCCTACAGATACACAAGCCAAGAGCAGGATGCAACTTTCTGCAATCCTAAAACCTTATAGTCATTATGCAGTGAGAGTTGACCCGTTGGAAAAGACCCCGATGCTGAGAAAGATTGAAGGCAAAAGGAGAAGGGGGTGGCAGAGGATGAAATGGTTAGATAGCATCACCAATTTAGTGAACATGAATTTGAGCAAACTTTGGGAGATAGTGGAGGACAAAGGAGCCTGGCATGCTGCAGTCCGCAGGGTCACAAGAGTCAGACATGACTTAGTGACTGAACAACACGTGTGGAATATAAAATTGGAGCCTATGATACAATGTGTTGTGTATAATGGTTGTCATACATGGATAAGTATTCAGTGTGCAGCAGAATAAATATTGTAACATTTGAGACAGAATTCTATTTAGATAACTGAGATAGTGATTCATTAAACTACTTAAAATCTCTTTATGTTTCCTCCAGGGATCTCAAAATACCTTCCCAAAATGAGCTCATTAATCCTCATGAATATTCTGTCAAATAAATTCTGTTAAATTTCTCTGGGAAAAAAAAAAAAAGAACAGGTCAGTCAGTCTTACTAACCAGTATGTGCTTACAGCACCAAGTTTTCATAGCACCCTGACAATCTTTATTGCTTTGAAATCTCATTAGAGATTTGACTTCTAGCACCGTTATTCTGGGTGGAACTTTTTCATCCCCAGTGTACTCTCTCCATGTGTCCCTTCAATAATCACAAGGTGAGAGTCAGCAATGTACAAAGTGCTGGACATAAAATGATAAATAGGGCTGAGGGGCCAGTGGGAGAGGGCTGGGAAGCTCTTCTAAATGTACTGACAAGATCCTTCTTCATCCATTGTCCATCTCTTAACAGACAGGTCACCAGGTCACCTAGGCTTTGACATATGTACATCTAGTCTGTTGCATAGGCCCTTAGTCCATTATAGGCTTATATTAGGCATTTGAAGGGCTTCCCTGGTGGCTCAGAGGTTAAAGCATCTGCCTCCAATGCGGGAGACCTGGGTTCGATCCCTGGGTCGGGAAGATCCCCTGGAGAAGGAAACGGTAACCCACTCCAGTATTCTTGCCTGGAGATCCCATGGACGGAGAAGCCTGGTAGGCTACAGTCCACGGGGTCGCAAAGAGTCGGACACGAATGAGCGACGGAACGGAACGGAGGCATTTGAAAAATAGCAGACATTTTAAAAATTAGCTACTCTGTTGGTCTCAGAGAGGAAGATGAACACACAGGAAAGTAATTGCAAAGGGAAAAAGCATTAAAACTCGTTTATATGCTGTGAAGTGAAAACTGAGGTTCAAAAAGCCTAAGTAAATTTGGTTATGATCACAAAGCAGGAGAATGTGGTGTTAGAATCTGAATTTGAGTCTGTGTTCATCTGATGATAGCTAATTCTAGTTTGTTCAGGTGAAATTTAGGGAGACTTGATCATACTCTGCTTGCGAATGGGAAAACTCTGCCTCTTTCACAGACAGCAGTGGTCAAGAGATGTCTGTCATAGCATAATTTCAGTGTGTGTATCTGCGTGTGTGAGTGTGTGTGAGATAGATTCTTTGCAAAAGATGATTAGACTTAAATTTGACAAGATTCTCCAGGTACACTCCAGAGACAAGTCCCACGCTGATCCTCAAAAAATGATAGAGAATGACAATTAAGAGACCCTTTTAAACTGAATATCCTTGTTTAAGTTTGATTTCATTAAAAAAAAAATTCTTCTGGATCAAACCATGACAGTGTCTAACCCTGTTGCTGTTTGGCTTAATGAAAGGCCAGACATGAAGGAAGGGTCAACATAATTTTGAGAAAGGATTTGTGGAATATTTAAACATTTATTGTGAGCAGTGTTGTTTTGGTTACAAAGAGATAGTACTGTCACCTCTGGAAGTGAACAGGAACGTTTCAGTTTGCTACCTAATAGATATATAAGAAATCAACAAAATCATGTTCTCTTGGGGCCATGCTTTAGCCCAGCATTGGATCAGTTCAGTTCAGTTCAGTTCAGTCGCTCAGTCGTGTCCGACTCTCCGCGACCCCTTGAATCACAGCACGCCAGGCCTCCCTGTCCATCACCAACTCCCGGAGTTCACTCAAACTCATGTCCACAGAGTTGGTGATGCCATCCAGCAATCTCATTCTCGGTCGTCCCCTTCTCCTCCCGCCCCCAACCTTTCCCAGCATCAGAGTCTTTTCCAGTGAGTCAACTCGTCGCATGAGGTGGCCAAAGTACTGCAGTTTCAGCTTCAGCATCAGTCCTTCCAATGAACACCCAGGATCGAGCTCCCTTAGAATGATACCAACTGATATATTGGTGGTTCCACTTAAAGGAAACTATCGTTAGACTGTTGTTTCCAAAAATGCATTCTCTTAAAAAACAGTCCTGGGAATTCCCTGGTGGTGCAGTGGTTAGGACTATGGTGATTTCACTGCTGGGAGTCTGGGTTCTTTCCCTGATTGGAGAACTAAAAGCCCACAAGCCAGGCAGCATGAAAAAAAAAAAAAAAGGCCTGTGGTATAGTCCTTGGGAATTAAAAGAGGGGAGATACTCAATGGTAAAAATACATTGGGCAGTTTTGTTTATTTTGTTCCTACCTTTAGTATTCACAGTGCATATTAGAAAATTAAAGGTTTTAAGAAGTCTTATAGTATAAATATATTTTACATTTTATTTAACACAAGGTTTCTCAAATTCATTTGACCAGTCACTTGTATAATGTTCATTGATTTAACACTTATTAATATTCAGCTCCTGGGAACACAATTTGGGAAATTCTATACAAGAAAAAAAAAAATTTGTGTAAACTAAATTAGGGGAAGCCAGCTAAGTAATGGAGTACTTATTTACATTAATAAGTTATTTAAGTGTTTTATGCAGAGTTCCTGTTAATGTGAGTTTCTTAAGTGCGTTAAAATAACATTTTAAGTATTATTCAAAGTGAGAGTTGGACTGTGAAGAAAGCTGATCGCCGAAGAATTGATGCTTTTGAACTGTGTTGCTGGAGAAGACTCTTGAGAGTCCCTTGGACTGCAAGGAGATCCAACCAGTCCATTCTAAAGATCAATCCTGGCTGTTCATTGGAAGGACTGATGCTAAAGCTGAAACTCCAATACTTTGGCCACCTCATTCGACGAGTTGACTCACTGGAAAAGAGTCTGATGCTGGGAGGGATTGGGGGTAGGAGGAGACGGGGACGACAGAGAATGAGATGGCTGGATGGCATCACTGACTCGATGGACATGAGTTTGAGTGAACTCCGGGAGTTGGTGATGGACAGGGAGGCCTGGCGAGCTGTGATTCATGGGGTCGCAGAGAGTCGGACACGACTGAGCGACTGAACTGAACTGAACTGAAAGTATTAATCACTTTTGAAAAGATAAACATGTTTTTAAAGATTTAAACTTATAATTCCCACTCTGACCCTGTCTCCCATCCCAGCATTTCTTCTCTTCAGTATTTGATTTATAAGAGTTCACTTTATATTCAACTTTTCAGGACATTTCTTATGCTACATGAAAGATAGCATACCTATATTCATATAAGAAAGGGAAGAAAACCTACTTCTGAGTAACCACTAAAGCTATGTGACTGTGGAGGAGAATAATAGAAAATTAACTGGATAAAAGAGTCAAAAAACCTTTAGTTCTGATGACTTGCTGTGAGATTTAGGCCAACAAATAACCTCCCTGATTCTTACTATATAATTAAAATGACTCTTACTTCCCGCCACCTGAAAGTGAATGATGTGGGGGTTAAACATGAACAGAATTCTGACCTTTGAGTAAACCCCTTCTGTGATTTAAAAGCAAGTGTCCTCATTTCTGTTTCTAACCAATGCCTTCATAAACGTCTACGGTCCTGTTCACTAACCAGTTCTAATTTTGTTCTGTTGTTTGCATGTCTGCTTCCTGTAGTTGGTTCATTTTTTTCACTCTGTGCAGCTAAGATGCTGTCAATAATACTTGTGTTTTGATGAAAAGTCCATTGGAGGAAAAATAATTGTCGGGGGTGGGGGAGGGGTGGAAAACACTTCTTGAATCAAGAGACAAATAACTACACATAGTGGATCTTTAGTCCAGGGTTGATTTACTCAAACCTTCCTGGAAAATACTTATGGGGTAAAGTGATTAGATGTGGAAATGTAAAGCTGTGATGAATGGCTGTGAGTAAACATTATAAATAAAACACCCTTTGATAATACAAAGAATGACCAAAGATCAGCTGGAGTTTAGTCATCCGATTCTATTCATTCTTTTCTATTCTGTAGAGATTTATCGTATTTAATTACTATTTGAAATTGTCAAACACCAGCTCTTCTACAATAATGTTCCCTCTGAAATTTCCAAAGTTATAGGATTTTGTTATCTGGAAATTTACTGCATATATGGCCCAGCAAGAGAATAATTGCATTTTATTGACATCCCCTCACAATGCCACAAGAAAAATTGGGAAAGAAAAGCTGGCTGAAGCTGTGAAAAAATGAGATATATTTATAAACCTGAGATGTCAACTTTCCAAGTTAGTTTCAAATTCAGATATCACATGTATATGCCTGTATTCACCTTCACATTTCCACAAATTCATCCAAGAAAACATTCCACAATTTATTTCTAGACATTAAGTAAGTAAGTGAAGTCACTCAGTTGTGTCCAGCTCTTTGCGACCCCGTGGATGGCAGCCTACCAGGCTCCTGTGTCCATGGGATTTTCCAGGTAAGATTACTGGAGTAGGTTGCCATTTCCTTCTCCAGGGGATCTTCCTGACCCAGGGATCGAACCTGGGTCTCCAGCATTGCAGGCAGACGCTTTACGGTTTGAGCTACCAGGGAAGACAATAGATGTATAAATATCTCCATAGTATGCTTGTGTATATATCTATGATGCATGTGTTTCATACATATGATTGTGAGATATGAAATATTATTCATAATTTGTTGGTGTTTGCTGCTGTTACTTTAAATTTTCTTTAATACACAAACTCTCAATATCTAAGCTTAGGAGAAAAATTTTAAATATATGAAAACACTGTTTTCTCCATCAACATTCATAAGAGCGTTAAACTGTATATTAATTATTCCCCTCGGTGAAGAAATTATACTTACCTCATTGCCTGGAGGTGGCTTGTTATTAAAGTGTGTTAGATTTGTATAGCATAAAATGACATGAACTGAGATCCTGCCCACTCATTTATTTCTGATAAAAGTATTCACTGCTTGCAAACATGTACGTATATTTAAAAAAAAATTGTTCTTCCCTAATTATGCTATGTCGTGTCACAATTATACAGGGTCGTGTTGGAGTTGTTATTTTATTTTACTCTTTTTTACTTGTAACGTTCTGTTAAACTTGGAAGGAGGCTTGAAAAATTAATTAAAAATGAACTTGTATCTCAGTATTTCCTTGCAGCTCAGGAATGCAGAAGAGGGAAGAAGAATAGCAGTGAATTGATTGGAGGAGAGGCGGCCACTGATTTTGCAAAAAGATTGAGGCTTGTTCACATTCTGCTTTGAATTCTGTAAAGGCTTAAGAGCTGGGCTGTAGTGAGATTACAAGTTACAAATTGATGGTTGAAGGTAACAGGGATGGTGAGAGAATGATATTAGAAAGTGGAAAGTGTGTGGATTTAAATGCCACACAACCTGGAAAAATGCAAATGAATATGACCAAAGGGGAGTGGGGAAAATCTGAGAGCTCATAAGTGGTGGTTGCAGGGATGGGCGACTCCCTTCCACCTCTCTTGACCTGGAGATGAAAAGATACACTGGACCTTCCCTTCAATCATTCATGCCACAGAGAAGAACAGTGTCTATGTTGTAAACAAGGTCAGATTCGCAGCCTACACAGTTGCATAGGGCTCTGAGCTTTTCTTAATGCTCTGTTGTCACCATCTGGAAAGTTTCAATAATTTTTAAATAGTTTTCATTTTTGCACATGTTCATTTTACTGAGTGCCGTGAATCATATAACCAGTCCTGAATGTGGACCTACTGAGTGTATAAATACTTGATGAGTTATATACCAAATACATTAATCACTCTTATTTATTTATACACCTAATAGTTCATTTATTCATCCATACTTGCATATTAACATATTCTCCCATCCAGAAAATGAGGCATTGGTAGAGTAAAAGATCTGTGTATGAGCCTGTGGGCCAGGAAAGAAGGGAAACCGGAAAAAACAGATTAAATCTAATAAGTTTCAGTAATTGAAAGTCTCTTATGTTTCAGGGCCAAGAACTATGATAATATAAGTACTTATTATATATATATATATGCAAATGTATGTTGTTGTTTGTTGTTTAGTTGCTAAGTCACGATCAACTCTTTTGAGAACCCAAGGACTGTAGCCCACCAGACTCCTCTGTCCAAGGAATTTCCTAAGCAAGAATACTGGAGGGGTTTGTTGTTTTCTTCTGCAGGGGATCTTCCTGACCCAGGGATTGAACCTGTGTCTTCTGCATTGGCAAGTGGATTCTTTACCATTCATGTATGTATATGTATATATATATATATATATATACACACACATACACACACACTTATATATGTATATATAATGAAATAAATGATAGATGTTAGTAAATATTAATGTATCTTATTCTTTTCCTTACAAAAATATAGCAGTCTAAGTAATCAGTAGGTCTGGAAAGAAGCCAGGAATCTGCATTTTTGAACAAGTGCCCCGAGAGCTTCTGATGCAGATGGTTTCTAGACAATCTTTCCAAACACTAAGTAAAAAGATCACTGTTGTTGTATTTCAAATACTTACTTGTAATTAGGAGAATTTGGTGACTTGTTTTTGGGAGGGGGAGCCCTCAGCAGCAGTCTCAGAGAAAGAATGTTTTAACTGGAATTTCTCTGTATTATTTGGGCCCCTGTTCAAAATCACTAGAAAGTATTTGCTTCTCTAAGCAATATGCTATACACAATCCAGTCCCTATTGGATGCCAAGCCACTCCTTTTGTTTTGGTTATTTTTTTAAATTATTTTAAAAATTAGTTTATTTAATTGGAGGCCAATTACTTTACAATATTGTAGTCGTTTTTGCCATACATTGACATGAATCAGCCATGGGTGCACATGTGTTCCCCATCCAGAACCCCCCACCCACCTCCCTCCCCACCCCATCCCTCAGGGTCATCCCAGAGCACCAGACCTGAGCACCCTGTCTCATGCCTCGAACCTGGGCTGGCAATCTATTTCACATACAATAATATACTGGAAAAGGTCAGTCTTCATTCCAATCCCAAAGAAAGGCAATGCCAAAGAATGCTCAAACTACCGCACAATTGCATTCATCTCACACGCTAGTAAAGTCATGCTCAAAATTGTCCAAGCTAGGCTTCAGCAATATGTGAATCGTGAACTTCCAGATGTTCAAGCAGGTTTTAGAAAAGGCAGAGGCACCAGAGATCAAATTGCCAACATCCGCTGGATCTTGGAGAAAGCAAGAGAGTTCCAGAAAAACATCTATTTCTGCTTCATAGACTATGCCAAAGCTTTTGACTGTGTGGATCACAATAAACTGTAGAAAATTCTGAAAGAGATGGGACTACCAGACCACCTGACCTGCCTCTTGAGAAACCTGTATGCAGGTCAGGAAGCAACAGTTAGAACTGGACATGGAACAACAGGCTGGTTCCAAATAGGAAAAGGAGTACGTCAAGGTTGTATATTGTCACCCTGCTTATTTAACTTATATGCAGAGTACATCATGAGGAACGCTGGGCTGGAAGAAGCACAAGCTGGAATCAAGATTGCCGGGAGAAATATCAATAACCTCAGATATGCAGATGACACCACCCTTATGGCAGAAAGTGAAGAGGAACTCAAAAGCCTCTTGATGAAAGTGAAAGAGGAGAGTGAAAAGGTTGGCTTGAAGCTCAACATTCAGAAAACGAAGATCATGGCATCTGGCCCCATCACTTCATGGGAAATAGATGGAAAAACAGTGGAAACAGTGTCAGACTTTATTTCTTTGGGCTCCAAAATCACTGCGGATGCTGATTGCAGCCATGAAATTAAAAGACACTTACTCCTTGGAAGGAAAGTTATGACCAGCCTAGATAGCATATTAAAAAGCAGAGACATTACTCTGCCAACCAAGGTCCATCTAGTCAAGGCTATGGTTTTTCCCATTGTCATGTATGGATGTGAGAGTTGGACTGTGAAGAAAGCTGAGTGCCTAAGAATTGCTGCTTTTGAACTTTGGTGCTGGAGAAGACTCTTGAGAGTCCCTTGGACTGCAAGGAGATCCAACCAGTCCATTCTAGAGGAGATCAATCCTGGGTGTTCATTGGAAGGACTTATGCTAAAGCTGAAACTCCAATACTTTGGCCACCTCATGCGATGAGTTGACTCACTGGAAAAGAGTCTAATGCTAGGAAGAATAGGGGGTGTGAGGAGACGGGGACGACAGAGAATGAGATGGCTGGATGGCATCACTGACTCGATGGACATGAGTTTGAGTGAACTCTGGGAGTTGGTGATGGACAGGGAGGCCTGGCGTGCTGTGGTTCATGGGGTCGCAAAGAGTCGGACACGACTAAGCGACTGAACTGAACTGAACTGAATATACACATTTCAACGCTACCCTGTCAAATCATCCCACCCTCACCTTCTCCCACAGAGTCCAAAAGTCTGTTCTTTACATCTGTGTCTCTTTTGCTGTCTCACATATATGGTCATCGTTACCATCTTTCTACACTCCACATATATGCGTTAATATACTGTATTGTTGTTTTTCTTTCTGACTTCCTTCACTCTTTATAATAGGCTCTAGTTTCATCCACTTCATTAGAACTGATTCAAGTGCATTCTTCTTAATGCTGAGTAATACTCCATTGTTTATATGTACCACAGCTTTCTTATCCATTCGTTTGCCGATGGACATCTAGGTTGCTTCCCTGTCCTGGCTATTGTAAACAGTGCTGCGATGAACATTGGGGTACACGTGTCTCTTTCAATTCTGGTTTCCTCGGTGTGTATGCCCAGCAGTGGGATTGGTGGGTCATATGGGAGTTCTATTTCCAGTTTTCAAGCCACTCGTTTTGTAAGATAGGACATAAATTCAGCTAACCAGATTAGGGAAAAGTACATTTTGGAAACAGCTTCTGGAAATGTGGTCTGTCACCTACCCACCTTGTTTCAGAGATCTTGACTGAATAGAGAGCGTTATAGCAGTATACTATTCAGGAGAATACTCATGGTCATTTAAACTTTTATTCTATTTTGTTTTATTTTCCAAAGGAAAAATCTCTGAGAAATTATTTTATTGCTTATTGGAAATTTCTCTTCTCTTCATCCTCCTTTCTTCCATGCTTCTTTTTACGTGTTCTCAGTATTTAAGGGACTTCCTTAACTTCATCTGTTGACTCCATCAATTATTTATTGAGCACCCACTGTATCACTATCAGACTTCTCTGATAACTCATTTGGTAGAGAATCTGCCTTCAATGCAGGAGACCCCAGTTTGATTCCTGGGTCAAGCAGATCTGCTGGAGAAGGGATAGGCTACCCATTCCAGTATTCTTCAGTACAGTTCAGTTGCTCAGTCGTGTCCGACTCTTTGCAACCCCATGGACTGCAGCACACCAGGCTTCCCTGTCCATCACCAACTCCTGGAGTTTACTCAAAGTCATGTCCATTGAGTTGGTGATACCATCCAACCATCTCATCCTCTGTCACCCCCTTCTCCTGCCTTCAATCTTTCCCAGCATCAGGGTCTTTTCAAATGAGTCAGTTCTTCGCATCAGGTGGCCAAAGTAGTGGAGTTTCAGCCTCAGCATCAGTCTTTCCAATGAATATTCAGGACTGATGTCATTTAGGATTGACTAGTTGGATCTCCTTGCAGTTCAAGGGACTCTCAAAAGTCTTCTCCAACACCACAGTTCAAAAGCATCAATTCTTTGGTGCTCAGCTTTCTTTATGGCCCAACTTTCACATCCATAAATGACTACTGGAAAAATTATAGTTTTGACTAGACAGCCCAGTATTCTTGGGCTTCCCTTGTGGCTCAGCTGGTAAAGAACCTGCCTTCAATGTGGGAGACCAGGGTTCGATCCCTGGGTTGGGAAGATTCCCTGGAGAAGAGAAAGGCTATCCACTCCAGTATTATAACCTGGAGAATTCCATGGGCTGTATAGTTCGTGGGGTGGCAGAGTTGGACACGACTGAGCAACTTTGACTTTCGCTTTTTCATATCACTTGTACAAGACACTATAGGGGATATATATACATACATATATATATTCATATTATATACATATAACATGAGTGTAAATCACTCAGTGAATGTTTTAATGTATTAACTGAGGGCCGCGTTGTGCAAACCTTACCTTCTGACCCATGGCCAAGAGTGTGGACCCTATCCTCAAGGAGTGTGCTTTCCAGTACCTATATCTAAGCAACTATAATAAAAAATTAAAAGCAATCCGTGAGATGTCAGTCATGGAATTTTTCAGAGGCAAGGAATCTTTAACAGAGAAGTCTTCTTGGATGAAATGCTTTTTGATCTGGCCCTTGAAGGTTAAGAAATATTTATGTAGGTGAAGACACCCAAGAAAGGTCTTTTAAAACATAGTAGGTATACAGAGGTGAGAAGGTATGGGGTAAGCACTGGGAATATAAAGCTGTCAATTTGATTTTAAGTACCCAGGAATGTAAAAAGGAATACTAAATAATACAACAAGAAGAGGTAACAAAGGCTAAAATCGGGACACTAAGAATAGGAATTAAAACTACCTCCAGATTTTCTTTTTCAATTTTGTTTCTGTAAGAATGGTATCCATCTAGGTTGACAATCACATTTCTTCTCCGTATGCAAATTTCTTCTGTACAGAAAAATTTACCCTCCTCTCTGCTGTCATGCTCTAGGTCCCAAAGAAGCTTCTCTCCATGGTATTTTGAAAATCAGCACCTGTTGAGAATTGCTCACTAGGACATCCTGGTACACTCTGGTGTTTGCTTTCCATAGGCTCCCTAACTGCCTTGGTCTATTATTCACCTCCTAGACATTCCGTGCTTGCTGAAAGGCTTTTTTCTAAACTCAGTATTGTTCTATTTTCTTTAACGTCTTTGATCAAGGCCACAGGCAGCCTCAATGGTCTCTGGACCCTGGGCAAGAAAAGAATAAACTCAATGTACACTGGTGAGAGATCATGGCCATTTCCTCTGACAACTTTTTTGGCACTTTTGGCTGCCCTTTTTATGTGCTTGTCATTGCTCTTCCTTACATCAATCTCATAAGACATCCTTTTCCTCATGCTTGACATATTGATATTATCCTACCACAGATAAAAAACACAGAGCAATGTAATAGGGGCAGGTGATGGAATTATTTGCAATGCATGGAAATCTCTGCTGATGTTTAATACTGGTGCAATATTGAACACATTACTTTCCCTGACAGGCATTTTCATTACGCCCCTGCCATGCAGGTGGAGAATCTAAAAGTGAAAACTTGTTTCTCACCACTGGATCTATGCAATAAAATTTAAAACTGTGTGTGTGTGTGTCTTTCTCTATATATATTTATCTTTACAAAATACAGCCTGTTGTTTAAACCACATTTGAACTTACTTGAGAAATGACACAAATCCCGGAGAACTTAGAGTAAAAAAAAATCTCTTTTTATCAGGCTAGTATTCATATGGTTGGTGGTGTCACGTGGGCATATTTGGAGAAGCTTTCTCAGATGGGACAGACACTAGAAAGAGCCTGGTAAAAATCAAGGAAGACCAACATCAGGCCATTTTTTTCCTCCAGAATGAGTTACTGTGGATCATGGTCTCACCAGAAAGAGACCCATGTGCAAGGTGGATGATGCAAAAGGTTGTAGTCAAGAAAACAGCAAAAAGTAGCATTTCTTGTCGATTTCTTATGCCAGCAACTTACATGCTTTACATTCACATTTCAAAACTAAATCCTTGTGACAACCCTAAGAATTAGGTAACTAATTATAGCCTACTACCAATGAGAAAAACCCAGTCCATAAGAGTCATATAACTGGACCAAAGTAACACAACGATTGAGTCAAGCCCAGGTCTCTCTGACCACAAAGTGTAGGCTTTTAACTGATTGAAATTCTATGTCCTCAAGAAGTAAAGCCCAGATCCTAGAGGACTGGCTAAAGAAGTGTGCCATGCCAGTCAGCGGGAACACTGGAAGTTCTAATTCTAGTTGCAGTTCTAATGTAATTTTCTCTTAGTTCTGTGTTTTTCCTCTTCCGGTCTTCTAATGAGGCAGTATCTGAGAGCAGTGCCTCCTTCAGTTTCATCGGGCAAGTCTAGCAGAGACTTATGCAACCAAAGTATCCTTTTGCAGCCTCGGTCTGGAAGGAAGAGTCTTCTGAGAAGTAATTTCTGGTTAATGTATTATGTTCTTTCTCAGCTGGGACCAAAATAGTGGAAACTATCTTATAATGGCTTTTACAATGGATATCCTCATATCCATTGTTGGGAATTGTACCATTAATGTATAGGAATTTGAGAGTTCTTTGCTCCCATAATTTATTAAGAAAAAAAAAAGAAGAATTTAGTTGATATTGTAGTTCAGTTGCCAAGTTGTGTCTGACTTTCTGTGACCCCATGAACTGAAGCACAACTTCCCTGTCCTTTACTAGCTCCCTGAGTTTGCTCAAACTCGTGTCAATTGAGTCAGTGATGCCATCCAACCATCTCATCCTCTGTCGTCCCCTTCTCCTCCTGCTTTCTATCTTTCTCAACATTAGGATCTTTTCCAGTGCATCAGCTCTTTGCATCAGGTGGCCAAAGTATTAGAGCTTCAGCTTCAGCATCAGTCCTTCCAATGAATATTCAGGACTGATCTCTTTTAGGATTGACTGGTTTGTTCTCCTTGCTGTCCAAGGGGACTGTTAAGAATCTTCTCTGGCACCACAGTTTGAAAGCATCAGTTCTTTCATGCTCAGCCAATATGTTTAGCTGCCCTTTCAACTTAGAAGTTGAGACATTGGTCTTTTCTATGTTTCAGATGAGCAAAATGAGACAGAGTATTTATACATTAATTCAGCAAACACTTTTGATAACCTCCCATATATTAGGAATTGTATAGATCTAGGAGATAAATACAATGGAAAACCATATATAAGCTCAGATTGTTTACCCTGAAGCATTTTGTAATCTGGGGGGGAAGCAAAAACAACAACACAGTCTGTAATATATCATGTCAAGAGTGATGATAGAGGTGTAAGCGGAATAGGAGTAAAGCAGGTGACTGCTGGTTCAGCTGGATTTGAGAGGTGGGGATTCCTGGCGGATGTGATCGGGGCAATATATGAACTAAGAGCATGATCTACACAGAATTTATCTTTTATTTGAGGGTGTACTGTGTGTTGGACTGAATGCTAAGTGCTTTATGTGCATTTTGTCAAAGTCAACCCTTTCTTTGAAACACCACAATGGAATGTGTACTATCCTCACTTTTTATAATCTTTGCAGATAGCAGGCAGAGGCTTGAACACATGTTCTCTGGCTTCGGAACTCAGCTCTTCACAAAGATGCCATGCTACCATTAATTTTGGTATGTCACCTTGGGATATCTTCAAGGAAAGCTAGTTCTTCTTAAATTCAGTAATCATTCTTGCCTCAGGCAATGAGTTTGGTTTTAGCTTTGGATGAGTTTCCTTTCTGAAATGGAAGTTAATGGTTTGGGTAGAAAATAAACCTGCAGATATCAGCTTTGCTCTTAGCAGGTCAGCCCCAAGGTCTAGGCATCTGGGTTCCTTTAAGTGCATGTATGCAGTGTTCTGTGTTAGACACTGCATACTTCTCCAATGTGGCACTCTGTTGAGCAGATAAAACATGACCACAGCCAGAACTCTCTCCACCCCATGGCCCTTGGCATCTCAAATGGGCCCAGCAGCAAAATTACTTTGCCTGCCAGTGTGGTGCTTTTCTTAAGACAAGCATTTTCTTTTATATCCGGGAGACAAAATAACATTTTCTCTCATTAACCTACCAGAGACTTATGGAAATTCTGGGCAGTCAAGTTCAGTCTCATAATGCATGAATGTTATTTATCTTGAATGCTGAAAATTTGGCATATTGGGGAGGTGACAAGGTTAGGTAGATTTATTAGCATCCTGTCTGGAAATTTCCCATGAGCTGTTGAGATTTGTCAAAAAATTCAGTGTAATTGATGGGAGAAAGTTGGACAAGTTCTTAGCAGAGCCACACTGACTGTGTTCACACCTTTCCTTTACAGACAACAAAATGCACTAAGTAGAGAGCTCATTAAGAAGACCTTCCTGTAAACGCACTCTTTGCACTGGGTTTCTTTCCTTTTCCTTTATTTCATATAATTATTTCAGTTACTTGAGAACATGTATGTGCATGTTGGAAGCATTACTGAGTAGGCAATGACTTACTCATTTGCATGTATCTTTCAGCTCTCCAAGGAGAAGCTTATACTCCAGGGGATAAGGATTAACAGGAAACTACCCTGTGCTTCACTCTGCCTTCACTGAAGGATTAGGGGTTTCAACCATTGAGTCTAAAAGCCATCACGGCAGAGATATAATAGTGGGAAGATGTTTCCTTTGAATTAGGACACTTGGGTTCCCATCTCTGGTTTCCAGCTTGCTAGCTTTCTGGGCCCTGGGCCAGTTATTTAAACTTGCTGAGCTTTGTTTTCCTAAGTTTGAAAAGTGAGGTTAATAATACCCATCTCACAAGGTTCCTGATAAATATTAAATGAAATGAGAAATTTTGCTGTTACTTGACCTGAGTATCTTTCAGTTTCTTGTGCAAGCGCCATCTCCCCTGCAAAGCCTTTCCTGATGTGCCCAAGAAAGAACACGCATCATTTATTGAGAAGTTTTGAGGTTGCCATACCCTGTGCAACACGATTTGCATGCTCTGTATCACTGAATCCTTGGGATTGAGAGATAGGGAGAGAGACTGTGGAAAAAAAGGAGAGAAAAAGAAATTCAGAGCACAAGGTTTGGGGGTGAGGGGTGGAGAGAGAAAGGGAAAGCGAGAAGAAATCTTGGCCAAGACAAGATGTCCGTCTTTTCTAAACTTCACTTTCCTTTTCAATAGAGCAATAAATAATAAAACCCATCTCTTACCTCTAATTGATGCTTTCGAACTGTGGTGTTGGAGAAGACTCTTGAGAGTCCTTTAGACTGCAAGGAGATCCAACCAGTGCATCCTAAAGGTGATCAGTCCTAAATACTCATTGGAAGGACTGATGCTGAAGCTGAAACCCACCTGATACGAAGAGCTAACTCGTTGGAAAAGACCCTGGTGCTAGTAAAGATTGAAGGCAGGAGGAGAAGGGGACGACAGAGGATGAGATGGTTGGGTGGCATCACTGACTCGATGGACACGAGTTTGAGTAAACTCCGGGGGCTGGTGATGGACAGGGAAGCCCGGCGTGCTGCAGTCCTCGGGGTCGCAAAGAGTCGGACACGACTGAGCAACTGAACTGAACTCTATTTGGATGACTAAATGGGATGATTTCTATTACATGCTTCCCACAGTGCATGTGATAGAAATCATTAAAGATGATTGAAAGATGCTGAGAAATCACTGGGCACACAACAGACTCTTAATAATAGAATCTAATATTAATTGTTCCTGATGACAAGTTCCGTTTTTTTTTTAATAAGCATTCCTAGCACACATTGTGTCCCAGAGTCCATCCTCCAATTTTCATTGTTCATTTCAATTTCTACCTCCTCTGCTAGTCTTTGAGAAAATCAGAGTCCATGTTTTTTCATCTCTACTTAGCGTCCATCACATTAAAGCACATGTTACTTTTGATGGAAAAAAAAAAGTAAGGAGGAAAAGAAGGAAAAAAGAATATAGTAATGTGTTTGATAAAGTGTCAGAAGCTCCACAGGGTGGTAAACTAGCAAACATTGCAGGTGTAGCAAATCAACTTAAGTTACAGCCAGAATTTTCATCAAGTTGCAGTTCCTATTGCAAACTCACAGCTCTACCTCTGAAAGCATTTCACCAAAGACAAACAAACAAACATGTTCACACATTATAGTGTGTGAATTTTAATCTATTTCCCTCATCCCTTTTTTCCAACAGGAGGAACTGATACTCTAAGGGAGGCTTTCCACAAAGTAGCATCTTCCCCTGGCTGGGAAGACCTACTGTGGAAGGTTCTGCAGATGAAAGGGTTTGATTCGTTTTAAGAAAATGGGCTTGTTGCAGTAGCCAACATTGCAGAGCGAGTTGAATTGCTTCCATTCCTATTTAAGCTAAAACAATTTGGCCTAGCCAAGGATGATTTTGGCCTGGGAAGCTCAGATTTCTAATCCAGCCTGATTGTCCTATTCTCAGTTCCAGAAGTTCCCACATGCTGTTTTCTTTCTTACAGAGTTTTTTTCCAAGGAGCCAAATGAAGTGCCCTCGTGAGAGTGTTTGGTCCTGGCGGTTGTGACGTCAACTCTGAGACTTTACACTCTCTATGCCTGGGACACCCACCTGTCAAAGAGACTTGTCTGTGTGTGTGTGCTGTCATGTCTGAGTCTTGCAACCCCATGGACTCTAGTCCGCCAGCTTCCTCTGTCCATGGGATTCTCCAGGTAAGAATACTGGAGTGGCTTGCCATTCCCTCCTCCAGGGAATCTTCCAACCCAAGGATCGAACTCACATCTTCGGATTCTTTACCACTGAGCCACCAGGAAACCCCACATGTGTTACATGCTGCTATTTAATTATAGTCTCTCTTTTCTAACTCTTCCACACTTAATGATTTACCCTTTCCCATCCTCTGCTACTTAAATATCTTTACTCCCCATGGAAGACAAATTATGAAAGACTTACAGCTTCTAGACCGGAAGAAAAATTCTGCTTCTAAGTCCTGTGGTCTTATTTCACACTTCCAGCATTAACTGTCCCTAAATCAAGAAGAGGTTAAGAAAAAAATTGCGAAATCTCTATTGCCCTACTAACAGGCAGTAATAGAGCAATCTGTGTCCCCATTTCTCAAGTTCACTTTCTTAAAACTAATCAAACCCTTTCATCTACAGAACCTTCCACAGAAAATTTTTTTTCCTGCAAAGAAATCAGCAAGTCCTCCCCAACACACACATGCATATCCTATTCACCAGAAAATTATCACCCTATTTTTTCAATTTCAGAAATAAATATTTTCCCTTCTAACTTTCCCAGTCTTATTTTAAAACAGAAATAGCCAAGAGCTGGAGAGTTGCCTTATTCTTTACCCCTGAACCCATTTTCCACTCCTCCTTCATCTATGTATATTTTTCTCTGAAGTTTTGCTTATGTAAATAAGCTTCTTTTATATTTTAACTTGCACTTATATTGCTCTTCAGGCTTATGTCCTCAACTCTGAAAGAACTCTGGAATTTTTCTACCTCTGCTATTCTATATTACAGTGCCTTAAGTTGTGTGTGTGTGTGTTTATTGGCCTTTATGAAAAAGTTCTAATTTCATGTTTCACCATTTGTCAACAACCCTGCCCCCTTGTAGCCTCTGATATTTTTCATGTTTATGACAAAGCCCAACCCCAGAGATAACTTTCTAAAGTCCACGTATGATCGATATCTGCCCTCACTTAAAACCCTCCTTGTGGCTCTTCAGTGTCTGCAGGTTGAAATACAGACACTTTATCACTCACAAGGTTCATCATGGTCTGCTGTCTCTCTGCCATTCCAGCAGCACCCTTTCCAGGCCCTCGTTCAAAGTCCAGCCATCCTGCATAACTCAGAGGTCTTTGAGGACCATAATAGAGTTGGAACTTTTCATATGTATACAATAAGTAACCACCGGAAGATTTTGTCCAGTGAGCTGAAATTATGTGAGCCGTGCCTTAGGAAGATTTCTCGGGAAACTGTATAGCAGGCCCTGTTGCCAAAAAAACAAACAAACAAAATGTTGGCAGCTAATAGCTGCATTGGTCTGCTGTTATATTTGTTCAGACAAAGAGGTATTAAGGGACTGAAGCAGACTCTGCGAATGAGGCTACCAAGGAATGACTTTAAAGGTTTGAGCCAGAGTAGATGGAAAAATGATGTCATTAATTAACGTATGGACCACATAGTATGTTTGGGGTAATGTGGGGGACAAGGAAAATAATGAAAATGGTGAGTTTCAGTCATCTGTAGAAAGAGTTGGTTAAAATAGCTCAGATTTTGGATGGAATTATAAAGTATAGATGGGTTTCCCAGGTGGCACTAGTGGTAAAGAACCCACCTGCCAATACAGGAGATGTAAGAGATGCCGGTTCGATCCATGGGTGGGGAAAATCCCCTGGAGAAGGTCATGGCAACCCCCTCTAGTATTCTTGCCTGGAGAATCCCATGGACAGAGGAGCCTGGTGGGCTACAGCCAATGGGGTCACAAAGAATTGGACACGACTGAAGTAACTTAGCACAAGCACATAAGCACAGAGATCCTCTGCTAAGAGGTAGTAGCTGAATTCATGGGTTGGTTCACATGAGATCATTAAGGGACAGAATATGGACCAATATTACTGAGGACAGAGTCTTGGGGGGGGCACGTTTTTAAGTTGTGGGTGATAGAAGACAAAATGAAGTAAAGTTCAAGAAGGAGAAATTGCCAGGTTCATTGAACCATTGCCCTCATTTTTCCCTGTCTGAGAATAGCCTTATGTAGAGTTTATAACAGTAACCAATCCCTTCTACCAAAATAAGACCTGTATATTTACCCTGAAATTACATGTCCTATTGTATTAAGCAAAGGTCTTGCCCACTAGGGAAGGTAAATCAGATGCCTCCAGCTCCACCTCTCTGAACGGGATGCATCTGGATGTCAAGGTGATTGGCATAACACTAATGCATAATAGCCAGAAATTGAGTTTATCGTCCACGATCTTAATAGAGCATCCTCCTCAGGAGGAAACCCTTCTCACTTATCAGGCTTAGAAGTGAAATCTATTTACTTTTCATTTGTTTTTCACCCTATGTATTTCTGTCATTGTCCTTTTTTAATTACTGGAGATATTTATACGGAAAACAAGAATCTTTTTTTTTTTTTAATTTCTGTAAGATCTTGTGGTTGATGTCTTGTTTTCTCCCATCGCACCAGTTATTTAAGCCACAGTAGAATCCTTTTCACATGTATGGTTTCCTGAAAGGTCAGTGTGAAGGAGATTAGATGTTAGGAAAGCCGTGCTTGTTCAGTCGCTGTGTTCTGTCTGACTCCTTGCGACCCCATGGACTGCAGCACACCTGGCTCCCCTGTCCTTCACTATCTAAGAGTGGTAGAGGAATAGAAACAGGATATGTCTATGTGTGTGAAGGGGGACACGGGGTCAGGGGATGGAGATTGGTGGGTGGCCATGGATAACACCTTTGGAATTGTTTCAGGTCTAAGGGAAAGTTGAAAGAGTTTCAGAGGGAATTTGAAAAGTAAGACAGTTCAAAAGTAATTCTGAAAGAAGTGAATGAGACCTCCAGACCAGTGACAAACACAGTAGAGGATTAGGGGCTGGTGAAGTCAGAAATAAGATTGTTTTACTGGCTGGAACACACTTTTCTTCTGTGCTCTAGGAAAATGAGCCTCCCACTTGGAATATATTTGGAGAACTTTTTATTGAGAAAACGTTCAGAATGCACCACAAGAGTTGCCAAACCCCATCCACCGATTTACATGGAATCCATGGGGACATAGCGATTGGTCTGAAGAGTGGAAGGCCCCCAGGGAACTCAGACCAAAAGGAGAGAAGTCAGGGTCCTAAGGGAGACTCACTCATCAGCTAGACTAAATAGCATGACTAGGATGTTGAGAAAAGGAAGTAGCTCCAGGTCAAGTTTGAAGCTGATGCTAAATAAACATCCTAGATCTTCTTTCCCTGCATCATCTGTGGGTTTTGGGAAAGAGAGAGTTTGCAAAGGAGACAGTGTGTCACTCAGGGCTTTTCTGTTGTTCCATGGGCGAGGCCTCCAAAAGTGCTGCATCCTGACAAGAGGAAGATGTTCAGGACTTCCCTCATGGTCTGGTGGTTAAGACTCAGGGCTTCCATTGCTGGGAATCCAGGTTTGATCCCTGGTGGGGGATTTAAGATCCTACATGTTGTGTGCTGTGGCCAAAAAAAAAAAAAAGGAAGCTATCCTACCACTGGACATGGACCCTAGAAGGCAGTCATCTTGATGTGGTTGGCAGCTCCACTGGAAACAGAATAAAGCCTATCAAGGACATTCAGGGACATACATAGCCTTTAGCTCATGAGGCTGAAAATCTGATAGACATAAGCTCTTCTCCCACCTAGGAATTTCTACAGAAAATAAGTGGCATGGGCATAGGAACCAGGGGCAAGGCTAGACTTCCTGCTAATCAAGAAAATGTGTGTTCAAAATATATTAGAACAAATTATGGAGTTCCCCTAAGCGGGTTCATTGCCAACTTCATGGCAAGCCTATGGGCTTGCTCTTATTTGGTCAGCGTAAGTTCATCTAAAAAAAAAAATTGTCACACAAATGAATCCATTGCACATTTATATTCTATGGTCTAAAATTCAGTGGACCCCAACCTTTTTGGCACCAGGGACCAGTTTCATGGAAGATGACTTTTCTGTGGACCAGGGCAGGGAGGTTTCAGGATGATTCAAGGACATTACGTATATTGTGCACTTTATTTGTATTATTATTACATCAGCTCCAACTTAGGTCATCAGGCAGTATATCCTGGAGGTTGGGGACCCCTGATCTAAATTATTTATTCTTGGCCTCCCCTCTGCCTATAGGCAAGAAGGGGAAAGACTGAGAGTCATGTCTGTCTCCCATAGCACCCTGGATACAACCTGATGGCCTTTCCAAAAGTGCCCATGTCCTCCTCGGAGAAGAGGCCAGCAGATCAGCCCCTGCAAGAAGGCACGGCGGGCACCAGTGCCCCTCCAGTCTGTCGTCAGTCCTAGTTGATGCTGAGGACCGTGTGTCAGAAACTCACTTTCTGCAATCTGTTATCTGTTAACAACAGCCAAAAGAGCAACTGGTCTCAAGCAATGAAGAAAATCAGCTCATTTGTAGACTGTTACTTAATGAGGCCCCTTGGTGACTCTTCAAAGATGATTTTAGACGTTGAATAGGGATATTTCACCTCCTCACTGTGCCTTGCAGGCTCTAGGGGAAGAGAAGGGAGATGTTAAGTGTGTTTCTTTGTTTCCTTTACAGGAGCTTTAATCAATTTTGTTGGAGTGGTGCTAGACAGGTGACAAGCACGCAGGCCAGGGAGGAGGCTGCCTAGGATCAAGGAACGGTTGCCTTCCAGGGAGGGTTCGTTACCATGCTGACCTCAGACCACTTTAGCTGCAATCAGTTGAAAAGAAAAGAAAGAAATGACGTGAAGGAACAAAAAGAATGATCTTGCACTGCAGGCTTCAGAGGGAAACCCCAGTGAAAAACTTGCTCGTGCTTTGGGAGGGGCTTTTCTTTTTTGTTGTCTAACAGATGTCTCTTTGATTGCTCTTGATTCACTTTTTCAGATCATTCATGTTTTACCTGCTTTTATTTGGCAGCTTTTACCTCTGCTTTCATAAGCCTCAGAAGGGTAATATTGATTTAAGATCTGTCTAATTGAAAAGGAATGGCATCCTCCTTTCATGACAGACCATTTAAAGATACAGCTCAATTATTTCTTCTTTCAAGAAGCCTTCCAGGATTCCCTGACACTATGGTGAAATGGACCTCTTCCTCAGTCCTCCTAAACACATTTCATAGAAATGATCACAAAGTCAGGAAGTGACTCAGACCATCTGGTTCACCTCTGTTCCTTGCCTCCATAATGCTGGAAATATTTTTTTTTTTCTCTAGCATTCAACATGTACTCTGGACCTTCTCCGCAAGTCAGATCATCCTGGCAGCAGGGAATAGCAGCTAATGATAGCTGATACATTCGGATCACTGACCATGCCAGTGTGTTACGGGTAGTGATTAAAAAGCAGATTAGAAGAGGGTTCTCTGGAGGAGGGCATGGCAACCCACTCCAGTATTCTTGCCTGGAGAATCCCCATGGACAGAGGATACTGGTGGGCTGCAGTTCATGGGGTTGAAAGAGTCAGACACAACTGAGCAACTAAGCACAACACAGCACACGGTACAAACGAAGAATGTGATGTCAGAGCAGAGGCCTTGGGTTCAGATCCTGCCTTTTAATCCCTGTGTGACATTAGCCAAGTTACCTCGCCTTTGTAAGCCACAGTTTTCTCCTTTGTATTGTAGCTGTTGTAAGTTGTTGTCAGGGTTAAATGAGATCATCTAAGTTAGGACACTTATCAATAGCTAACATGTAATTTAAAACAAAAATTATTATTATTATTCTTACTATCCATTGCACGTATGCCTGCGTGCTAAGTCGTTTCAGACGTGTCTGACTCTTTGCGACCCTGTGAACTGTAGCCCTCCAGGCTCCTCTGTCCATGGGATTCTTCAGGCAGTAATACTGGAGTGGGTTGTCATGCCCTCCTCCAGGGGACCTTCCCAACCCAGGGATTGAACCTGCATCTGTTATTACTATCCATTCCTTATCTCCAAATACTTAAGTGTAATTTTCAATACCGTGTTGTAATGGCAAGGATCTTAGAGTCTGCAGTTGGTACACAGTAAACCTGGTGTCTGGAGGCCAATGGGATGATGATAGCTGGGCACATTTTCTTCTTCACAGAATGGGTTTCAGATCTCTACTCAAGAAACTGATTGGCACTGTTATCTTAGATCGTATTCTCTATTCCTCTTATCTGAAGCAGAGGATGAGTCTATCAGATTTCCCTAATTGTGAGCTTTTGTGGAATCTAGGATTGAATATTTGCCCTGGGGAACCTGAGGGCCATGAAACTAGAGAGTATATAATAATCCCATCCTCCTTCTTGGAAAAGGGAAGGACAAAAAGCCTTACTCAAGAGTGCTTGAGGGGGAATACTTGGTTTATACATATAGTAAATGCCTTGTTGTTTTCATTTCCTGTGGATCCCACCCACCCCTGTCTCTCCCTGCCTTTCTGTCTCTCTCACACACATGTCTCAGCATGGTTCTTCTACCTGACGGAATGTTGGGAAAAATTATACAATTTGACCTTAAAAGCTCAAATAATTTTGACTTTATAAAATACTGTGGGTTGTTCCAAGGCAAGGTAAAAGTGCTCAAACTTTTATTAGCACTGTTCCTAAAAACAACGACCGTTTCCATGACTCAACACTGGGTACCACCACTTTCTGTGATAACACTTCGGAGACTGTTGGCAGTTACACGGAACTCCCCCAGGCTGCCAGCGAAAACGAAGTCCCCAGCGCCATTTCCGGTGGTAGAGCGCCCCCTAGCACTTAATTCTCTCAAGCTGCAAATGGTCTTCCCTTGGAAGAGTTGCAGCCAAGTGGGTGGACTTTTATCAAAAAATGTTTGAAGCTCCTGTGTCTGTATGTGAGAGAGAGAACCAAAATGGTTGCCTAATTGACTTTAGGGTTATGAAGTTCACATCTTAGTTTATTGCTGAAATGAAGAGGTTTTGGCAGCTGTCTGATTGGAATTTAATTTGGGTGGCCCACCTTGGCTTTAGATCAAAGCATCTGAATGTCTGGGAGGAAGGTGGTAGGCTCAGGCAGCAGAATATAGGAGCGCATCCCTTCAACCTCTCTCCGAAGGCAGGGAGGGCGAGAGGGAGGTGTGAGATATTTTAAAAATAAGACACGCTGTTAAATTCCCTGCCAACCTCCGTTCATGCTGAGTGGAGTGTAAGTAACAAGTATCAGATAGTTCCTCCAGATGTCAGCTATTTAAAGAGGCACCTGCCGGCAGTCCTGTGGCCTGCAACTGTCTTTCTCAGCCCTGGTAACCATCATGGAGGTGGTGATGATAGTGATGGTTGGTACTGGAGGTGGGGACCTACCTTCAGGAAACTTCTGTTGACGGCAAGTGCATGAGAGAATGTGTTTGTATATTTGGGGAAAAAAAAAGTTAGACAGGAGAAGAAATAACTTAATAAATAACTCCAGAAGGCCATCATATCAAACTTGGTTCAAGTAACATCTGATTTTTAAGTATGAAGCAAGAGGAACATCAGGAAACCCCTCCCACACATAAAAATTATTTTCTTATCCTGGAGAAACTGACTTATAGGCAAACAAATTGTACAATGAAATGAACGATTCTTCAAATTCAATTTTAAACTTTTCCTATTATTTTACCCAAAGCAAACAGCCTGAAAACAAGCAGCCTGAGGCTGTTTTCTTCTATAATATTTTGAATCCCAGTGTTTAAGGACTTTATTAGAGAAAGTAAGTTGACCTATGTAAGATATTGACAGTAATTATTAGAATAAAGAGATATGATCACTTTTGTTTCTTGTTTTCAGAATGTGTAGCATTGGTGTTTTAATCTTTACTATAGAAAATGCCTGCTCCCCTTCATCTGCTCTTGTGGTATTTTCTTACCACATTCATGCTTAAAACTTTCTGCAGAAGGTTATTATTTAAAAAAACAACAACTGCAATCTGTTCTTCAGTTTCTATGAATTCAGACGATTTTTTTTTTTCTTAATTCAGATCTGAGCTCTGTTCCTTCATCTTCTGGAACTCCTGGAGTTATTGAGTTTTATCATTTCTCTGAGGATTAGATCTTCTGGTTTTGTGTGGAAATAAAATAAGCTAGCTTCAGCTCTTGGCTTATTGTCGGTGGCAAATTTACTTAACTAGTCATTCCTTTCTCTTTGGAGATGACATTCACTCAAATCACCTTACTACCTTGCATGAATCAGACACCCAAATAAACAGGTAGTCTGAGAAAAGATAGATCTGTCATTGAGTAAAGGTAGCATTTTTAGCAAAGAATGTTTGGTATTTTTCTTCAACTCTCATATCTCTCTCTTCTGAGGAGCAAAATGGAGGTGTCTTTTGGTTATATCAAGCACAGGGGGATCAGATGTCCTTCAAACAAATTGACTTGGAGAGAGACTATGGCCAAGGATTTTGCTTTTTTTTCCCCTTGCTTTTTGTTTTCTGGATTCTACTGCAGGCATCCCAGGTTGACACATTTGCAGAAAGAGATAAGAAGCAACCAAACAGGGGAGAAGCACAACCTACGGAGACCCTGTGTGACTGCTTGCAAATGGTCCCCCTATCCTGTCTTTAATTAGTCCCTTGGTAGGTCTGGAGAGACTGATCTTTTGTTTGTGAAGTTAAACAAAAACACTGTGTGTCAAAAGGAAGGGCCTTCTTTATCTGCTGTTTACAGTGATAGGAGAGGAGGTGTTGGTTCTTCTTCTAAGCTCAACTTCCAACCTTTCTTCCTACCTTCAGAGCCACACTGTCTCACACAGAAAGCTTCTGTCTTTCAGATGAAAGCTGTTCTGTTGGCAGCACTTGCAACTTCTCTACTGTTTTCCTAAGACCCTTTCTCTGTAAAGATCATCGTTCGTTTTCTCACGTCAACAGTAATGGTTCAATTTTTCCTATATATATATAATTTTTTTTTCCTCTTCAACCAACTTGGATTCATAATATTGAATAAGCCTGAGATTGATATTCTGGGGTCTTTTGGATGGAGTGGGAAGCTATCATCAGCATGTTCCACGGAAGGGTTAGAACTTGGTAAGAAAGTCTGTTTTCTTATCCTATTCATTCTTACCCACCCTTCTCTTTCCCTGACCATGGTGCGAAGAATGGAATTTAATCAACTGTTCAGTTCAATTCAGTTGCTCAGTCATGTCCGACTGTTTGCGACCCCATGAATCACAGCATGCCAGGCCTCCCTGTCCATCACCAACTCCCGGAGTCCACCCTAATCCATGTCCATTGAGTCAGTGATGCCATCTAACCATCTCATCCTCTGTCATCCCCTTCTCCTCCTGCCCTCGATCTTTCCCAGCATCAGGGTCTTTTCCAATGAGCCAGCTATTCGCATAGGTGGCCAAAGTATTGGAGTTTCAGCTTCAACATCAATCCATCCAATGAACACCCAGGACTGATCTCCTTTAGGATGGACTGGTTGGCTCTCCTTGCAGTTCAAGGGACTCTCAAGAGTCTTCTCCAACACCACAGTTCAAAGGCATCAATTCTTCAGCGATCAGCTTTCTTTATAGTCCGACACTCATATCCATACATGACCAGTGGAAAAACCATAGCCTTGACTAGACGGACCTTGGTTGGCAAAGTAATGTCGCTGCGTTTTAATATGTTGTCTAGGTTGGTCATAATTTTCCTTCCAAGGAGTAAGCGTCTTTTAATTTAATGGCTGCAGTCAGCTTCTGCAGTGATTTTGGAGCCCAAAAAAATAAAGTTTGACACTGTTTCCCCATCTATTTCCCATGAAGTGATGGGACCAGATGCCATGATCTTAGTTTTCTGAATGTTGAGCTTTAAGCCACCTTTTTCACTCTCCTCTTTCACTTTCATCAAGAGGCTCTTTAGTTCTTCTTCACTTTCTGCCATAAGGGTGGTGTCATCTGCATATCTTGAGGTTATTGATATTTCTCCCGGCAATCTTGATTCCAGCTTGTGCTTCTTCCAGCCCAGCGTTCCTCATGATGTACTCTGCATATAAGTTAAATAAGCAGGGTGACAATATACAGCCTTGACGCACTCTTTTCCTATTTGGAACCAGTCTGTTGTTCCATGTCCAGTTCTAACTGTTGCTTCCTGACCTGCAGACAGGTTTCTCAAGAGGCAGGTCAGGTGGTCTGGCACTCCCCTCTCTTTCAGAATGTTCCATTACCAGAGGGCAATTGCTGATGAATTTGAACTGTGGAATGACACTGATTATGTGTTGCCCTGAAATTTACTCAAACCTTGCAAGTATAGTTTCTATTTCACACTTTTCTGGTATTTGTGGTAAGTGTGTGTGTGTATATATATATATTTACCTTATTAATGAGGTAATGCCTTATTACTACCTTAAAATGATACCCAGTCATGTTTCTTATATACAAGTACACATGCACTGTGTATTTAAAGAGGATCCATAGCTCTGTACATTCTGTGTTTTAGGGGTTTATCTAAAATTGAATAATGTTGCAAGAGTGGAAAATGAAAGAAAAATCTTAGGGTCCCAACAGATAGGAAGGATGACCTGTCTTAAAAGAGCATTAAAAAGAAAGTGATTAATTTAAAAATGAAATGGAAAAGGAAACTCTTTTCCACTTAGGGCCCAGAGAACTAGGCTAAAGCACCACACAGAGAAACACGTGTGGAAGAGTACTTGTGACAAGTCCCTCACCCCACCCCCACAACCACCCACAACATAGGTGTGTATTGTCTCTGCATGTTTTAGTACCGGGTGCTATTCTGCAGTTCTCAGTCTGGGGGCTGAATTCTTCAGCATCCTTGCCACGTTGCAAAAATAGAAAGCCCCATATCACAGTCATACCACCGCCCCACTTGCCACCTACGGCCCAACAGAAGAGCAGGCAAGCCTCAGTTTCCAAAAAGGTTCTGTATTCCAGAAGTTCCTTGAATTCTCAGAACTCAGATGATATTTTTCCCAGGGATACAATGGATTCTATTTCCAGAACTCAAGCACCTACTAACCCAGAACATTCCCAGTATCCTAGTCTAGCATTGCTACTATTGTCAGGTACCTGGCAACCTGGGAAGTGTTTTCAGAAGGGCTGTGTATTTGGAATTCTAGTTCGGGGTGCTCATGACATATTTCTTACCACTGAAGATTTCATAACAAGGTCTGGGCTACCCAATCATGTACTTTCTGTCTCTGCATATTCCAGGGAGGGTAGCTCTTGTGTCGGGGTCAAGGTGGGATTGAAGAGGGAACTCCAGGACAGACAGACCGAGGCTGCAGCTGGGAAAGCTTGGGTGAAGTGCTGCTCTGGATTCTCTGGGACGGAGTGAAGTGGGGAGTTAGGTCTGTCTGAGGGAACGGATCACAGCAGGGGAATAGGGAGATGGGGAGAAGGGGTGGAAGTTGAAGGAGTGGAGCTTGTGTGGTTAATGGAGACTAATTCAATGGAATTCCACACGTTTTGTTCAGCACCCAATCCTCTGTGTGCCAGAAAAGTGAGCCGAATTGAGTGACACTCAGTTTCCACTGTCCTTTCCATCTGTGAGGGGAGGAGACACACACGCATATATGCAGATTAGCATTCGTGCAGAGGACCTCTTCCGTCCCAGACCTTAAAATCAGCTAGAATGCAGGAAGGAGAGCTTAATTCCAGTGGAAGGATTAGGAAACATTGGATGGAAGAGGAAATATTTGGAGTAGGCCTGAGGATCTCACTTCCCTGACCTCACCCAGGAAGAAGGCGGGTGAAATCTAAGTCCAGAGGTGGCTGGTGCAGGGGAGGGATGGAGAGCCAGGAGGAGAGGCCTGGAGAGTTTCCAGGGTTAGAAGGGATGGGGTTCCCTGGTGACTCAGCTGGTGAAGAACCTGCCTGCCATGCAGGAGACCAGTTCGATTCCTGGGTCAGGAAGATCCCTGGAGAAGGGATGGGCTACTGACTCCAGTATTCTTGGGCTTCCCTGGTGGCTCAGATGGTTAAGAATCCACCTGCAATATGGGAAACCTGGGTTCAATCCCTGACTTGGGAAGATCCCCTGGAGGAGGGCATGGCAACCCAGTCCAGTATTCTGCCTGGAGAATCTCCGTGGACAGAGGAGCCTGGCAGGCTAAGAGTTGGATACAACTGAATGACTAAGCACATCACAGCCGCTGCTGCTGCTGCTAAGTCGCTTCAGTCGTGTCCGACTCTGTGCGACCCCATAGATGGAAGCCCACCAGGCTTCCCAGTCCCTGGGATTCTCCAGGCACAAGGCATGATTTTTACCTTCTAGAGTGGACTTCCTTCTTCGGTACCATATACCCCTCCTTGGTCTCTGAGGAGACTCCAGGAAGGAGTGAGAATGGGAGAGGGCACTGAGGAGAGAACCTTGGCTTTGAGAAGCTGGAAGCTAGGGGCTAGTGGTCAAGAAGATTTCCCCAACCCCTGCTGTCCTCTGGCCCAAATGCCACCCAGCTCATGGTGGCAGTCTCAGATCCTGATCAGGTGGGGGTAGGGAGAGAAGAACATGGCTTTGGAACTCAGATTATGTCTCAGGGTATCTCAGACATTGGCACAGGGAACATGGGAGAAAGTCATTTTTGAGCCAATGGGGAGGACCTAGAATGCTGGTTCACACATTGCATGAAATTGGTTGTAAGACAGGGACTACCTTGGTGGTCCAGCGGTTAAGATCCATGTTTCCAAGGCAGGGTGCATGAGTTCGATCCCTGGCTGGGGAACTAAGATTCCACATGCCACTCAGTGTGGCAACAAAAGAAAAGAAATTGGTTGTAAGAAAGACTGGCTCAGTCTGTATTTTGTGAAGTAGTTATAAGCCCCTGTTTCCTTGGGCCCTCCCGCCCACCACTTCCTCTAAAAGGACAAGTGAAGTGCCTGATTCTCCAGTGTCTCTCCATGCATATAAATCCCCTTTGTTACAGTTCAGTTCAGTTGCTCAATCGTGTCTGACTCTGTGACCCCATGAACTGCAGCACGCCAGGCCTCCCTGTCCATCACCAACTCCCGAGTTTACCCAAACTCATGTCCATTGAGTCAGTGATGCCATCTAACCATCGTTACAGAGGCCAAGGCTATGGGTCCTCACTGGTCGCTGAATTCTGAGACAAGGGGGATAAGAAGGAGTAGAAGAATCTTTGCAGGTTTTTTTCTTTTTTCAAAAGCATAAGGCTTCTGTTGGTGAACTGAAATGCTCATTTCTGCATCAGGAATTAGGGAGGAAAACAGATGCCACAGAGAGGCAGTCATCCTGACTACAAGGGCTGTACTCAGAAGAGACCTTTCAAAGCAGAGCCAGCTCCACATTTCAGGAAAGGCAGATGGCTGTCGACCTTCACAGAGGCCTGGGAAGAGTGGATGGTTCCCAGTCGATAGGTACAAGGTGAGGGAGAAGGTGGCTGGCTCTCAGCCTCCACTCTTCTGTCAGCTGTTAGGACCTGCCTCTGTGACTGCTCCCTGGAAAAGGACAATGCATCCCACTCCAGTATTCTGGCTGGGATAATCCCCTGGACAGAGGAGCCTGGAGGGCTACAGTCCATGGAGTTGCAAAAGAGCTGCACACGGCTGAAGCGACGGAGCACACAGGCACGCACGCACTGTGACTAATGCTGGAATTCCAGCTGCGAGATCTCTGCAGCTGGAGGTTAGAGGTTTACACACTGTAAATGTGTGTGTGTGTACACTCAGACACTCTCTCTCTGGCCTCCATGCTTGATCCCAGTCTTAATAATGACCTATTCAGCGAAATGGAATTCTAATCATTTACTGTCTCTTGACCATTGCCACGTAGAAGGACACAAAGTCTTTATATTAAAATTCAGAGCAACTTAGAAGCTATCATTTGGAGCCTTAAACATCATTCTCTGATGGAGTGCTCTTATTAGCCACATGTACAGAAGACTCCATGTTGTCAATCACACAATATCATGTCTCTATAACATGGTAGGTGAGTATTGGCATAAGTTAAAAAAAATTACCAAACCTACTATCTAAATGAACATGCTAAATGTCAAGCATTAATTAGCATCATTATGCTTCAGAAGGTTTCTTTTGCCCTGAGTTCAGGTAAAATGTTCAACTTCTATGAAAGCATATTTTGGTATATTTGTAAAGTGTGTGTGTATGTGTGTGTGTGTGTGTGAATCTTATTTACTAGTAACCAGAGATAAGCAGGATCATGTTAACAATTAGGAGGTAGGAGATATGGATCTTATTTTTACTCATGTTTTTATGCATCTTTGAACACATTCTCTTTCTAGAACTCCATATACTCATCTGTAACATGAGGAATTTGAAGTAATCAGTGGTTCTTAAATAATTTGGAGGTCATGAACTTCTTTAAAAATCTGAAGCAGTCTTTGCACTTTCTTTCCAGGAGAAAGAAAAAATACACACCCAGACTAAATTGAATTTAGTTGCAGGAAGGAGTTTTACAGACCATTTTCAAGGCCATCACATTCAGCCATAGATATTATGCAATACATAATATGTACTTTAGAATTGTACAGTTCCAGAGGGCACAGTTCATATAGACTAATGACACCCCTTCAGAGGTGAGCAAAGAAGTGGCCCTCTTTATAGCAGTTCTTTAAACTCCAGGCTAAGAACTCTTGGGCCAAGTGAACTCTAAGAGTCTTTATGGATCTTGTTCAGTTGCCAGGTTGTGTCCAACTCTTTGCAGTCCCATGGACTGCAGCACGCCAGGCTTCCCTGTCCTTCACTGTCTCCTGGAGTTTGCTCAGACTCATGTCCATTGATTCAGTGATGCCATCCAACCATCTCATTCTCTTTTTATGGATCTGAATGTCCCTAATTCCACAGTGTCATTATTATTATCAAAAATCTTGTGTTAGCTCAAGATGTGAGGTAAAATACACCAGACTAGATGGCTTAAACAGCAGAAGTGTGCGTCCTCATAGTGCTGGAAGTCCAGGATCCAGGTGCCACTGGTGATGTTTCTCCTGAGGCTTCTCTCCTTGACTTGCAGATGACCACCTTCTCTCTTGTCTTCACACGGCTCTTTTCTCCATAGCCGCACACTCCTGGTGTCACCGCTTCTTCCTAGGACACCAAACTTATTAGATCAGGGTCCCACCCTTATGACATCATTTAATTGTAAGTATCTCTTTCAGGGTCCTTTCTCCAAAAACAGCCACATTTAGGGGTGAGAGTTTCAACATACAAATTTTAGAGAAACACAATTCAGTCTATAATAAACCCCAAGTTGGTCAAGGCATTCCAGAGAGGAATGGTTAACAACTAGGTGAATCAAAACATCTTTTAAATCTCCTCCCCATCAATAAATAGGTCTATCAAAAATTAGAATAACTATGCTGCTAGATAGTATATTAAAAAGCAGAGACATTACTTTGCCAACAAAGGTCCGTCTAGTCAAGGCTATGGTTTTTCCCATGGTCATGTATGGATGTGAGAGTTGGACTATAAAGAAAGCTGATCGCCAAAGAATTGATGCTTTTGAACTGTGGTGCTGGAGAAGACTCTTGACTGCAAGGAGATCCAATCATTCCATTCTAAAGGAGATCAATCCTGGGTGTTCATTGGAAGGACTGATGCTGAAGCTGAAACTCCAATACTTTGGCCACCTCATGCGACAATGAGGGAGGGATTGGGGGCGGGAGGAGAAGGGGACGACAGAGAATGAGATGGCTGGATGGCATCACTGACTCGATGGACATGAGTTTGTGTGAACTGCGGGAGTTGGTGATGGACAGGGAGGCCTGGCGTGCTGTGATTCATGGGGTCGCAAAGAGTCGGACACGACTGAGCGACTGAACTGAACTGAACTGATGCTGCTTTCTGTAGCAGGGATTTATAACTGATCTTTTCAATCTTTATCCTACTGTTATTATTAAAGGGAACACTTTCACAGAGGTTTTTTTGTTTGTTTGTTTTTCTTTGTTTTGAATAGTAAAATCAAATGAAACCAAACCTAAACAAAAAAAGCTATTTAAAAACTTGGTGCTGTGGAAATAAATTAACTTTTATTAATTTGGAAATGGTCATCAAGAGCCCTGGTCAAAGGTTATATGTACTGGGGAAAGGAATGAATTTGGGAAAAAGAAATTATAATAACCCATAAATATTTTCAGTGTTTGTTTTCCTTTGGGCCATGCATGTAATCACCCTCTTGTGATGTAAATGAAAGCAACCAGAAGTGTCTTCCACATCTGGTACCTGGGGGTGGGGCAGCTGGGAGGGTTTCTATTTCTGCTAGTCCTGATTTTCCTTTCAACTGCAGTGGGAGAGTGGGGGCTGAGGAGAAAGGCCGAGAGTTTCTTGTAGTCTTTCAAAATGTATTATTTTTCCCTTAGCGTCACATTTAGTAACCACCATCTGGCTGAGTAACTCCCAAAGCCAACAACCATTGTACACCCACCCCACCTCCCCTAGCCCCGGCAGGAACTAAATAAGAGGTGTCCAGAGAGAGGAGGTTTAAAGAATGTGCTGGCTGTTATTCCTAAAGCTTCACCGTGACTCTATGGCTGTTTAATGTGTTTAGCAATGACTCAAGCCTGCAAGTGATGTTACAGACCCTCCAAGAATATGCAGCGCCACCCAGTATCACACTGTCCCTACATCTTTCTCCTTTTGGATGCACCCACCTTTCTGTGTTCATCTCTACACCGACAAGGTACACGTTTTTAGGAAATGGCATCTATCAAGCACGACGCCTCCCGCTGTGATCTTTACGCCCACACAGACTCACTCCCTTGGTAGAAGTGGCTCACTCTCTCCTTGAATTGGGCTGAAGGGGACGTCACTGAAGACGTCTCCTCTCATACCACCCCTCCCCTGTGTATTCTCTTCTCCATTGCTAGAGAATCCCCAGCAAACATTTTGTCTTCTGCATTCATCTGCTTGAAATTAACAAGTGAGTGGTTGGCCAAGCTAGGCAGGAGAGAGGCACAGCAGGAGCGAGAAATAGTAGATATTATTATTCAAACGTGTGAATTTGTTGGCCTCAGTGTCTCTTATACAGATTTACATTTTAGAAAACAGATAGTCTGTATGAGATAGCCTATCGTTGAGTGGCTTGATGTCTGGCAATTAACGTTAGAGCAAAAAATTAAGACCCAGTTATTTTCATTTCTCAAGCAGCATGGCAAAGAATCTCTCAATCCACCATATTAAATCATTGCAAATCATATATAATAGAATCCCTTCTTCATTAAAACTTGGTTTAAGGGGACAAAAATGTGGTCTTTCTTTTGCTATAGCTTTTTAAAAGCCATCTGATTTTCTCTGGCTCCAAGTTTCCGTATATATATATATGCTTTTTGTCATCCTCTTTTATAGCTTCAAAATAAGCTCCATGTACCTCACTGTTAATGATGATATTACTCATAGCAAAGATTTCTTTTGGAATATTGTTTCCAGGATTTTAACTTAGAGAGGATCAAACATCAGTGAGTGTCAGAATCATTCTCCTGGCATATAGTTTCCAGATTGAGTAATATATTTTGAAAGTATAATTGATTTTGTCAGGATCTGAGGTTTTGGAATAAAGATCGGCAATCTCAGGAAATGAACATCATCTGTATTCATGAAATAGTAACAAGATTGCTGTTAGTGTTCTGGGGACTCCTTTTGACCTACGAAGAGAAGGGAGCAAATTCAGAGATAAAGAGCTTGGCTGCCATTTCTGACAGAAATATAGGCAGTAATTTATTTATTTGCATTTGCTAAGACTCCAGTAATTTTATGAACAGCTACAAGTTATCTGAATATGAAATATTGTAGATTAGCAACTAATTTAATGCAATCCCTGGTGACCTTTCTATTTTCAGATAATGAACACAAAATATTTTAGTTTGTAAAGTATCAATTGCATAGGTATTATAAGAGTCAATATATAATGAAAATACTTGGACTATCATTTAATTCTAATATATGTAATTAAAAGTTGTTTATATGAAATATATTAAACGGTTTGATCTCAGGTCGCTTTCTGAAAGCATCCTTCTAATACTCCATTACAGAAAGTACCATATACAGAAAGTGGTAATTAAGGACATAAAATATTTTATAAACACACATGAATTTATCTCCTTTTATTTATCATTTTTATCTAATTTTATTTCATTTTATTGATAAAATGAGATTATATACTTCATTCAGTCACAAATGTTACAGATTTTTGTAACTGATTTAGACACGTTGTATTGTAGGCAAAACATATGGAGTCAAATTATTCTTCATTATTTGCTTATGATTCTAATACATGACTACTTTTTGCATTATGTTTCATATGTTTTTAAAAGGGCGAGGGTGCATGCTAAGTCACTTAAGTTGTTTCTAACTCTTTGTAACCCTGTGGGCTGTAGCTGCCAGGCTTCTCTGTCCATAGGATTCTCCAGGCAAGAATACTGGAGTGGGTTGCCATGCCCTCCTCCAGGGAATGACCCAGAGGTCGAGCCCTTGTATTTTATTTCTCCTGCATTGTCAGGCAGATTCTTTACCGCTAGCACCACCTAGAAAGCCCTGTGAAATGATGTGTGTGTGTGTGTGTCTGTGTAATTGTTCTGTCCAGAATTGCATGTATGTCCATTAATTCTGATGTGTTAATTATGCTTTTTAAAAGAGTAATAGCCTCTTGTTTTCTCCAGCTTATTCTGTAAGTTTTAACAAGAAGAAATATAGCACATCTATTCAGTAAATAGTTATTAAGCTCTTAACATGGGTTGCTGCTGCTGCTGCTGCTAAGTCACTTCAGTCGTGTCCGACTCTGTGTGACCCCATAGACGGAAGCCCACCAGGCTCCCCCGTCCCTGGGATTCTCCAGGCAAGAACACTGGAGTTAAGCATCGTTATAATTCCTGGAAATTAACAGTGATCGAAAAAACAAAAATGTCTACCCCCATGGAATATACATTTTAGTGGGGATTTTGATCATGGATTTGTTGCTTTTTCTAGTCTATCAATATATGTTTTATCTTTATTTTAGGTTATGTTATTAGGTATACACAGCTTCAGAACTGTTATATCCCCTGGGTTAATGGTTTTTCTTAAGACGCGACGATAACGTTTTTGGTGATAGCATCTATTTTGTCCAACAGTAATATTTCTGAATCTGTTTCTCTTGGTTAACATTTGCCAGGTATATTTGTTAG